>NW_025767021.1:0-600000 GCF_003918875.1 Haliotis rubra
TCTATAAAAAGTGCATTGGGTGAACTTCTAAAAACCTTTTACGATCTCTCTAACCATGTCACTCTGAAAGTACCATGCAAATTGTAAAATTGCTTCAACAGCATAGCATGTCAACAAAGTTTTATACTTTACAACATCCTAAATCTTGATGTGAAAGTTCAAAAAGTTTCAGTTCTTGAGGGATTTGAAGTACATTGTGCACGTACCGTTCGTGAGAATCGGTAGCAACAGTACCTTAGCGTGCCAGGAGTCCACATCGCAATCCCGTGGAGCATGTTTGGGACATTATGGATGGCAGAATATGCCAGAGGGATTCTTCGGTACAAAATCTTGATGTATTGGAGCAAGTTCTCCATCCAGAATGGAACACAATACCTCTACGTCATATTCAACGTCTGATACAGTGAGTGAGGAGAAGTGTCAGGGATGTTACTGCAGTTGACGGAGGATACTCGGGCAGTGATACTTGCAGCATTTCTTGGGGATTGTATGTCGGAATCTTGAAAATGAACGCACTCACGTCATATACGTATATACTTATAAGCACCACAAAATGAATCAAGTCTTACTATGTTTACATCTCTGAATAAACTACAGAATCTCGCTCTTTTTGCCTTTAGATTTGCCATTTAGGGTCAGTTATCCAGATAGTTAATTAAATTGAACTTGGGATAAGCTCCTTTGTTATTGTAAATGGTGACATGTTGATACTATGATAAATATGGGGTGTCGCGATGCTATGTTCTATGTGTGTAATACAACAATTACTCGTCCCTGCTTGTCCCCCGGTTTCATGGTACAACCCTACAGCTGTGTAGGTTATGGGTGATAATTAATGACTTTATTACATGGGTAATTAGTGGTAGAAGCCATCAGATTAACTTTATAGAGTATGCAACAACGTATGACTCCGCAACGTTTTTCCCCTGCCTCTGAATTTCCATTATTCCCACCAGGATTGTCCGGCGGTTTCTTCTCTCGAAGAAATGGTAGACAAACCTAAATTTGACAAAATGGGTATTCACAGCCAAATTAGACAAAAAAGCTTTAAAACTCGGTACGCCTTTATGACACACGTCTTTCTGCATGCATTCAGATGTTTCTTGTAATCTCATTATATACCAACAAGAAGCCTACCTAGTTGGACATGGCATGCAAACATCCTGCAAAACACTGTTTCCAAGGTGCAGGAATCCCATGCCTGTCTAGCCAAAGCTGACAAGATCATTTCTTGTAAATGTTAAGTTATATTTCGCTGGGCAAGTTCTCTTCTCGGGAAATCAATGTGTATTGCCAGGCTTGTAGATGATGTGATTGCATGCAGGTGTTCCCTATGTGTTTCTTAGATGAGCGTTCTCCCTGGTAATGCTAGTCTGGGTATTGGCATGAGACTGAAGTAAAGTTCTCGGGCTATTCACACATGACGAGAATTTTCAATTGTAACTCAAACCGACATTTGTCATGTAGAAATAATCTCCCAATCATTTTGAAATGCAGACAAAGGAGAGCTTATCGGAGTTCTTGTATGGATGTTTATATTTTGAAATATAGCATGGTTACAACTTTACACAGGATAATGCATGCTGATAATACGTTTTGAATGCTCACTGTTAACATCTGCTGCGACCAAGTCAAGCAACGCAGTAGTAATTCTCACATGGCAACAGCAAGTCTCTGCTCGTCCTGATATTGGTGTGAGCTTGAAATGGCCACACATTTTGCTTCATGGTCACAAGAAAACTGCTTAATACATCTCAGGTAACACAAAAAGATAACTAAATTAGTTCGACATTGGAATATATTAATGTTGAAAAACAAGTTTAGAATACAATTTGTCCTGGGAATGTTTTAACCGAAATACCGGTCGACTGGTTAAATGTGCATACAACCTATTTCTGTTTCAGGCTTGGTTTACGAGAACATACACACATTAATCTTAATTTCTCTCTCTTTCAAGCCGTGCACTTGTACACATAAATAACAATAACACACAGAGCAATTCAATACGACAGGAGATAAACAAAGTACAATATAGTTTATGCATAACGTAATGTAACAGGAATAATTGGAATTATATTTTATATGTGAAGGGTATTACGTTCAAATGATCCTGGTACTGTATGTAAATGAGGAACGCAATAACGCTCAGCAGTGATACAGGGAACTGGTAACTCTCCCTCATATTATCAACTAAACATATGCACTCGATGAATGTTAGCATATTACATAAAAATCATTTCCGTATAGAATAAGGAAACAAAGACGAAACTATATGAGTATTGTCATAATAACAAATCACATATCTGATATTGACGTAAGATGAGCAATGCTAAATCTGTCCATGAATGTACCTACAATGAAGAATCGATAAAAAAAAACTATTCTATAAATGTAAGTACTTTTCATGAAACATCTATGACGGTAACGTTGTTTTTGACAACCCGGGACAAGTCAGACCGACCACTAATAAAGAGTATGGAGAGAATGAGGTGAGGAGAAATGGGGTTTACCGTCGCACTTAAGACTATTTTGCTCGGTCTACTCCCATTTGTGAGAACTCCCAATTGTGAGACTCCCAGTTATGAGACAGTGGAGTAAGTAATTAACAAAGAAAACACACCATACTCTCCTGTCTGATAGAATGGATTAACCCTAGCTAATTACTGATTTGCTATGTAACTGAATCTCGTCGAGGTAACTTAATGAAACTTTATAAGATAGATTGATTAGCATACTCAGGTAAATGTCTTTAAAAATTAAACATTTTGTGTAGGTAACTTCGTGATCATTTGAAAGAGAAATTAATTTACCTACTCAGATTTACTCCGTCTCCGAAACTACACGCTATAGTTTACGAAATAACTCTGAAATACAAGGAATTTACAGTCGAACTGCCTCTTATGCCAAATCCTTTTTACCCGACACAATAAATTTATGGAATGCCCTACAAATTTCCAAAGAGTCATGTAGTCTTACAGAATTTAAAAACCTAATTACAAATACCGAAAACAAGATTTATATTGACCTTAATTATGGCTCTTGTTTTGTCACATCGTTCACTGCCGCCTCAGGCTCGGATGTAGCGACCTAAACGCCGATAGGTATAACAGACATTTAATAGACAGTCCATGTTGCTCTTGTCGATATCAGAGTGAAAACGCCCTACACTATTTTCTCACTTGATAAGAACTAATATGTATTTTACACTACCGATATAACCTAGATACCATTTTGAACGGAAACAAAGAATTTACTCCTTGTGTAAACCAGAAAATAGTTGGATCCGTCCACGATTATATCATCAAGACACAACGCTTCAAATTTTCTCAGGAAAATACTTAAATTAACTCAACAACCTTCTCATGATTGATTTATATTCCTACAATAGCTTGTTAGACACACACACCTGGAACTCTCTAATTATGACTACTTAGAGAATAGTTGTATTTGATGTATTTATAGGTACTTAAAAATATATTTATGCAATAGTCACTATCGATGACATCACATCCTCCATTTCATTTTGTAAATTATGTTGCATGGGAGCGGTGTTAACATAAGCAGTAATGCTTGTTCACCAATCCCAATTCATTTTCATAAATAATAATAAAATATGTTTAAACCAAAATTACTTTCAAACTGCAGAAATAGTCAATAAAAGTGTGTTATCATAATTACATATTCTTCTGAATAAATAAAATATTTAAACCTATTTCTTCTGTGTAAATAAGATTTTTGATAATCTGTTTTATTAATCAACTCATCAATGACTCCTGTGGGTACTCTTCAACAACTGGGCTGATCCCACTTTCATTGTAGGGATGTGGAAACACCACCTATGTGCACTGAACCATTAATTAATGTCTCACAACTGGGAGTTCTCACAAAAGGGAGGACACCTTTTGCTCATATGACGATGACCATGCATTTGTGTGTGTGGCTTCTTGTACTTTGCTAAGACTTAAGCTGGTTTTATAGTTCTTATATACCACTAACATAATCCGACCACTCCTTGTTGTACCCATAATGCCGAGCGCCAGGCAGGGACCAACAAGTACCATATTTTAACGTCTTGCGGTATGACGCGGCAATGGATAGAACCCGCGACCTTCCGCTCTCCGGGCGGACTCTCTAACCACTACACCACGGAGGCAGTCGTATGGAGAGAGTATGTGAAAGGAGTAGGCATATACAATCTGAGGTCGGAATCCAACTTACAAAAGATTGGGAGTCATCACACCATTTGGCACAAACCGTCAGACGTTGTTCTAAGCCTGGATCCAGTGATGTACATATATTTGTTAACCCCACCCAGTGAAGACTCGAACACAGTGGTTGTTCTGTCCTTTATAGGAAACAGGTGTTTAATCAGCAAATGTGACAACAATTCATTACATGGGAACGACAAAGCAGCAAATATAGAATCCCAACACTATTATATAAACTCTACCAAAATACGTTCTTTTTTCATAGATCAGTTAGATGCATTTTGTTCTGATAAATCGAAAACTCTCAAATGTCATAAAAATGTAGAACCATCATTCAAATAGTTTTCTTCACACATCCTGCTCTATCATATCCCGTCTGGTTCACCCATCATGAACCAGTCCCCAGAACTTCTCACTAATGCTGGTATTATATTTCTAAAACAGGTTTTTGCAATGTAAAATATTTCAAAATTAGGTGTCACATTACAAAAAAATATTGCAAACAACTAAAAACGAAAACTGTTTCCAAAGTATAGCATAGCATGGGTGCTGATTTAAACATCCTAAAAGTGAAGGTGTAAGTATGTAAAATTTCAGTTCTAGAGGTCTGCTTGTTTGTAAAAATACATTTTGAGGGACATGAGGTAAATGGTCAAGGTGCACAAGTCATAGTTAAAATATATATAATGAAATACAACATGTGTTGATAACCACTACATACATACTCCAGCTTCATTACACCCCAACAAAAATGACTGAGAAAAAGTACTATATTTGGTTCAGAATGAAAATCTGATCTGACATTCTTGAATAAGTTTTTGAAGTTTCCGATTCATTAGTACAGCGTTGTTGCGAGATGGATGTTCATGCAAAAAGTCCCAATGACGAGCAGATAAGGGCAGGACTAGGTTACAGTGACTTATGAAACGTGTCCGAACTGACAAATAAATAAGTTCTGAAAAACACAATACTGGTTCAGTAGACAATATAACAAACAGTGCAGGAGCTTCCTTACTGTTTCAACCTCAAGAAATGACATCTTTTACTTCAATGCCCCACTACATGAAGACCAGAGAGCCTCTCTAAATAGTGATGTCACATTGATTTTCTAGAAAGTTTAACCTGAGTCCATTTCGATGTTTCAACAACAACAACAACATTTTCACTCCTCAAACAAAGTTGCATGACCAGTTATTAATTTAATGAAAATAAAAACGGCAGTGCTATTATATCCCTGTTCCTACACCCAACAGGCAGAATAGATCAACCTTTGTTAAAAAATCAAAGATTCCAATGAAACTGTGTGTCAAACTGAACAAGAGAATCAAATTTAACAAGAAGACAAAGTCATCAATATCCCCCGCAATGGCAACATACTCTTCATGATTATGTCTACGAGTTATGATTATGTCAAATATTTAGGTGTGTATATAGAAAAGTGGAAGGAGAGTATTGAAAGGTTTTTAAAGTTCTGGTCCAGAAAGGAGCACTATCACCAATTTCAGTGAAACTTATTGCCATGGAAATGCCAAAAATATTTTATTCAGAAATCCAAAACTACCAAAAGGCACCAGTACACCACCAGATCTATCTATGTGCCAAGTTTGGTGAAGAAACATTGAACGGTTTTAGAGTTCAGCTCCGGAAAAGAGCACTCACGCACAATTTCAGGCTAAGTCAAACTTGCTGCCATGGAAACGCCAAAAATATTTAATTAAAATTCCAAAACTACCAAAAGGCACCAGTACACCACCAGATCCATGTATGTGTGGGGATAATAAGAATGCTGTCATCTGGTTGCTCTAGAACCAAGGCATGTTTCAAAGACATTGGGGTGACACACATCCCACCCCTCCACCCAGTACTTTTCATGATTCACCACTTGACAGTTGTGAGTAGCTGTGAGAACCCTGCACCATTCTTTCACGTCTCCTCTCCCATGCCACTTCAGCTTGACAACACACTTTAACCAGAAGGCTACCTGGTCACTGTACTGAACAGACCTGACTCAATCATATGCCTTATAGAATACCATCACATTCACACAAATGTATCATAATGTTTTATTCTAACCAAGTTAAGTGCTAAGAATAACATTTGTAAAACCATAAAAAAACAAAAAGTGTTGTCTGAGCTCAACATTAAAGTCAGCTGCACATATTGGGGCAGTTCACAGCAAGCCCAGCCTCAGGTATATTCTTGCATGGGTATTTTTCAAAAGCCATTGTTCATCACTATCAAGGAATACATTAACATATCTCTAAACACAAAGAAATATAATAAATAAAAATTCAACAGTGAACATATCAAAAGATTCTCACGAGTGTATCATTAAAACAAATAATATAAACATTTGATCTCAATAAATAGATACAAGTGATGTGCTTTCATTGCTACTAGTGAGCATACAACTTACATCATACTGTCAGTACATAAACATAAAATTTCAACACATCCCAGGGTTTTAACAAGCACTTGGCAAAATTATTTCCAGAGTCAAAGCAAGAGTTCAACTTTTGATCCACAACATATCAATAAAACATAATAATATTATGTTGATTGAAAAACATTCATTTTGTTTCCTGGGATTATTTTTTTTCAAATGGAAACATAGCTCTCACAACAGGTATATGAACACAAACACCTAACAAGCCCGTCTAGTTGGATATATGCAAAACATACTGAAAAATACAATTCAAAGATGCAGAAATACCATGCCTGTCTTGCCAAGCTGACAAGAACAGTTGTTGTAAATGGTAAGTTATACTTAACTTACTGTTATGACTATCTTTCTTGACATCTTTAATTATGAAACAGGGCCCTACATTATACTAACATTTAGTCTTAGAAATAAAGTTGTCTTACTGAAAAAAAATATATATCTACAAAATATAATAAAAATACAATAAAACTGGGCCGGAGAACAAAGCAAACTTAACAGCCGGGCAACCTCGACTATATTTTCATTGAAGCTCCTGTTATAAATAAGACAAATTTTGTCATATACTATTATATGGGGCACAGTGGACAAATTTTAGCTACTATTATATGGGGCACTAGGATGGCCAAACAGGCTAGTGATCAAGCCGAGGTTTAGATGTCGGAACGAGCCCACACGTGACCGGGTGTAAAAACCTTGGAGTCAACTTTGTGTGAGTCAACTTTGTGTGCAGACTCTTTCAGTGTTGTCACAACCCCTAGTGTACAGTACACAACCCTGTGCACTTAAAAGAACCCACGAATCCGTTGGTATTTGACCAGATGGTGGCCACATGAATACATGCAAACACCTAGTTGCGGGTACAGCAACGTGCAGTGAACATGGACAAAGTACTGTGACTATGTGTCCCAGTCCACCCAGCTGTGAATGGGTACCTCCTTAGGATGAGAAAGCCACAATAACACTAGTGCGTCTAGTGGCTGCAAGAGTTGTATACTCACCAGGGAGTTTAGATTGATAATGCGATGTTCCTTTGAGATTGACATCCAATGATCGAGGGAAAATATACCAGCGCCTTGAGCATGCACTAGTGCGTGGATATGTGCGCTATATAAATATCCTATAATAATAAAAAATACTATTAAAGGGCATCACTGTGCAGGCCATCTGGAAGCAGCCTTTTATTACTTACATCAGGCAGCAAAGATTGGGCGAGGCAGCAGCTGTGATGGGCAGCAAATCAATAGTGTTACACAATGATTTAAGACTAATCATGATTTTGCCAGGGAAACAATTCTTCACCAGATTTGGTAAGGGAAGGGTGGTGTCCGAGAAGAGGCATTCATTGTACACGACAAGCAAACCGATTTGTGGTTGTGAAGGGACATTTTGACTGGTGATATGCTTTCTGTAATTCCATTCACTAGAAACATGACCAAAAGATTTAAACCGCAGGACAACAATGTCAGTCCGTTGTTTAAGTCAGCAGTATAACAGTGAATATTGTACATCATCCGTGCATTGAACACTTCAAAACATGGCCTTCACAATCTGTATGGTCATTGGTGTCCACGTTTTACTATCTTTCTACAAGGTGACCAAATTGTCACCACTGCATCAATGTTTGCAATGTCCGACATACCTCATGGAGAGAGTGAGTGAGTTTAGTTTTACGCCGCTTTTAGCAATTTTCCAGCAATATCACGGCAGGTGACACCACAAATGGGCTTCACACACTGCACCCATGTAGGGAATTGAACCTGGGTCTTTGGCGTGAGAAGCGAATGCTTTAACCACTGGGCTACCCAACCTCCCCCCTCATGGAGAGAAATTTGCACGAATATTGCTGGTGTTGAAAACACAACCACTTTCAAGCTTCTGCAAGTCTTTGTACAATCCATTCTTATTGTTGAGACCGAACTGAGAATGTTTCATCTCACTGACTGACTTGTCATCAACGCTAAAATGTGACTTGTCACTGATTTGTCATTTCACTTGTGTTTACAGTTTGAAGGATTTCCTTGTCAGTATTAGACACACAAATGTTGCAGTTAAAGCATACAGATCACTTCTATAAATAAATGGCAAGGACAGTGAGCAGATGCAAACATTTGAAATACCAACTTTGACAGACATCCTGCACTTAACGTCTAATACAGTAGGATACACTGTTTGGTCAATTGTTTAAATAAATACTGCACTGATGACTGAATGCTTCCAACTTACTTCTGGTTATGTGCCTCTGGTTACAGAGCTGTGCATGCATACAGCATCCTTTATCAACATAAAAAGTAAACGGATACAAAATGTTGGGAACGGTATTCTTAAAAAAACATTTCACAGGTAATCATGTATTTAACAAGATGTCCATTGTTATTTTTCCCCTTCATCACTGCTAGCTTTCTCCTCACTTGTAACACCATTTTGTGAGAATCCGTTCAGTTGATCTCGAGCCTTCAGTTTCATGGAGGCCAAGTTAGAATAAGGAGAAGCAACTCTGGACGGCACATCGATGTGTTCATGTTTGTACTCCATTAACATGTTGTTCACTGGGGACAGTCCTATACAAGCTCGAAAGATGTTCTCAATACAAGCTCTCTGTCGGAACAAAGCATTCACCAGAGGGGTTCCTCGCGGCACCAGCGGAGCCTTGCACAGGAAACTGAGGATGGAGAGAACGGCATTGAAGTTCTGGAACTCTGTCTGTCCTTCCACTTTGAACTGGATACGCTCACATATTTCTGCTAAAACAATGAGGTCAATGATGAGAGGTGTGGCAAGCAGCGAGTCTTCGCAGGTATTGTGGATGACGATGGTGTTTGTGCCGCCCATCATAATTTCAGACGTGTACTCGTCCATTGCTCGTTTGCTGTCTCCCACGTATGGCACGTACTTGATTACAACTGTGTGGTCTGGCTTTTCCTCCTCATCATACAGCAGACGGTTAGACTGAACCATGTCGTCCACAACGTTACTCTTGGAGATCTGGAACCAAGAGATAACATGGAGTGGCCGTGATACAGACTTGCCCAATTCTCATTTTCTATTATACATCTATACTACCCATCAAAAGTTTAGACTCACTTAAAGCACTCACTATATATTATGTATATATATGTGGTTACATCGAAGATGAATTTCTCCACTAACCTAGGGGAACCAACTGCAAACCTTATGCAGATGAATTGCATGAGGATCATGCATCAAATTGCTGAAAAGCATGTCCAAATATCATGCATGTGAACAGCTGCATTTTGGTGTAAAGTTTTGTTAGGAATTCGCCAAGTTTCACTGAGTTTCATCATTTATTGAACTCATGACAATAATCTTTTCATCGTTACGAATTTGTTTTTACAATACACAATACAATCAGTACCTATGTAAACAGTACCTTTAAACAGTATGGAATATTTTGCAAAATCTAGTTTAGAACAGTTGACTGAAGCAAGTGGCTAAATTTACTTTTTTTTTGATGGGTAGTATACATGCACTTCATAACACTACTGCACTTCTCAATCCTCCCATCTACATTATCTGAGCAACTACCGATTCCCCATACATACATCCTGGGCAAGGAGCCACAGGGGTTCAAAATTTTTTAAAAAGCCACTTGCCACAGGGCAAGTGACTTTAAGAACGTAACCTGTCCTTACTAATTTTCCACTTGCCCTGATTTTATGTCATAATCATGATGATGTAACTATGAAAGAATAAATCAACATGGTATTTGATGTTAATGTTTACTGGGCTATTTATTGAAAAGTGATAAATAGCAAAGAAAGATAACTCTACTTTATTATCATTGCAAAATTTAATAGCTACATTTTGAGCAGATATGAAATTAAATCCAAGTTTATTTGCAGTGTGAAACCATAAGTGGAAATTATTTAGTAGCCCATGGACAAGTAAGATACCATTATTTATTGCCCGAAATGAAAACTGACTTGTCCCGGGCGTCGGGCGATGGGATTTTTGAAGCCCTGAGGCAGGTATTATATTTCATAAAATATAAGGGATTAGCATAAATAAGGGAATATCCAGTAAGGGAGCTACTGGCCATGAGGCTGAATGAGGTTGTGTTAGACTTGGAGCATTAGTCCAGCTGCATGGGCACAGGAGAATACTGTTACCATGTAGCCAGCAAAACCATGGTACTCGGTGAGATCAGTCCATGTTTTAAATGCTGGTAATCTGAAGCAAAATCTACTGGTAAGAACTAATATCACATTTACCAAATCAGTAAATAGACTGACATTTTCCAACTCAGTATAAAAAACACAATTGGGATTAAGTTTTCATCTTGCATACATGTTTCTGCATCATTGTACAGTCTATTGGTGCATCATGTTGATAGTCTGGACCTGGGAGGTCACTGAACACAGCAATTCATTCCAGAAAATGTTAAAAAAATAAACTACATTCAGGTCATCCCCCCAAAAATAATTGTTTGCTGGAGGTGAGGTGAAATTGGGTTTAACGTCATTCGTGAGAATATTTCGAAAATATGTGTATGTGTAGGTGCGGCTGCATGTACTAGCCCAGACTGAAACTGGTTTTATAGAGCTAGCCCACTGAGATACCATGCCACAGTGAAGCATGAATACCCCACTCAGGCACATCATACTGACTCCGAGCCGACCAGTATCAGAAGACACAAGCGTGAGATTCTATTTCTCATAAAAAATCACTCTTCACAACACGGAACTGCCATTAGACTTGCAGTATAGCAAATGTCATAGCATTGTGACGCCATCAAGTTCATGACATCATAGCATTGTCAGGCAACAGTACAAAATCTTCTCACAAAACAATATCTCCTAGGAGATATCTCCATTGGAACACAGTTTTGGACGATAAACTTCAATCAAAAATCTCTTCTCTTTCCCTACCCGACAACCCCTTCACCCACCTGCTAAGACAAAAACATCACTAAAAGGTCAAAATAAGAAGGAACTATTACCTCTTTAGACCTGAATGTATCCGGAGCAGACAGGTTTTTGCCGTCATTGTTGCCCAGGTGGTTGTAGCTGACGATGGAGACAGGCTTAATCCCTGCACTTACCAAGAAGTCAACCAGTACTGACTTGAGCTTTGTCTGGCCAGACTTAAAGTCATCCCCAGCGATATAAACCCTCTTCTTCTCTGCCAGTTCCACCACCCCAGGAACAAAAGTGTTCTGTGGGGAGCCGTTGATGTACGTGACACCCTCTAAAATGGACGCCACAGCGAAAAGGGTGGATGGAGAGATTTCACCTGCATTGTTCCGTATGCTGTTGAGGAGATTCTCTGTCGTGTCGTTAAGACCTGGGCGGATGTCACAAAAACGTTCCGTGTTGGCCTGTCCATAATACAATGACTTTATCAACTCCGCTACTGTCTTTAAAGCTTCGGATGTCCTGGCGGATCTGGTCCACGAGTTCTTGTTTGGTTCCAGAAAGGACATTGTCTGCACGGTCCATCTGGTTGGCTGCAATAAAATCTGGGATGTAGATGGAGGGTCGGGGTTTGTACTTCTCCATGTGTGGGCGAAGTTGTGTCTGAAGGTTGTAATCCAGGACCTTGGCTCGTGCCATGGCGTCGGACAGATTCATAGAAGATATGTCCCAACCTGAAGACGAAAAGAAAATTGTCACTCGCACTTGTATCAACAGGAATCACTTGTCAAATTATACAGAAAAAATTCCTACGAATATTTGCAAAATCCATTTTCCCTTACCAATGAAAGATATTTCCCATATTTTGCAGTGATTGTGCTACAGACAAGTGACACAGGGCCATTTCAGTGATTTCATAAACCTTTGATTGAACATTTCTCCAAATAATTCCCTAATTTCAAAGAAATCTTAAGGACAATTTACTGACAATCAGTCAAAGTACAAGAAATAAATCTGAAAGGCTGGTTTTGAATTATGCACAACTTAGTACGTTACTAAAGCATTGCACCTACCATCAAAGACAATGTCATTAGGGTTGAGCATAGGCATGAGTTGGCTGAGTGGGACATACACCTCCCCCTGTGGTCCTGTCCCCAGACACACTGTGCTGGCCTGGGTGATGGACCCGAAGTAGTTAGCCAGTCTTAGGCCATCCTTTGTGTGCCAGCTGAGACCCAGCCTGTTGGCGATGGTGGCTGCAACCACAGTGCTGCCATTGTTTCCTCCTATGCCGACCAGCATCACCCCAACTTTGGGCACCTGCCTCTTGGTCCGGAATGTGTATTGGGTGGAGACAGGCATGGCCACATACTGGTTCCCCTTCAGCTCCACGCTGGTTGTGTCGTAGCTGTATTGACTCTCTATGTACTTGTCCGAGTACTTCACTCTTGGGCTGTCAACCTGCACTGTTTTAGCAGCCATCTTGTGCTGTAAGAATTTGTTTATCTGTGTGAAAAAACCAGAATGTGATAAATGATCTGTTCTTCACTAGTATTCTTGCAGTCCTAGAAGGTGCCTTCAACTTCATGAAATTGAACTGGATTGGTTGGTACATTAGAGACCGTTCATAATTTAAGGCTAGGGGTGATGATGATTTTTATGGAGAAGCATGTACAATGTCAATGACCCCCCCTAAAATTTATGTACAAAATAAGTGACCCCCCTGCATGTCATGTACAAAATCAATGACAGACTATGACTGAGGTAAACAAGAGTCATCAGAAGATGACATATCCCCCCGGCCTCCACATCTTTGAAAGAACAAATCATCTGACAGTTACTTAAAGTCCAGCTTGATTTTAGACTGAGTGCAAATCGTTTCCATGGAAATCATGAAAAAAATAAATGACAAAAATCTGCAAATAGCAAAAGGCACCACTTTGGGATCTGCCTCACATATCTGCCAAGTTTTGCTGAAAGATATTAAGAAGTTTTCACATTGTGCTCCGGAAACAAAACCTACCCCTCCCTTTTGAGACTAAGTCCAAATTGTTTCCATGGAAACTGAGAAAATAATAAATCACAAATATCTGCAAATAGCAAAAGGCACCACTTTGGGATCTGCCTCACATATCTGCCAAGTTTTGCTGAAAGATATTAAGAAGTTTTCCAGTTGTGCTCCGGAAATGAAACCCATCCCTTCCTTTTTGAGACTAAGTCCGAATCATTTCCATGAAAACCGAGAAAATAATAAATCACAAATATCTGCAAATAGCAAAAGGCACCACTTTGGGATCTGCCTCACATATCTGCCAAGTTTTGCTGAAAGATATAGAGAAGTTTTTGAGTTGTGCTCCGGAAACGAAGCCCACCCCTCACTTTTGGGACTAAGTCCGAATTGTTTCCAAGGAAACCGGGAAAAATAAAAATGCCAAAAATCTGCAAATAGCAAAAGGCACAACTTTAGGATGTGTTTGATATATCTACCAAGTTTTGTTGAAAAATATTATACGGTTTTTGAGTTGTGCTCCGGAAACGAAAGCAATCCTTACTTTTTCAGACTAAGTCCAAAATGTTTCCAAGGAAACCGGGAAAAATACAAATGCCAAAAATCTGCAAATAGCAAAAGGCACCACTTAAGGTTCTGTTTCATACATCTACCAAGTTTTGTTGAAAAATATTGAATGGTTCTTGAGTTATGCTCCGGAAACGAAGCCCACCCCTCACTTTTGCAACTAAGTCCGAATTTTTTCCCTTGAAACCCGGAAAAGTAAAAATGCTAAAATTCTGCAAATAGCAAAAGGCACCACTTAAGGTTGTGTTTGATATATCTACAAAGTCTTGTTGAAAAATATTGAATGGTTCTTGAGTTATGCTCCGGAAACGAAACCCACCCCTTCCTTTTGAGACTAAGTCTGAATCATTTCCATGGAAACCAAAAAAATAATAAATCACAAATATCTGCAAATAGCAAAAGGCACCACTTTGGGATCTGTCTAACATATCTGCCAAGTTTTGCTGAAAGACATTGAGAAGTTTTCGAGTTGTGCTCCGGAAACGAAGCCCACCCCTCACTTTTGGGACTAAGTCCGAATCGTTTCCATGGAAACCGGGAAAAATAAACATGCCAAAAATCTGCAAATAGCAAAAGGCACAACTCTAGGATCTGTTTGATATATTTACCAAGTTTTGTTGAAAAATATTGAACGGTTCTTGAGTTATGCTCCGGAAACAAAGCCCACCCCTCACTTTTGGGACTAAGTCCGAATCGTTTCCATGGAAACCAAGAAAAATTAAAATGCCAAAAATCTGCAAATAGCAAAAGGCACCACTTTAGGATCTGTTTGATATATCTACCAAGTTTTGTTAAAAAATACTGAACGGTTCTTGAGTTATGCTCCGGAAACGAAGCCTACCCTTCTTTAAGACTAAGCCCAAAACGTTTCCATGGAAACCGAGAAAAATAAAAATGACAATAATCTGTAAATAGCAAAAGGCACCACCTTAGGTTATGTTTGACATATCTCCAAATTTTGGTTAAAAAATATCGAACAGTCTTTGAGTTATGCTCCGGAAACAAAATGATTACGGACGGACGGACAGACGGACGAGGCGACGACTATATCCCACCGCATTACATGCCGGTGGGATAAAAACACAGATTGGATCAGTCATCATACCATCTATGCATCACAATATCCGAAAAAGCCTACACTGCTGGGATACTTTGTTACAACCTGACAAGAACAACTGGGGATATTTTTAAATAGCGGGCATCTGATGGGCATCCACCATTCTTATTGTCTCATTGTGAAGGTGGACAGCTGCCACCTCACAGTCGAGGGAGCAGGGACTGACCACCTAACAGCTATAGCTGACACAAGTAGACTGTTGGCGCTAAACATGGATCGCTGTGGACCAGTGCCCCTTTAAGAAACTAATATTGGATATACAAGTGACGCTTATTTTGTTGAAGAAAGTGAAGAATGTTTCAGTAATTGAGAATATTTTCTTAATGAGTCACTTACAACAAACCAAAAAGTAGTACTAGTAGATCTTTCAAACTCTGAAGAAGAAATTAACATATATTTTAACTGAAACATGATCTAAACTACACCACTGATGGAGAACTGTTTCATTAAAAAAAATGACTACATATCTAACATCATTCTCGGATAAACAGGGATGTAGAAGAGTACTTTTAAATTCGGAAATTTACAATGAACATACAAAAGCTTTACTAAAGACCAATGAAGGGGGATTTAAATAAATTAAATTGTATGTGGACATTCTTCAGTGTGTGTGTTGGGTTTTACGCCACTTTTAGCAATATTCCAGCAATATCATGGCGGGGGACACCACATTCTTCAGTAGTTGATTTAGATGGTGTCATTTTGAAAACATTTGGTCTCCTGCTTATTTGTGTGACAGGTGACTCATGAGTCGTCTGCTATATTTGTGCCAGCTGATTCAAACCGAGTCACACTTTGTGACGACAAATTAGTTACACGTAACAATATCTTGCCCCACTGCGTAGGTGGCAACGCATTTTTATTTGATGTCGTATTTATAAAATGTGGGGCAAATACACCTGTGTTGTTACCGTTGCTAAATATACCTGTCGAGTAAAAGAAATAACTGATATACACACATCCATCGCCACCAATCAACTACAACGTATTGACAAGGGAAGTAACTCTTATGACCTTCATATCTTCCACGTGCAAGTGATTCCGATATTACCGGTCCGCAAGAGAAATTCACACTTCAGACGTTCGATGGGCAAGAAATCGGATACGTTATATTGCGGGTTGAAGCACAGCCAACCTGCTTACTTATGTGCCTACAAATACTCGGTCCTGATCATTCGGGAGGAATACATGGATGAAGCTGATTCTCTCAACGAGAACAGCAGCAGTCGCTACACGTGCACTCTACGATGACAAATCAGTTTGCAATCGCTCGCCGAATACTTACCCAAGAATTATTGTATGTTTGGGCTCGCGGTGGAGGGTTGGCTCTATAAACAAGTTTGTTAACAAGCTGACACCACAGGTTCTCAGATTTGTTCGCATCCCGGTGCATTCGCCTGAATGGCTTTATATATATAGCGTGACCGGCAATGGTGCAATTTGATTGGCCAGCAACTCAGAGCGCCCACGTCACCTAAATGGATGAGAGACAACATGTCGAGAAAATTCGAAAACACGCGATGATCAGAACACACAGGAGGTCACTGCCGTTTGTGTGTTGTCACGTGGAAAGCTACAAATACATTTTATACTAATTAATACTCAATCGATTGCTTTCCTGAAGGAAAGAGTAAAATTGAAAATGAATTTCGCCTTGGTTTAAAGAACTCGTATAACTACAATATGGATTATTCCTTTTAAGGTTTGCATAGCTGTCAATCAAAAATGTATCTAAGGAAGCTTCTGCAAGTTAATACATATGATATTACTCTTTACAATTGCATTGATAAAAACAGACAAAATATTAAAGAGAGGTAATGCTTTAGGTTTAAGCTCCAAGCAATCGGACGCAGTGAAAACATCATAATAGCGCTATCTAAAGCGCGTTTACGAAAGAATGTGAGATTTAGTATACTGGCCGTGAGAACGGGATTTTCATTTAGAGAATGTGAGACTTACCGCCAAAACGCGAGATTTGAAAGGTTTGTAACAGTTGGTTTGTTGTTTAACGCCGCACTCAGCAATATTCCAGCTATATGGCGGCGGTCTGTTAATAATCGAGTCGGGACCAGACAATCCAGTGATCAACAGCATGAGCATCCATCTACGCAATTGGGATACGATGACATGTGTCAACCCAGTCAGCGAGCCTCTAATGACAAGCATGGGATGCTGAAGATCACTCCTAACCTGGATCGTCACGGGTATCCCTTTTTAATAGTTTACATTCTTTAAACAAATGCTTTTT
Organism: Haliotis rubra; assembly: GCF_003918875.1. Lineage (NCBI taxonomy): Eukaryota > Metazoa > Mollusca > Gastropoda > Lepetellida > Haliotidae > Haliotis > Haliotis rubra. The sequence continues at coordinate 17,463 of NW_025767021.1, forward strand.
CTGTTATAACAATTCTATTCTATTTAATCGGTTCTTTTTAAAAGTATACCCATTGTCATGTATTTTTTGTGGTATTTTGGTATGGCTGATTAAATAGTCTAAGGTGATAGATTTTGCTGTCCACAGTTGGTTCGAATCCCGTAATAAACTCCCGATAGTTACACTTGGTTTACTAGGGCCATACGTGGTCGTGGGTTTTGTTAAAATTTTCACATTGATGAATATTTTGGTGAAGACTAGCACACACGCACGCGCACGCACGCGCACACACACACAAACCCCACACACCGCACACATGCAAACACCCACGTAGTCATACTATATAGTGCATCCGTACTTACCTTCTCCATAAAACATACTTCACCTCGACGATATATTTATATTAAGGTATACAATCACCAGCGTCGCTTATACCCCGGCACATTTAACCGCTAATTGTTACTCCATGTGGAGCAACGTTAATCTGTTTGATGACAAAAAATACACCCTGTGGAAACATATTCACACCGTCACCGGTTCAAAATGCTTTCAAGATAGTTCTGACGTTTTCATTGATCGTTTAGTCACATTCGACTATGGATTGAGATCACTGGGTTGGCTAGACAGCGACCCCTTATCGGCAGTCGCTGTATTTCACATGTGGGACCAGCTGAAGTAGTTGTTAGGTAATATATCTTTCGGAAGACGAGCTCATGTAACGGAACAATATTTGAAATTAATAATATCTATTTGGGAGTAATGGTTACTCGGCTGTTCTGAGTAACAACTCTCTCGAACCACACGACAATTCACAACATTGGGGCATGCGTGTGTCTACTTATCATATGATAGATGTTACCATAGCAGACATATGAAGTTGAACTTCAAAATGTTTGATTTGTCATCATAATAATCACAATGGAAATATTAAAGGGTAAAAAAGATTACTATATTTTCCTTTAAATTCTAAGAGGAAACTCTATTCCATCTTCGTTGATTTATGTAAGGGTGCGCCCTTGTACTACCAATGGCGCTTGCGGGTGGCGCAGCGGAGATCCCAACCTAGTCAAGAATTCTGAGATATCATCCGGGTACTCGCGTGAAAACGGCAATAACAAAAGCAACAACAAGTCCCTGGGATTTGCTCTAGATCGTTGTCCCTTTAAAACTTGCGGTAGATTAGCATACGATAACCATGTTGCTTGAGGAACTGTGGTGTAGCCAAATGGTTAAAGCGTTTGCTCGTCAGGCTGAAGACCCGGGTTCAATTCCCCACATGGGTACAATGTGTGAAGCCCATTTCTGGTGTCCTCCGCCGTGATCTTGCTGGAATATTGCTAAATCGGCGTAAAACTAAACTGACCCACCCACTATGTTGTATGAATAATGCGCAAATCTCTAGACAATTCGACCTAATATCAATAGCACACTGAAAACATTAGGTGTTTAGAGTGTTAATGTTTTACATATGACGTGTTTACATTTTATACACATCACTGCTCATGAACTATACGACTTGCGTTTAGTTAGATCGCTTACATCTGTTTAATAACTCAGTGTTTAAAATTTAAACACTGATAACTTGTAATGTAAGAGAGCACTAAAACACACATAATGTGAAGAACCTGCTAGGTAAAATGAGTCTGCACGCAATGTTTTAACCTTTTGATGACACAGTAGGTTATTATACGCAATTTATCTGTTTATTGTTATAGTTCTGCTGTTAGTGGCCTTCTCACACACGTCAAACGTTGCTTGCTGACCGTTTTAGTAATACCTCTAACTAATAAAGACATCTAAAGCCTTACTGCTTCAGCACTTATATGATCACCTAAGTTAAATAAGAACATGGAATGTGTGTATATTAAACACAGATGTTTAGATCTACCCTCGCTGTCTATACACATTTATTTAATTGTGTTTAGTCGGAATTTTACGATGTCATGTAATATAATGCATATTGGCTAGACTCGGCGCACTCACCGGAAGGAGCTCTGGGTAGGACCGTGGTCAATGACGTCATTACTTATGACGTCATGCTTGCACGCCATTTTGTTTCTCCCGACGTCTTGCAATGGTTGCAATGGTTGCTATTTGTCCTTTTATCAAATATTGTTCATAGGTATAGTGATATCATACCACGCTGAAAGTGTCTTAATCCCGTCAGTCTTTGTGTCGAGATGGACTGTTCCATGTGTTATTTTCATTGTGACAGTGACAGGCAATATTTGAAACACATCATACGAAACCACAAAAATGATCCACATTTCTTTGTGTCTTGTAAACTGTACATGGAATGACTGTTGTTACACCACAAAGAGGATGACAGCATTTCGCAAACATGTTTTCAGAAAGCATTCACAGAATGAAATGCAGAATGTTGATGTTAACGACTCCGAGTGCGAGTCCGAGTCCGAGTCCGAGACTATGATACCTGAGCCAGACATACCTTACTCACATTCTACTCTATCAGACAAATGTTACACTGAACTAAGTTTTGTAATGTCCCTACAGGCAAAGCATAATCTATCAGACAAAGAAGTAGATGCCGTTATTGGTGAGACGTACCATCTTTTGGAAGATAATGACAAGCATACCATGGAGAAGGCTAAAGAATGCTTGGTTCAGCATGGCGTCAATGACACAATCTTAGACACTATTGAAAATGACATGCATTTTGAGGCACTAACAAATCAGCATAGTAGGGACAAATCTTATAAAGAACATTGCAGATTGACACACTCAGAAAGGGTCTATTTACGCACTACTACATCTGTGAAACGGTGCAGGATGTTAGGAGAACCAAGATATGGTTATATTTTTACCTTTCAAAAACAACTGAATACACTCCTTGAATTACCAGACATTTGGAAATGGCAACAACAATCGCATGTGTCCAAATCAGATATAATGTATGACATATGCGACGGCTTATTTTTGAAAACACACCCACTGCTTAGTAAAAAACGAATGCATTGCAGATTGTTTTGTACACAGATGACATTGAACTTACCAATCCTATCGGAACGCATGTGAAACACAAAATTACAGTTTTTTACTTCTCATTGGGAAATATTCCACCACAATTTCGATCACAACTGCACACAATTTGGTTAGATGGCATGGGTAAAACAGTGCATCTTCGCAAATGTGGACTGGGAAAACTTCTCAGAGATTTTCTTGAGTGTGTTACCAAACTAGAAAATAGGGGCATTGAAATGACAATAAATGGATCTGTTCACAATATTGAAGGATCATTAATTATGATTCAAGGACATACTCCCCCATCAAACTTGCTAGGCGGGTTTAAAGAGGGTGTGTCTTTTGCTGAAAAGCCCTGTCGTTCATGCGAGGCCACCAATGGAAACATGAAAAAATCTTTTTTGCATTCAGGGTTCGAGCCAAGAAATGTACAGCGATATTTAGAAAGATGCCACGATTTAGAAACCTTGCCATCAAAGGGAACAAAATAGTATTGGAGCAAACATTGGGGTATCAATCAGAGAAGCTGCCTTTGTTCTGTTCCTAATCACCCTTTGGTACTGACACTTGTCCGTGACCCTATGCACCTGTTGTTAGAAGATGTCGTTAAGTATGAATTGCAGCTGTTTTTGCATCATGCAATAGTTGTGAAAAAGTACTTCACTTTGAACTGGCTAAGTATGAAAATCCAATCATTTCCATTCACCTACCTCGACACAGAAAATCCAGAAACATTGTTTCACAAAGATTTGCTGATTGAAACAAAGCTTAAGCAAACCGCTGCACCGGTGCTTACATTGTGCTCAATATTACCGTTTATTATTGGCGCACAGGTACCCTCCCAAGACATGAAATGGTATTGTCTCTTGAGCCTTTTCACAATAACACATTGTAACAAGTCCATACACAGGTTTGAATGCTATTGCCAGATTAGAACAACATTCTATGTTCATTCAACAATATCCAAAAGCATCTTTCACCCCCAAATTCCACTTCATGGTACACCTACCCAATCAGATGAAAATGTTCGGACCCGGAAGAAGCCAGTGGTGTATGCGTTTTGAAGCTAGGCATGCTTTCTATAAGAACCTAAAGCTGATATATTTCAAAGAATGTTTTACCGACGCTTGTGAAAAAACACCAGGTAATGATGTCATACATGCAGCTTGGGTTTCTAGGTCACCCAACTAACAATTTCCTGTACATGGGAGATGATGTTGGTAAAGGAGATCAGGTTGTACTAAAGATACGATATCCACAGTTTGAGATAGCCTGCCAACACGCCAAGGCACACAGAGATATATTCTATGGCAAAAACAATGTATATGAGTGTCAACAGGTTGATGTACACCGTATGAGTTTCAGAAGAGGATGATGCGTCAATACTAGTGGCTATCACTGCGACATCCCAGACTTTGGAACTAAAGAACATATTTTTGTGTCTGAGAATGAAAAATACTTTCTCGTACAAAGGCTTGAAATTCTGTACTATGATTCGCATTTCCTATCTTGTTGTGTTCGTTCCACCGAAACTAAACACGTTTGCTTTCAAGGAACTGCAATTCCCCTGTCCTTAGTCAGTTCCCTTTGTTGGTGAAAGGATGTTTATCGCCAATAAGTGCACTCATTTCTATGAATCTTTCTTGCTGATGTAGGGCTATTTGCTTTTGCTACGTCATTGAATTGCAGTAATGATGTTACAATCACTGTTGCAGTTTCGTGTTACTGTCAGATGTTTGGTAGAGTACTTAGCTCTGAACTAATTTTGTGTTAAAAGCATTTCGTTCGTCATGCCAAGGGGTCAAGTGTTTGTTGGATGTTGTTGCCAAGTTACCCTGTTCTTAGTCATATTCCAGTCATCACTGAACTTGTTTCGGTTTCTTCTTATGTATACACACACACTATCATTCTCACACGGCAAACTTTCCAGTACATGCAGCAGTTTCTGAAATATACAATACAGCCATCCTCATAAACATAGGATAAAACTTAAGAATAGGAAAAGACATGATTGTAGGCGATTAGTTGTTTTGGGGTTGTTTTCTTTTTTGCTTTAAAAGTAGATTTGGTAACAAAGAGAGCAGTAGTAGTTTATAAAATGTACATTTTTACAAGACGGAAGACAGATCTTGTTCTCATGGTCAATCTCATGGTTGTAAAATATTTGGGATAGGCAGAGGAGACACATTGCAGTATGCCAGCGTATACCATATGCAACTGGTCTCGGAGTATGAGCAAGCTTGTAGCTGGAGGATCTCTTGGAGAGATAAAGATGGCCGGTGAGTTGCACATTTTATCATCACAATTTTAACTGTACCACTAAAACATTACTCTCCTATACAATGTGCCACGAAAAGTTATATGTTATTCACGCTATGACATATGAAATTTAACTCATATATGCTTTGTGAGGCATGAAACATGAATTTATACAGTGAGACAGTGTATACAATTTGTCTTCTGGATTTAAATGGAGTAAAGTTGATTTAATCATTCCTATTTGCAGCAGCCGACAAATTAGGTTGCAAAGCAGATAAGATGGTTCTTGAGGAAAATGGAGCTGAGATTGAAGATGAAGAGGTTCTTGCAGTACTCTCTTTGAAGGACAAGATCATGATTCTGGGTGAAGGTAAACAAAAGGTTAACAGGGAACCATATTCCTCAAATCGGGGATTCTGTTCCTTTTACACTGGACTTGTCCCGGCTGTGTTAATGGTAAACTTAATTGGATAACAATCTTCTAGCGTATCTTCTTTTTGAAATATACAAGCTGCTAAACTTCAGAACATTGTCACAACAATAACTGGTCATTGTAAAGATTACAAGAACAAACAATATCACACACTAAGTATATTTTGCAGAAAGGGTAAATTATGTGTGATAATGAACCTGTCCCATGATTTGGAGCAGAGTGGTGTAAGGAAGGTGCAGTGCCTTCTTGTTTGGGTTCTACAGGTGCCTGTACTGACAGTCCTAGAATGAAAGGTAATGCATGTTTTGATATATTACAAATTTCTGTGTACCTTGAGTATAACAGGAATGGGAAGTTTTCAACCGTAAAGGCACTTTAAACTTTGTAATTATAATTGAGTTATGCACTGAACATCCGGCAACATTATCTTGTACTTGATGAGGTATATGACAGTGTCCATGGCAGCTCTTCTGTTTACAAGTTTGTAGAAGTTATCAATAATGGATGTAAGAATTTCTAACCCTTGGTTAAAATGCTTCAGTGCTTGAAGTTCCGAAATTGCCATCACCTTCCACTACCTGCATTACAACACGGACACCTTTACCCACGTTTAGCGACTACGTCCATATGAAGCTTAGCAACAAAGAGTCACATCTTGTTTGGGGCCAGTGTATTCGTGAAGCAGCTTGCTACTACTTGGTACAATATCCAAATATTGGAAAGAGTAACCAGTCAGAATATCAAACTATTGGTGGAAGTATGTATGGACAATACCCTGCGATTCGCCGTGATGAACCACACCCATGGGTAATTATGTACACATATTCATAATATGTTACTTGATTTTACTTGAAAGAATGTTAACATACTTCAGTTTGTTACAGGGACAGCCAACTCTGACTAGTTAGTGTTATGCATTATAATCTATATGTTGCAGTCAGCATTTGCAAAGGGCCTTTCAAGTAGAATACGCCATGTGAGATAGTCTCAAAATAGGAAGTCCCTTTTGCCAAACTCTGACAACACTGGAGACTACAATCCATCACCAGCGAAGTTATTGTGTGTGGCACACGATACTTGGTCTCCTAGCAGTAAGCTTAGAAAAATACCGGAAGAGGAAATGGAAGAGCATTTATCAAAACTGGGGAAACTCAGTGAAGAGATAGAACAGAAACATGTCAGTGATGAAAGGCTTCTTAGAGTTGCCAAGGATGTCAGAATTCTGTTGAAGGAAACCTTTGCAAACAGACGAGAGTGGATAGAAGCCCGGAGGGAGAGTGGAAGCGTGAAACAATTACAGACCGTTATCCATGTTTCACCAATCCCATCTTTGTGAGTTTATGTATATCAGTTTTGTAGTTGGGTTCCAAATGTTAATGTAAAAGGAAAGAAACATCTTTCCTGAAAACACACACTAAAAACATTTTGTACCTTGTATAGTCAATGGCTGTACTGCTACTATCCTTAAATCTGTGCTTCTTTCATTTTAACTAGATTAGAAGGTACGACTGAAAATAATTCTGAAAATACCACTGTATGGTGAACAATCACTCAATATCATAGTGTTAGTATTAAAGGTGAACTCTGTTACAGGTCTTTGCTGAACTGAAGCTCATTAAGGGCAAAGACGTATGGACAAATGCCCAGAAAAACTTGGACTCTCTATTTGATATCAGTAGGTCACTTCAGAAGGGAGATAAAAGGGAGGTATGTCAAAAGTGTGTTGTATAATGTACGAAAGTTAATGAAATCAGTAGCCCAGCACCTCCAAAGGTAATGATCATAATGAACTTGATGGTAAAAGGAAAATCTGACTTTTTATCTGTGGTTTTCAGATCGCCACATTCTGGTTATTCCTTTTAGCAGATAGGTAATGGGACATCTTAGCAGTGAGTATTGTCGTATAATGTGTTTACCCTATGGTCTTGTTAAAAGTTCTAAATGGCAATACGTCTTCCTTTCACAGGGTCTGGAGGCAGATATCTCTTCCTTTCTTTGGATAGAAAAAGAAACTTCATATGACCGGGGAAAGGGAAGAAAAACTGCTTCCATTTTAACAGTCCACCGCGTAAGTAATAATATACTTCAGCTGTTGTCCCGTTTATTAACCATCATATTTAAGAGTGTGAGTTTAACCCCATGCTGAACAGCATCCGAATTATAAGGGAATGTCGGATTTATTCGGGAGTAGGATTAAACACAAAAGCACGGATTGGGGCTGACAAACCTAGAAATGTATTCAGTGTGAATCCAGATTACAATCCACAGAATTCTTGTGTTCTAAGAACTATACAGTTCTGCACAGCAAATTGAGGCACACTTAGACACGAGGAATGCCCATGTCCTCTCATATTTAGGGGTCATAATAATGAAAGCAAACATATACATATACGCTTTATATATTTTGGAAAATTTACACTATGCCAAACAAACTCATTGGGGTTGTTGTATTGTTTGTATCATTTTTTTCAGGATCTTTCACCTGACGAGGTAGACAAAGCTGTAAACAGTGTGTCAAACGAATATTCCCCACGTCTGATGGTGTTTGTGAACAATGATGCAGTAACACATGCTCTTGTAAAAGCTGATAGTGTTAACCTCTCATCATGCCCAACATTCAGAAAGTCAGTCTTCCATTTGCTAGCTGTGTACTACATTGCATGGTTATCTTATCCAAGACAATATTCACATATTCTTGGCTACAACAATTGGTTTTAGGTGAAGCCTTCACCGAACAAAAGTCCAAAAAGTATGTGCAGTTTCTGCACATGTTCAGTGATTGGGAAAGACAATTTGGCCAATGTTCCAATTAGAAACAAAGTAAGCCATCTGAAAATATGGGCCCAACTTCCCGATATTGCAAAGCCAATAGGCAATAGATTTTATTCAAGGTAAAATAAACAATTCATGCAAATCGTGGGTGTTCATTTTTATTTCAATCAACCACTAAGTGACTCCACGCTTCCAGGGTATCTTGCGAGATTTCTTTGCATGCTATGTGTTCAAAGTTTTCTGAAAGTGATTTTGTAAACCCTTTCCATGGTGCCGTATTATTTGAAGGAGTTTGTCTGAGATGCCACTGCCTAACCTATTCCTCAATTTTGTCAGTATTTGGTTTTTATGTGAAAAGGTACGTTCACAGTCTGCTGTATGAAGGGGCAGAGACAGACCAATCTATATATCTACAACAATTCATAGGTACAACATTGTCAGTTCTTCATTGGTTTTGTTTAATCGCAAGATGTTTAGTTCCTAAACACAAGTGATAATGTAAACAGGGTTTTGCGTTTAAAAAGGTGAGACATTTGTTGAACAGCCTTAAGTGATTAGATTGTAAACACCAATACCGTTTAGAAACTAAACCGTTGTTTAGCTGGTAAACACGTGTTTATAACATAAACAGCGTTTAGATAATAAACACATAACGGTGTTTAAAAACGTAGGACAAAAATGCGTTTAATTTTGCGGTAAATTACAGTGTAGAAGGCTTAATATACTGTTAAGGCAATATATTCCATTTTCTGGTAAAATTATGTACATGTACACCTATACATGAATAATACATCCTACACTTAGGGCATTCTACATGCCATAAACATTGCAGTACTCAGGACAGGTTTCATTGGTAAAAATCATCCTTAATTCAACAGTTTCTAGTGTGAACTATAACAAACGAAAATAATTATGACAAACACAACTTTCCCTAGCATCGCAGAACATCATAACGATAGCCATAACATAACGAAACCAGAGCGTTGCATTCAGTGCTACCGCAAATTACTAAAACTATAAGAATACACATTGTGGTCAGCATGTTAATACATTAGAATACATATACATTCATTGCCATAAAAATACATATAGAAAAACTCAGTCTGTTTAGACAGACGTAGATTCCATTATTAAGTTCACTACTACCGTATTAAGGATGTAAAGTATATCTTATGTGTCCATACATGAGCTAAGGCCCCGTCAGTGACAGTACACGCCTTGATGTCAGTTTTTAGCATTACAAGCCCCTGTGATTAATTGAATATATTCTCAACACACATTGTCGATGACCTACAGACGTTTGATAATTGCGTGCCAGGGAACTGAACAGCTGTTAGGGGTACCCACGGCTGCTGAACTATCTGTACCTTCACACAATGAACAAGAAATGCCTAAACAGACATGTTAGCGGTAGTATTTCAGTCGACAGTGCTCATTATCCAATAATTCTCCCAGTGGAATGACTAAGAGTCCAAAAATTAGACTACCCGAGGCTAATCCAACCCAAGTTGACAAGTAACAAGAAATGATCATGTGAATGAAAGGTATCAATGTTAAGTGATGTCACCATTTACATTTCTCACCATTAAGCTTTTACAATTTTAGAATATTTGCATATTTTTGCTTACATACAATGGCAGTTTAATTGTTTAATTGGTGTCATTGTGAGACGTGTATAGTTTTTGCTTCTTTATTCTTATCTTGTAGACAGGGGTATAGTACAGGTTTCAATCATAATCACTTACTGTCAAACCTGTTTCTCCTCCTTGTCCCGTATAAACACTATATTGTAAGTCATGTGAAAGACAAGGACCAGACTCTGAGCATGTCTGTATAATGCCTCATTTTACAAAACCAGAGTCCAAATGTTACATATTTGGTGTTTTAAGAGTATCTACCATATTGTTGTTCGTGGTACTTGCGGTGGGGTAGCCTAGTGGTTAAAGCGTTCGCTCCTCACGCCGAAGACCCGGGTTCGATTCCCCACATGGGTACTATTTGTGGAGCCCATTTCTGGTGTCCTCCGCAGTGATATTGCTGGAATATTGCTAAAAACGGCGTAAAACCATACTCAGTCAGTCAGTCAGTCGTGAAAAAGCGATGATGTTCTAAATTTTGAGGAATGATTTAACCATAACGGACTGAAAACATTGCACCCAAACGCATCCTTAGGGGTGATGTTTTACGTGCAATTTAAGCATAAGGAGTATAAAAGAGTGGGAACAATTTTTAACACTACAGAGCCACGAGAAACCCATACCACGTCGATACCTTTCTGAAAATGAGAAGTGGCAGGCAATCTGGAGCATCAACAGTGGGACATCAGTTTGTCAGACAGCAAGAGATTTTAACAAGTCAGAAAGTGTGATATCGCGACTGTGAAACGTATACCTCCGGACAGGCGACGTAAAGATAAGCCGTGGTCGTGGTCCCAATAAAGAAAAAAGCAGCACGTGAAGATCGTCATTAACTTTTCATTTCCTTAGGAAACCGGTTCAAATTAGCTTCGAAAATAACCACTAGTTCAGAGCAATAACGCAATTACGAATAAGTAACCGCACAGTAAGAAATCGGCTCAAATCAGGGAATTCAGCTTTCTGCAGAACACAGACGTTGGAGAAGAGATTGGGTCTTTAGACAGCACCGTGTGATTAGCGACATTGGCGGTATACCATGTTCAGCGATGAGTCCCGCTTTAATTTGGACTTTGCAGATGGCCGTATCCGTCTGTGGCGACGTCTCTACGAACGTCATCACCCATGTACTGTAAAACAGCATGATCGATATGGGGGTGGATCAGCAATGGTGTGGGGTGGGATCACCTACGACCGGAGAACTGATCTAGTGCGATTAGATGGAAGGGTAACAGGTGTGCGTTACAGACATGAAGTGCAGGTGGGAATTTCGAGCTCCAACACGACAACGCTCGTCCACATACAGTTCGCGTATGTAGGGATTTTCTGGCGCAAAACAACATCAGGGTTCTACCATGGCCATCGAAAAGTCCAGACCTAAACCACATTGACCATCTTTGGAACGTTGTTGGACGTCGTGTCAGATCCCGCGATGGTCAGCCACAGACAAGTGACGCCATGTTCCAAGCTCTCCAAGAGGAGTGGCAGACTATTCCACGGGCTGCAATCCGGAATTTGATCCAAAGTGTCCCACGTCGGCGCGGTGGGCGAGCTGGCTAAGGCGCCAGGCTAGTGATCCAGCGAGGTTGAGGTGCTGGGATCAAGCCCACATGTGACCGGGTGTAAAAACCTTGGAGTCAACTTTCTGTGCAGACTCTTTCCGTGTTGTCACAACCCCTAGTGTACAGTACACAACCCTGTGCTAAAAGAACCCAGATCTTTCACATGTCTTTAACACATGTAAAACCATATATTGTACAGAACACACAAATAGGTTATCAAATCATTCCGCACGTGCACAATCATATAGAGTATATATTATACGAAACAAATTACATAGGCGCAATCGTACAATGGACTCTGTATCCTTTTTGTAAAAATATACTGATGTACAAAAGATAGTACACACCTGGTGTTTTGAGGCTATTAAAAAACGTAAATATTTTACTAGCAATGTTCCAATTGGATACGATATCTATGGTGTTATTGCAACATGTACACAATGTTTGTGAGTCACAAACAAAACACTTTTCTAAATATTACGCTGTTTTCAGGAAAACATTTTACCAAAACGTCAGGTGTGTACTTTCTTTTGTAAGTCTGTTTATTTGTATGGATGTGGAAATGGTTTTGTCGTTTATGTTATTTTGTTGCATTTTCCACCAACATTTTAATTGCTGTTGTGAATATCCTAACAGGTTTTTCAGAAAGATATGTAGGTCATGTCTCAGGTATCTGAACATATAAGGGGCGGTGGGGTAGCCTATGGTTAAAGCGTTCGCTCGTAACGCCGAAGACCCGAGTCCGATTCCCCACATGGGTACCATGTGTGAAAGCCATTTCTGGTGTCCCCCGTCGTAATATTGCTGGAATATTGCAAAAAGCCGTGTAAAACGAAACTCACTCACTCACTCTTAACAGATAAATATGTGTATAGGAAGATGTGAAAATATACCCCAACACTAACATATCCAGTAAATATTCATAGCTCAGTGACCGGAAAACATAGTTTGTTTACCTGTCATTACCTGTTGTGTGTGTTTGTTAGATCTCTGTAAAAAAACTATATTGAATAGCAGTGTTAACATTATGCATGAAAATAGATGTGATAATGAAGCTGCTAACTGTATACAGTGTCACAGTTTTTTCCCACTTTATGTTTTGTCTTTTTTTCTATTTTCATTGAAACACGATTCTATCGGATGTGTGATTAGTTCGAGGTTATTTGCATTGAGGACGATGTAATGTCAACAAACACTGTGACGCGGCCTTGTCACGACGTTACAATAGTTTTTGCATGTTTTCATTAACTCGGACACTACAGACGAATATATACTAGCCACATAAAGAAACTGTGCATTGTCAAAATATTATCCCAGTTGATAAGTACGATAACAATGTCAAAGGTAAACTTTAATGGAGGGATCATGAGACCATAACAAGTCGGGAGAATTTCAATTGAAAAGTCAATCACAATGACGTCACGAGTCCACAAGCGGGACAGGGGTCAAACGACCATGTCACAAGCTCAATAACGGGTATGTCCACCATCGGCATTGAGAACAGCAGTGCATCGACGACGCATAGAGCCTATCAAACGTGCAAGGAAGGCTTGTGGGATGTCACGCCAGATTCTCTCAAGTTCTGTTGCAAGGTCAAGGGCGTTATCTGGCGGATGAGGAAGACGGCGTAGGCTTCGATCCATCTCGTCCCAAACATGCTCTATCGGGGAGAGATCCGGTGAATTTGCAGGCCAAGGCAGTAAGTCAACGTTGTGGTGTTGCAAGAAATCCATAGCAACCCTTGCCGTATGACGGCGGGCATTGTCCTGTTGGAATGTTAACCCAGGGCCATGACGTTGCAGAAAAGGAATTGCCACAGGTCGAAGAATCTGATCCATGTAGCCCACACCAGTTAAGTTGCCCTGAACAATCACCAAAGGAGTTCTTTGGCGTGCTGTTATTCCACCCCAAATCATCACGGAACCACCACCAAAGCGATTCCTCTCCAAGACACAGGCCTGTGCATAACGTTCTGCACGCGTCAATAGGCACGTTGACGTCCATCACTATGGGAAATGTTAAACCTGGACTCATCTGTAAAAACAACATTTCCCCACCAAAACAAGGGTCTGCGGACATCATTTCGGCACCACATTTGGCGAGCTTGTCGATGACGTTGTGTCAGGATAGGCCGTAGGGCGGGACGTCGTGGTCTGATCCCGTGATGACGTAAACGTTGTCGAACTGTGTTGGGGTGGATACGGCGATGTCCTGGGATGGTTCGGGCAGTCATCACTGCAGTCTGAAACCTGTGGCGAAGATGGGTCACCCTTATCCATATGTCCTGTCTTGGCGTTGTTACACGTGGAGGTCCAGAACGTGGCCGATCGATGACGTCATTTGTGTTCTGGTAGCGTCTCGGCAGTGCGGAAATGGTGTTCCGGTGGCAGTGGAAATGTGCAGCCACTTCCTCCACGGACCATCCCAATGGCCTCATGACGCTGTGCAGACGTGAGCCTTGGCATGCTATGCGTTTCAATAGCCGTTTAATTTTTTGAACGATCGCAAGGGCAAGGGTTGAGCTTTCCAAAGTGACAGTATTGTGTGGCATTCATTGGCTCCGTTTCTCTTTCCCCGGAATGCACGTGCAACAACGTATTGCACGTCTCAAGGACGAACCCACTGACGTCACAGAACGTGGCACGTGCATGCATGTTGGATAGATGTCACTAATCTCTGAGTTTAAATCCTTATGTGTCTACACAGGTTTGATAAATTTAGATTTTAAATTTTTGTATTCACAGTTTCTTTATGTGCCTAGTATACTACTGGATGCCACTTTGGAGACCGCCTCCGTGGTGTAGTGGTTAGAGCGTCCGCCCGGAGAGCGGAAGGTCGCGGGTTCGACCGCGTCATACCAAAAGACGTTAAAATATGACAGACAGACAGACAGTTTTATTTCAGTATATAAGGCCATGGCCCCCATTACACATACAGAGCCGTTTCCAGAAACGTCAGTAAATATTCAGTAAATAATGTAAATGCATCTATAAAAGGACCCAAGAGATAGGGACCGCCTCCGTGGTGAAGTGGTTAGAGCGTTCGCCCAGAGTGCGGAAGGTCGCGGGTTCGATCCCCGACTGCGTCATACCAAAAGACGTTAAAATATGGTACTTGTTGGTCCCTGCCTGGCGCTCGGCATTAATGGGTACAACAAGGACTGGTCGGCTCGGAGTCGGAGTATAATGTGTGTGAGTGGGGTGTTCATGCTTCACTGCGGCATGGTATCTCAGTGGGCTAGCACTATAAACCCAGTTGAAGTCTGGGCTAGTACAAGCACATACACATACACACGCATGCACGTCGTCATATGAGTGAAATATTCTCAAGCACAACGTTAAACCCAATTTTCACCTCACCTCACCTCACTTTGGGTGCCCTTGAGGGTTTTTACCAAAAAGGTCTTAAAGATATACCCTCTTTTGATAATCGGTTACATTTTGGAGGTTTCAAAGAACCACTGACCTTTCATGACCTTTTCAGTGATTATAGATATAAAATACACTTGGTATACAACATATGTTTTCACAACATTTGCCCACACAAGATATGTGTGTTCTTTACTGTATAAAGACAGGGAATTGGGTATTTCGTAAAAACCCTTTTATCCAGACAATATGTAATTAATACCATTTTACTCTTAAATTATGCTATATAAGCATCTAAAAGGCAATTAGTTTTGACATTTCTAATATGAACTTAATTATGTGATTTAACCCGTGAAGATCCGGGTTAGAATTGATCTTCAGTAACCTAGGCGTGTCGCAAGAGGCGACTAACGGGATCAGGTGGTCAGGCTCGCTGAGCTGGTTGACACATGTCATCGTATCCCAATTGCGTAGATCGGTGTTCACGCTGTTGATCATTAGATGTCTTGTCCAGACTCGATTATGTACAGACCGCCGCCATATAGCATGAATAATCATGAGTGCGGCGTAAAACTAAACTCACTCACTCCTTAGACTTATATTAAGAAAACAGACAAATACATGTAAGCATATTACATAGAACGTTTTAGATGTTCATTATTAAAAGGATAAAAGAGTGTTTTCACAACGTCTTTAAAAGTCTTTTATATTATTGGTTCATTCAGCAGACACGTGTAATGCATGAACTAGAAGTATGATTATCCCTTTAAAAAACATGTCCAAAGTGTATGCTTTATATACTGATTGTTATTTACAATACTACAAAGGTGAAAATCTTGCATCATACAGATAATTTTATCCGGGATTGCCAGTCAGGACTCCATTCTTGAATCAGTTTGAGTCACAGTATTCATTCATTAGAATCATAGGCAAAGTCTGTTATAGTCTCTTGACACATTATATACTACCCATGAAAAGTTTAGACTCACTTAAAACACTCACTATATGTTATGCATATACATGTGGTTACATCGAAGATGAATTTCTCCACTAACTTGGGGGAACCAACTGCAAACCTTATGCAGATGAATTGCACGAGGATCATGCATCAAATTGCTGAAAAGCATGTGCAAATATCATGCATGTGAACAGCTGCATTTTGAAGTAAAGTTGTGTTAAGAATTCGCCAATTTTCACTGAGTTTCATCATTTATTGAACTCATGACAATAAACTTTTCAACGTTACGAATTTGTTTTACAATACATCAGTTCATGTGTAAACAGTACCCTTAAACTGTATAGAATATTTTGCAAAATCTAGTTTAGATCAGTTGACTGAAGTAAGTGTCTACATTTACACTAGTGAGTCTAAACTTTTGATGGGGAGTATATTTCCAGTGTGTTACTTCCATGTGACACTCTCAGGGCAGCTCTCGTGTGCTGGTTATAGCACTCATCACTTCCTCCACAATCCACAGGACATTGTACAGGGAAGTCGAGCAACACTCTTTGCTGAGGTACAGTTTTCACAATACCATTTCGACATTTTGAGAATGTAGTCGGTCGCTGATGGGGTCCCTGGTGGAAGCATAACTTTGGAAGCAAAGTCTGGTGTTTCATCTTGTCATGCTTGAGAGGATCTAGTGCCGGAGTGTTGTCACCTAATGTATGTTTCCAGATGCAGGTTTACAGATAAGCCGTCAATGCCTCCTGCGTAGGTGGTAATGGCAAAATGGCAATAAGAGCATGAGCTGCAAGACGTTTGGAACAACGGTAGAATGTTTCTCAACTGTGGCTTTAATGAGAGCGGACTTCTTGTTCACTAGGATGTTGTCTCCATGCAGAGCTGACACGTTAGTTGTTGGCCCAGGTAGAGATGTGGTATCAGCACGAAAACATCAGTGTCGTCACACACCACTGTGCTAGATGCACTGGGAACTGACAATTCAACCTGCAAATGATTATTCAAGGTAGATTTGTTTGTGTCTGATCTCATGACACTTTCATCATGTGTATGTTTGTTGTTTAACGCCGTACTCGGCAATATTCCAGCTATGTGGCGGCGGTAAATAATCGAGTCTGGATCAGACAATCCAGTGATCAACATCATGATCATCGATTTGTGCAACTGGGATACAATGACATTCCATTTGACTGGAAATGGCAATAAAAAGGATCACGGATTATATCTGAAGCTAGTTAGTTTGCCTTTGGTCTGTGCGAGCATGGTCAACTTATGAAACACTACCTTGCACATATTGTATGTGCTGTCGAAATACTGGCTGTTGCCCTGTCTCTTGGGTCCTTTTATAGATGCATTTCCATTATTTACTGAATATTTACTGACGTTTCTGGAAACGGCTCTGTATGTCCCTGACTAACTGTACCTTTGGCCTGTCTATAGAAGACAAACGACGCTTGGTTATCCTTGAATCAAACATTCAGATTTTGATATCAAAACATACTGGAAAACGTGTCGCTCGTGTTATGTACTTGGTGTTCACCATAGAAGACGTCCAACATCATCTATGGCGAGAACTTGCAGAAATATAAATAACTGAAATAGGAAATACGTTATCTGCACACGGGTTTTCATAGATATTGATTTAACAATATGTTTTAAATCTTGGATTTGTTATTGAATTTAAACAGAGGTAGGTCGAGGCACATAAACAGATATGGCGGAACCAGCTTCCATCACTCTATGATACTTGACCCAAATACACATGGATCTCTGACTACATCACATGATGTCCATTACGCCTGAGGTCGCAGATGGTCTGTATCTGGCAGGATCAATAGGAAGACCACCCCTCAACCTGTGTACGAAGCATTCAACTTATCGAAGTAATTATTCCTTCCAACAAACCAAGAAGAAGATCCAAGACTAACTCGAAGTTATGGAAATTACTTTTGTTCTAACATCTATGTGTTATCTATGTTCAAATCACGAGTATATTCACAGTATTCTCCCATGTGAAACACTGATGCCACAATACCTCAAACAAGCTGACATGTGTGAATGACGAATAGTTATGCAATTATAAATGCTATCCTTTTTGATGTTATGATTTATGATTTTTGTGTTATGATTTATGCTAGTGCCAGCTGTCTGCCGATGGCAAGAATATTAGTAACGCTTCCAGGTACATCGCTGCATGTTGCGTTTTTTGGCAGACCCTCATCACGTTCCGTTCACGCAACAAGGCCGTTATGACACACACGCGCATGCACGTTCGCACGCACAAACACACACGAACACTTGTTACAGGAATAAAATATCATGCTTGAGAGACATGCACCTTCATCACACTTAATCTCGTCTTTCTCTTTTGAGATCAGGCCTGGTGTGATTGTCATCTCTAATCATCGCCAATGCAAGTGGGTGATATGTTGTTGCATATGTGTGCGTGCTTGTGTGTGCGTTCGTGTGTGTGTGTGTGTGCGTGCGTGTGTGTGTGTGCGCGCGTGTGTGTGTGTGTGTAACATGCATATAATACTCGTTCCTTGTGTTGATAATCAGATAGACGGAAATCAACACAAATGAATATCTGAATAGCTGGACTTTGTTGTCGGTTTGATTATACATGACACCAAATGCAGTAAGTTTAGTGTAACATGCTAAGTAGGGTTCAGTTATCAGGCAGCAAGAGATGGAGACCTGGATCTGACAACTCACTGAACAGTCAACATTGTCTGTAGCAGAAAACTAATGGCTAACGTGTGTTGGAGCTTAGGGCTATGGATGCAAGTGAATTGGTTTAAGGTCTTTTTGAACAGTAGTTTAGTTATGTCACAATCTCATGAAAATTGGATCTTAGTTCTTGCTGCACTTAACACTTAACCCGTATGGGGTCACTGCGACCTTTCGCCCGACCGGATAGATCGTCGCCGACCAGTTCAGGAATATGATCGTCGGATTCGTGTCCTGATCCACAGGCAAACTGTAGTGCAAATAAGGTTGCGCACAGGAGTGAAAATGACAAGTCTTCCAATATTCGAGTGAAGCGAGCAAGGTTGGCAATGAACTTCCCTCGTTTCGATTCGAAAAATATTTTTAATGGCACAATAAAATATCGCCACCATCAAAGGTAGGCACCTATTTCCTCACAGGGTTGTGCTCTCAGATTTCCAACTCAAATTCAATAATTACTCACGTAAAATATATTTCATTTAAGAAATACACAATGCCATTTTAGAAAGTGGTCAAATGTAACATATGGTATATTTGGGATTACATTTTCTCAGTAAAGTACAGATTCTAGTACTTTTTTGGAGGTTGAGTCCCATCCGGGATTCGAACCCACACCCTCAGAGTCAGGCACCTAATCGCCAGCACACAAAGTCAGACGCCTAGACCGCTCAGCCACCGCGGCTTCCACCATTTGCAGCTGATGATATGTCGCAAAACCACGTGGATGGTTTGGACAAGCCCCATCAACCCCAACCATCGGGGCCGGGCAACAAACGAGACTCGGGGGGCAGATAGCCACTCAAAACAGCACAAACGTGCTCGAATATACGCACGTGTGGCCTCCGCTTCTGGTTTGTTCCACAAGGAATCCCTTATAGGGGGTCGCCTTGAACACTTTTTAAAAATCTGGCAAAAGATTACTTGAGATCCATGGATACTTCCGACAGTTTCAGGTTTCGAGATTCCTCTGTTGTCAAAACCTATTCAGAATTGTGTGAGTCAGATTCTGAATCTTCCCCCTCAAGCGATGAATGCTCAGGCGAAGCTTACGTTGAACCTGCTACGAATCAACGTGGGGATAAGGGGGTCGTTCCGTCTAAACCGGTAGTTAATGAGACGTTTGATGATTACGTCCCGTTCTCATTAGCTGATGCTCCAGACCCATCAGAATGGTGTCTCCCGCATCATCTCTCACGACCAACTTTCACTCTCTTCTGCCAGGATTCCAAACTGGAGGACAGACTGACTGAGTTTAGTTTTACGCCGCTTTTAGCAATATTCCAGCAATATCACGGCGGGGGGACACCAGAAATGGGCTTAACACATTGTGCCCATGTGGGGAATCGAACCCGGGTCTTCGGCGTGACGAGCGGACGCTTTAACCACTAGGCTACCCCACCGCCCCCAAACTGGAGGAGAATATTCTGGAAGATCTCCCTGTCCCTTCAGAGGAATGTCTGCAGACACCTTCTTTTGATCCCTATTTAGATGACCTCTTAGAGGCAAAGGGAAAGTCTTTTGAGAAGAAGTTTGATCAACCCCCTCAGTTTATTCAGAAGCGGATTCTGAATTCCCTGGGGCCACTATGTCACTTGTGGCATAATCTTGATAAGATCCGCAGAGGTGAATCCCCCGTCGATTTAGATATTGTTGAACTGTTGGAATTGGTAGAGAAAACTACCTGTCTTATGGGTCAGGCCAATGTCTCCATGAATTACAACAGAAGGTTAAACATTCTGGCAAAACATTCTAAGGATGTCAAGAAGGCTTAACGCCTCATTCTCAAGCATGACACAGCTTTGTCAGAGGCTAAGGGCAGACTCTTTGGGGATGCCTTTTATGACATCTTGCTGAAGGAGGTCAAACGTAAGACCAAAGCCTAATTGATATTTGATGCTGAGAAACGTTCAGCTCGCAGACCTACTTTCAGACACCAAGGGCCCAGTCACCCATGAAAGACAGCCCTTTCAGAGATTGCCCTCAGGAGGAAGACAATCTTCTGGGGGCACATTCCACATCAAGACCTCCTTCAACAGAGGTTTCAGAGGCAACTCTTACAGAGGCAGAGGAAGAGCCGATCAGCCCAGTCGGAATCGCAGACTCTCATATACCAGGTGGTTCAAATGTCAGCAACGCCTGTTCCCACAATGCTCCTCCTTCCTCAGTGCTATATCTACAGGTTATCCCAGCTATTCAAAAGCTAAACCTGGATTTTTTGTTCCACAAGGAATCCCTTATAGGGGGTCGCCTGGAACACTTTTTAAAAATCTGGCAAAAGATTACTTCAGATCCATGGATACTTCCGACAGTTTCAGGTTTCGAGATTCCTCTGTTGTCAAAACCTATTCAGCATAATGTGTTTCAACCAAAACTAAAGCTCACAAGACAGATAGCTTTGAGCCAGGAGATCCAATCAATGCTTTGCAAACATGTGATAGAGGTTGTTCCCCAGTCTGTTTCGATGGACTCAGATCAATTTCTAAGTCCTATGTTCATAGTTTCCAAGAAGGATGGGGGGCAGAGGCCAATCATTAATCTCAAGGCCCTGAATGCTCACATTCCTTACAAACACTTCAAGTTGGAA
Source organism: Haliotis rubra (assembly GCF_003918875.1). Classification (NCBI taxonomy): domain Eukaryota; kingdom Metazoa; phylum Mollusca; class Gastropoda; order Lepetellida; family Haliotidae; genus Haliotis; species Haliotis rubra. The sequence goes on from NW_025767021.1 coordinate 38,730, forward strand.
GGACTACACCTTCGAAGGGACTTGATCCGCAAAGAGGACTATCTTTGCCAGTTGGATCTAAAGGATGCTTATTTCAGCTACTCCGCTTCTCTTGGAAGGGTGTTCTGTATCAGTTCCGATGCATGCCATTTGGACTTGCCCCAGCTCCAAGAGCATTCACAAAACTTCTTCGTCCAGTGGTAAGTTTGGCTCGGCGAACAGGCATCCGCTTCATTATATACCTGGACGATATCTTGTGTATAGCGGAATCGCCGACCCTGCTGAGTCACCACAAGGATACCCTCCTCTTTCTTCTCCAGTCCCTAGGCTTTGTCATAAACTGGAAGAAATCAGTTCTGTCACCAACCCAGTCGATCACTTTCCTGGGGTTTCAGATAGACACGGTGGATCGTACTTTGATCTTACCAGAGGAGAAGGTAGAGAACATTGTAGCAACCTGTCGTCACATGATGAGAAAGAAACAGGTAAGGATTCGACAACTGGCAAGTTTGAAAGGAAAACTGTCAGCTTCAATGAGTGCAATCTTACCAGCTCAACTGCATTGTCGTTACCTGCAGATGCATTCGAGCAAGGAGCTTTTGCGTTCCCAGATTTACGAGTGCCAAGAGTTACGAGTTACACTGCCTTCAGATTGTCTGGAGGAACTGAAGTGGTGGATGACCAACCTCACCAATTTCAACAGGAAGCCACTCATGGCAGCTCATCCAGATGTAATTCTCCAGACAGATGCATAAAAAAAGGGATGGGGAGCAATACACGGCCAGAGATTAACAGGAGGCCGCTGGTCAGAGATAGAGTATGCACATAAATGTTCTAGAGCTGAAGGCAATTCATCTGGCACTCTTGACCTTTTGCAAGGGGATCAAAGATCAATCCATTATGGTCCAAGTCGACAATCAGACAGCCATGGCTTATGTGAACCGATTTAGGGGGGACAAAATCAGTCAGTCTACTGCAGGTCACAAAGCAGATACGGGGATTCTGTCTCCAGAACCGTCCGTTCTTAACAGCAGTCTATCTGCCAGGGGTAGAGAACATTCATGCGGACTGGGAGTCTCGCCACTTCAACGACTCGAGCGATTGGATGCTTAATCCAATCATCTTTGCTCAGTGCAACCAGATACTGGGTCCTTTCTCAATGGACCTTTTTGCATCGAGACTAACTTTCCAAATGAAGCCGTTCTGCAGCTGGAGGCCAGACCCCCTTGCGCAATCAACAGATGCGTTTCTAGTGAATTCGAACCAGGGGATTCCTTATGCCTTTTCCCCGTTCTCACTGATAGGCAGGTGTCTGTGGAAAATACGAAAGGACAAAGCAGAGCTGGTCATAATCACTCCAGTGTGGCAAGGTCCATCCTGGTATCCACTCCTCTCGGAAATGGAGTTCACACAACCAATCCTCCTCCCACAGATGAGGGATCTGTTAAACTCCCCGCAAAACCTGCCTCATCCACTGATAGAAAACAACACTCTGATGTTAGCGGCATGGAAGGTTTCAGGCGTAGCATCAAGACCAGAGGAATTTCAGAGGCAACTACACAGCTGCTCTCCTGCCAATGGCGACCAAGCACACAAGGCGCTTACAATGCCTCCTGGAATAGGTGGACTGGCTGGTGCAATCAACGGGGTTTTGATCCCTTTTCAGCCTCTGTGGAGTCTATCTTAGACTTTCTCACTCACTGTCAGTACAGGACCATAAATACAGCTAGATCAGCTTTGTCTGCTTTTCACCCCACTATTGAGGGCTATAATGTGGGTCAGCACCCACTGGTAGGGAAATTAATGTCAGGGATTTTTAATCAGAATCCTCCTCAACTCAGATACTCCGTGGCCTGGGATGTAGATTTGGTGCTGCAATATTTAAAAAAATTGAAGGATAATACTTATGTGTCGGACAGACACTTGTCTGAGAAGTTGACAATGCTTCTGATGCTAACCTCTGCATAGTTTTTCACACCTTCGGCAGGGAATGTGAAAATAGTCCTGTGTGTCAACTTAGATTCCATATCACTACATACCGTATCTCCCAAACAACTGCCAGTTTATTAGTAGAACCTAACAACTGCACATTTCCGACACGGATTGGGAGTGGCCAACACAACGCGTGTATGATGGGGGAAAGCTTCTGTTTGCCCAGATCTTTGTTTTCTGAAAATACACATTGCCAAACGTCCAGTGCAAAACATTGAGACATTGAGACTATATGACCGCCCATGGCTTCGAGGACATGTCTGTTCTTGTCTCCATAATATATGCTCGATATTTGGTTAATAATGCACTTCAACAAACTATATATTTAAGGTGATACACGACAAAACAGGTGTGTTGGGAGTATATAAGGAGCTCATCCTGATGGGATTCACAGCATCATCGCAATGCATTTGTTTTATCTATGTGTATGTACGTCACATACAATTTGAACAGATACATTGACTTGAATATTAAGAATATTTCAGCCAGATCCCTAAAGTTATAAGCTTAACGTGGTCCTGTGAGCCTTAATGGAAAAGGTTTCGGCGTTTGTGAAAGAAATATAAGAATGTGAACCTTGCATCAACAGATGGTGGACCGGTAACATGAACAAGAAAAAAACTGCACACCCTTCACATCCGGAATGATGCATAGGTTCCTAATTAGGCATGATAACATTTGGGACATTTCAGCACCTATTGCAATTAAAAGGAATGTATGATCAAGCACTTTCCGACGTACCAGTTTTTGAACTCGCGCTTAAAAATGTCTGCAAATCCAGACACAGCATGCATGCTTCATGCGAAATAAATGCTAAAAGCTTGTAAATGTCAGAAAACATACGCAAATCCGGTCATAGCATTTATTACCTACGGTATTGCGTTTGTTTCAATAGAATAAAGTCCTGTTTTTGATCCCGTGTGTGGGACAATGTTTTCATGTGCCACACAATCTGTTTTCGTGTATTTTCGTTTGATTTCAAATTTGTTTGTACGTACATTTGCTCTCTACCCGTGGTTTCCTAGAAACTGGAATAACGTCTGAAAGATGTATAGTCCTTTAATAATAGTAAACGTACGTAGCCGCCATGTTGTGGGCTACTGTCTAATGGACATGAAACAAAATTACCGATGTGTGACGATATAGTTAATACACCAACTGAAAAGGTGAATAGGGACAGCGTGCATGGAGCAATACAGCTGATTATAGATAATTCACATGTGTATCATGATACAGTCGTTATCGCCATAACTGTAGATGCTATGTTACCAAGCTTATTTCTGAAGATCCGGGTTTGACTTGGTCTTGAGCAACCCATGCTTGTCGTAGCAGATAACGGGATCAGGTGGTCAGGCTCACTGACTTGGTTCACACATGTCATCGTATCCCAGTTGCGTAGATCGATGCTCATGCTGTTGATCAGTGCATTGCCTCGACACGATCTATATATTCCGTATAGCTGGAATATTGAAGTGCGGCGTTAAACACCAACCAAACAGATTTCTGATTGTTGCTTCAGACTTGTGTAGGTGGTTTAGTTCTACAACGGAGGACATGTATGGTACGCGAACTGTGATGGATTTTCCATTTCCATGTCCAAATACTCAAACCTAACTTCACAACAACTGTATGGGACCTACCATTCAAGCTAGTCTGTCTCACAGTCCCTCAACCATAGTATTTTCCCTACTGCCAAGCGTCTCTGCAGTGCTAAAGCCCTAAATAAAGCAAGTCTAGATTTCCTCAGGTTCTGAATCTTTGGTCTCCCCAGGGCTCCTTTTCAATTTAAATGGGCTTGTTTGTTACTATCAAAATTATATATATTCAGAGACTAAGCATTAGTCTACATTCAAGCCTGTGTCATTATAATCATATCTTGGTTCCCGCTAAAGGATGTGAGGACATGTATGACAGGTCATGGCAGTACGACCTGCCTCGAAGTTTTACCGTCCAATTTAATAACTAATCGGAATTCTACGGCGACAGTAGACAGTCAAAAAGCAATTGCTTGTCTATCACACGGTCTTGACTGACAAGAGGCGGTAGGTTTTTCCCCATGTTTCTCCACGCTACTCGCTAAGCGGGCTGTTAAGAAGTGACCCCCTTCCGACATGGGGTTCTGGGACCGACGTGTTACAATATTGTACCGTGGACAGGGTGACTACCTGAGACACTGTACTTCAGGGCATTATGGGGCTTTGGGCGCATATTTCTATAGCCGACCCATCGTTAACATATATTGATATATTCCTATGAAGTTCAAATGTATTCCGATTAACACAATACAAAATGGCTCCTACTTTCTGTCAACTTTTGATGATGTGTCGGTACAGAAAGCCGCCATGTTAAGATATAAGGCAAGAGGATGGATGGATGTCTGTATGACAGTTATGTATTGTGACAGTGTGTGATCATCCGATCTCCCGTCACGGTATAGAGCACACGTGATGATGGTCTGATAGAGCATGAAGGTCCTCTTTCAAGTGCGTGTGTGCGTGCGTACGTGCGTACCAGCGTGTGTGGTGGGGCTTGGGCACGGAACGGTATATATAGGTTGGCAGCTGCTACACAACCACATAACCCATCCCTCACTTGCTCCAAACCTATCTATGTCGCCCCGCAGCAACAACCGCCGCCGTGGTGTAGTGGTTTGAGCGTCCGCCTGGAGATTGGAAGGTCGCGGGTTCGTCTCCGGCCGCGTCAGACCAAAAGACGTTAAAATATGGTACTTAAATATGTGGTATTCATGCTTAACTGCGGCATGGCATCTCAGTGAACTAGCACTATAAAACCAGCTTAAGTCTGAGCTAGTACAAGCGGTTATGGCCCAGAAAAGCTAAACCTGAACAAAAACCCATCAAGACCTATGTAGCTTTCGCGGGACTGGTCACGCTGCAGTGAACGCTGGATGTAACTCTCCTGGCACTCGCAATACACAAGAAAAACAAAGAAATTTGTGTCTCCATTAAATACCGTAGTGACAGTAAAATTAAAAACATTTAACAGATAAATAACAAGTAAATACGTTACATGTGCTTCTTTCTTTTTTTGGACAAAGCGGTTACTTTCTTCTTTTTTTGTGGAAGTCGGGGTGGCTGAGCGGGTGAGGCAGCTGACTTTGTGTGCTGGCGATGAGGTGTCTGACTCTGAGGGTGTGGGTTCGAATCTCGGATGGGACTCTAACCAAAAAAGGACTAGAATTTGTACTTTACTAAGAAAGTGTAATCCCAAATATAGCATATGTTACATTTGACCATTTTCTAAAAATGGCATTGTGTAATAATAACTACGTAGGTTGTTAAGTAACAGAATCTCAGTGTTCATTTCTTCAATTATGAAGCACGTTTCTTTTATTGGGGATCACAATGATTGTCTTTTTGATTGACTGACTGCCTGTCCGTGGATTACTGCAGGTGAATGAGATCAGCGACATGATACATGTAGTCCACGTCGCCGATGATGCTGTTGAGGAGGTCGTCTTTGAGCGCCTGCATACGACCCCTCACAAAGTTAATCGGTACTAACTAGTACATTGGCTTCTTGGCTTTAAACCTCGGTGTCGTTTCAAGTTCACTATCATGTCTTTACAAAGTTATTACGTATCAAATGCAATGACTACAAGTGTTACAATTGACCCCTAGCACGGGGCAATTGTAACAGGTGGATGGGGCAATTGTAACAAAGAAGGTTCAGATGTAACAATTTGTTTATTTTCCAAATAAAATCAAAATATAATGTGGAAAGATGTTATCTTGATAAGTTTGGGTGGAAATGGATTAACAATAAACCTTTATCACCACCAACATTTAAAATGTTTTTCGTTTAAAATTCATGTATTGGTATGCCCAAAAAATAATACAAAGACTTACACCAAAAACTTTCACCCGAGGCTAAAACTATCAACATAACACTGAAAATGTTCTACTATGATAAACCTAGTAAAGGACTAACATAAAACCTTCATCATAATTTGCTTTATTATCATAACACAAGGGAAATTACATGGGGGCAGTTGTAACACAGTGTTACAATTGCCCCTGATGGCCATATTTCATGCCACGTCACATGTTAACAACCTTGAGCTTCTCAAATATTTCTACTTCCAAATATGTCGTAATGTCTAAATTTTACACTTGAAAAGTTAATTTCATACCAAACACCATTTACTGCATTAAAACGGTTTAATACGTTTTGTGAAAAATTTACTTACCTATGTGAAAAACGATTTTTCGTCAACTGTATCTCGCCCTAAGCGAGCAGATGAAAAACGCCTGGATGAGTACTGCAGGAAAGTAAAGGGAAATAACTCTATTCACCTACACTATGCTTGAGCGAAAACATTTAGAGTAATCGCCCTTGTTACAATTGACCCGTGTTACAACTGACCCCGGTCTCCTCTACCCCATTTCACCTCACCCCACCCCTGGCAGCAGCTTTTGCAGGTCCATGGGAGTTCTGTTGAGTGGTGGCTTCTTCGCTTGGTGTCATTGAAACTCCCGTCATGCATTACGGGGTTAATTAGAGCAAGGCTTTTGATACTCACATCAGAAATACCAATTATATCAACAGTTTAGTAGTGTTTTACCTCTACTACACTATATCGTTTCATATTCATTATGCACGAAGCAGCGGTTGACTAGTGGGCTAAACATTTGCAGAATCGTTGAATCCAGTGATCGTGGCTAGTTCTCGGGGCGGCTAACGGGATCGGGTGGTCAGACTTGGTCAGCGCATCCCAATTGCTTAGATTGATGCTCATGCTATTGATTACTGGATTGTCTGGTCCAGACTTGAATTGCTGAATACTGCGTTAAACAACAAACCAACTAACTAACATATATTACATCAGCAAGCAGTTTCGTGTATCACACATGTCTACTTAATCGAATCGGATTCTTGACATCCAAAAATCAGCTCTTTCTGCAAGTCCCGTCGATCGCTCCTTCGAAAGTGATGAACTTTCCTGTAGAACAAGATCCCTATTCGCATAAAATCACGGCAACAGTTTTCAAATTTGATGATGTCCCATTGTAGAGTAGATATCCGATTTCTGTTTGGAGCCGGGCGCTTTGGTCATCATCAAACTAGGGCGTAAAGAGTTCCATGCGACCACATAGTACCACAGGCCAGAGAGATGTGACGATTCGTCACACCTTGCATAGCCCATTCAATTTATTTTGTATCATGTTTCTTAATCATTGTATTTTTTAAGAGTCTACGATCTAATAAAGCATCTTTGGTAGAATGGTTTAATTTCACTGAGAAAATATCCTAAAACGTATCATACTTTTTTGATTTGCGTAGCGATCCTTAGTTGACATACGTTGTGCGGTGCCACGTACTGTCAGCGAAGCCCTGCCGAGAGCAAACGATGCAGTCACTTTGGTGTATAAATAATGTATTCCCATAAACCTGACTGTCGCAGTTGTTGAAGAACATTTATATGACATTGTGAAACAATATGAAGAGTGCACGAAAAGCTTTCATTTGGCCAGTCCCTTCTGATTTACGAGTGTATGCGTTTGTTTACAAACAAGAGAAAGTCCGGTCACGTAATATGCAAATTAGCCTGTGGCAGTGAAACATTACGCTAAGTCATCACTGCGCCGGAGTGTGGGATCAATGTAGACTAGTATTGATGTATTCATAAGCACGGATTTTATGTGAAAAGACTTAAAATAGGTTTCAGTCTTTGTAACCAATCAGAATCAACATTCTTCAGTATGTGCCATAGTACAAAATCTCAGACACGTCCGGTTTTAGCTCTATGTACTTATGCATGTAGAAGTCTGGAAGTGAATCGAGAACTTTATGAAAATATGCTGCTGAGGTTGTAAATAAACAGTGCGGTAGCATACCGGTATTCAATGATACAATGTATGTACATTTGGTGTGATAAAACAATGTGATATATACATATAGCACTGAGGTTCTGATAAAACAATGTGATATATACATATAGCACTGAGGTTCTGATAAAACAATGTGATATGTACATATAGCACTGAGGTTCTGATAAAACAATGTGATATGTACATATAGCACTGAGGTTCTGATAAAACAATGTGATATGTACATATAGCACTGAGGTTCTGATAAAACAATGTGATATGTACATATAGCACTGAGGTTCTGATAAAACAATGTGATATGTACATATAGCACTGAGGTTCTGATAAAACAATGTGATATATACATATAGCACTGAGGTTCTGATAAAACAATGTGATATGTACACATAGCACTGAGGTTCTGATAAAACAATGTGATATGTACATATAGCACTGAGGTTCTGATAAAACAATGTGATATATACATATAGCACTGAGGTTCTGATAAAACAATGTGATATATACATATAGCACTGAGGTTCTGATAAAACAATGTGATATATACATATAGCACTGAGGTTCTGATAAAACAATGTGATATGTACATATAGCACTGAGGTTCTGATAAAACAATGTGATATATACATATAGCACTGAGGTTCTGATTAAACAATGTGATATGTACATATAGCACTGAGGTTCTGATAAAACAATGTGATATATACATATAGCACTGAGGTTCTGATTAAACAATGTGATATGTACATATAGCACTGAGGTTCTGATAAAACAATGTGATATGTACATATAGCACTGAGGTTCTGATAAAACAATGTGATATGTACATATAGCACTGAGGTTCTGATAAAACAATGTCGGAGTATAGATACAATGCATGTATGGTAAATCAACTGCCTAACATGAAAGACAACCGTTTATTGTGTTCCTCCGCGGACTGGTTGCCACTTGCGAACTCGAGATCGCCGTGTCTCCTTCGTAAGTCGTGGTGTCGGCTTCGTGCTACTATCGTGTTGCTGTGGGCCCATATGTCGGCACGGCTAACAATGTAATCAAGTCGATATTTCACAGCAGACAAATTACACATGACTTGCATTTGAGAAACACACATAGTAAAACCCACGAAGCGATATTTTGTCTGTCTGTGATAATATGATGGAAAACTTCCCAGAACGTCAGGATATCGACGTCTTGAGTTATATTTTAGCAAACCCTGTGAAATGTGCCCCTGTTGCCTAAAACCAGACGTGATATTTAAAAACGTCGAAAATCCTTCCTGTTTAATGCTTCTTAAGGCTGTGTATTTATCTTTTACTGTACTTCACTATAAATCTGTATTTTACATCCACTTTTAGTGGTATATTGTTTATATTTCAGTATGTTTTTATTTTTTTTGCACCAGATGTTTTATGCATATTTTTCATGTTTTCATGTCTCCCATAACTCTATTAGGGCGGCATTTTTATTTTCCCTGTTTCTCATCGCCCTACCAACCCTTCTCATTTTATCAATTCTATTGCTGATCCCCTCCTCCCAAAAAACAACAACAACAAAACAACCCCCCAAAATCAACTTTTTTGTTTCATTCCAACACCGCCGACGCGAACCTAAAACGTACCGCCTCGTCGTGTAAAATGTTTATCTCTTAATCAGTCGCTGCCACAAGTCCAGAGAACGCGAGAAACTGTTATAAGAATTACAATAAATGAGAAACAAGAACACTATTCAGATAATTTTGCCTTTATTAAGGTTTTGTTTTTGTTTGTTTTTTCCCGACCGACCGACCCATGTACAGAATTTGGTGGCTATGTGGTTAGGTCTACTAATGCCTACAGTGAATAATGCCTACAGGGAATAATAGCTACAACGTTTGCAATGACAGCGATACGCTTACCTGCACACAAGTAGATTGTTCCACTTAGTGTGCACTATTGTCTACAAAGGGATTAGGGGAGGCCAGCAAGGAGAGTAAAGAGTAAGATCAAGAGTATTAAATCGTTAGCTAGCTTATGTTTTGATAATTCCATACGCATTTAGTTCTCACACGAGAAGGAAATTGAAGAGTAAAGTAATTAATAGAGAGATTATTAAAGGGAGAAGGAAATGTATTGCTTTAAAATGCTTGTGATACAAATCTTCATTGCAAATCATGGCAAATCCCAAGAAAGTCGAATACTTCACATCACAGAAAGGAGGACAGCAGGTACTCTTGGAGGGATACCGCTACAGACTCAACAACAGGCGACAGACGTGTGTACACTGGAAGTGTGTTCAAGGTGGCTGCTTTGGCAAGTGTACGACAGTCGGACAGTTTGTTCGGAATCAGACCCCACACAACCACCCACAAGAAGACCACCCTCTACATGGACGGCACCTTCTACTCCTGTCCTCCTCTCTGGGATCAGCTGTACGTCATCCATGGCCTAGTCGGAGGGAAGATGACCCAGTTGGTCTTCTGTCTACTGCCGAATCGTCAACGCCGCACCTATGAACGCCTGCTACGTCTCCTGAACGACAAGATCCAGCAGACAACGGGATCGGCCCTTCAGCCTGATGTCATCCAGACGGATTTCGAAATCGCTGCCATCAACGCTGTTGAGACCGTCTTCCCCAACTGCGACGTCCGTGGATGCTATTTCCACTACAGCCAGGCTCTCTGGAGGAAAGTACAGAACCTCGGCTTCAGCGAAGCCTACCAGCAGGATCCTGAGGTCCACAGATGGGTCCGACGAGCAGCAGCACTCCCCCTCCTCCCAGTGGCCATGGTACAAAATGCCTGGATAGAGGTCATGGACGACGCCCCTGCCATTGGACAGAAGGATGAGTTCCAGGACTACATCACCAGCACCTGGGTAGACGACCATGCACGGTTCCGAGCCGGACTATGGAATCACCACGACACCAGCGGCCCAAGGACGAACAATCATCTCGAGGGTTGGCATTCGCATCTCAACAAGACCGTCCAGAGAGCCCACCCGAACATTTTCGCTCTTGTGAAGGTTCTGCAGAAGCTGGAGAAAGCGGAGAGAAATAAGCTGGTGCAGATGGCTCATGGCGCCCGTCCCCCACCCCGCAAGAGGACGTACACAGAAATTGACCAGAGACTCCACTCGTCTGAAGGCCCAGCTGACATCTGGTATCAAGACACCCCTGGAATTCCTGACTGCTGCAGGATATTTGATCAAGCTAGCTTGAAAACCAAATGACTATGTTGATGAATGTGTGAAACTGTGTGTATACATGTAAATTACTTTTGGTTACCACAATGACTTTATTAATGAATGTGGTAGTTGACTGTGTGAAAGATGTATATATGTATATATAATCATGAATCAAATTAAGTTTTAATTACATTTTAATCCAAATAAATGATTATGTTTATTTATGTAAATTTATTTATCTCAAAACAAACTACTATGTGAAAGATATGAATAAAGTTTAAGAAAATTAAGAAAAATATGACAACAATGTGAAAGATATGTATATGAATGTACATATGTATATGAATGACCAAATAAAATGTCTCTCAGCATAGAAGGTTACTGTTTTCTATATACTGTAGGCATTAGTGCACTTTGAAATAGGACCATGCCACTTTATTGAAAGGTTGAAGGCAGGTGCAATCAGCAGCACTGGTGCGTAAAGTTGTTTATTTAACACTGTAGGCATTATTCACTGTAGGCATTAGTAGACTCCACCGGCTATGTGTAATAAAAACGCAAATTGTAATACTTGCAGCAAATTGTAATAAACTTGACGTAAATCGTAATAAAAACGTAAATTGTAATAAAAATTCACGTAAATTGTAATACGCAAATTGTAATAAAAATTGACGTAAATTGTAATAATTTTCGTTGCGGTAAAATGTAAAAAATATTTACGTAAATTGTAATAACAGTTTTAATCACTCGTAAATACGCGGGTGTTTATTTTTCGTTGCATGTCATACATCCAATAAGCTTGTTAGGGCGATAACTCAAGAAAGAAATGATGGATTTTTGTTCAAATTTGGTACCAAGGTATATTTGCGAGATGCACCAACACAAGTGAAATGGAGTGACCTTGAGATAATTTTCAAGGTCACAGCAAAGATCTGAGGGTTTTGCCAATATAAAGATTGTTAGCGCGATAACCCAAGAATGAATTGACAAATCTTAGCTAAATGACGAAAATTATATTCGTCCTGATATATAATCGATATAAACTGTCCTCTGTATCATGTCTTTTCGCAAATATCTTTTGAGGTTTTGATATGTATACATATAAAGTGGGGGTGGGGTAGGGGTTTGTTTCTAACGGGTATATCTAACACACATGCATGCATGTAGAGTCGGAGAGGTGGGTGGGTGTTCGGGTATAACTACGAGGGACATTCAAATAGTAGTCAGCCTTACCTAGAATATGATACAAATGCAGCTGTTTTTATGATTTATTTTTCTACATATTATCTGTCAGCCTCTAGCAAATTGGTTTTGCTATGTTGCAGCCTCACGATCCCCATTTTGTGAGACTTTGTATCTTGGCTTGGTACTCCCCCAAAAAGGTAAAATCTGCAATAAAATGCATCACAAACTTCAGGAAACAAAATATGCTATGTTTGAGATTGGTAGAAGTCGGCTAGAATCAAACATAGATATTAAACTTCACAAAAACGCAATTTCAAAACTACAATCGCTTGTTCAAATGACTCCCCATTCTGTTTACTGAAAGAACTCGAGAAAGAAATGATGGATTTTGTTCACATTTGGTACCAAGGTTTATTGACTGGAGATTGGAGATTTACCGACACCACTTGAATTTAGTGACCTTGAGGTCATGTTAAAGGTCACAGCGAAGGTGTAACAGTTTTGCACATGCCAAGCTTGGTAGCCGCGAACTCAGGAAAGTATTAATAGATTTTGATCCAGTTTTATATCAAGGTGTATTGGCGGGATTCCCCCAACACCAATTGATTGGGAAACTTGTGCTCATTTTAAGTTCACAGTGAAAAGTGTTTTGCACATGTCTAACTTTTTAGTGCGAAAATACAAGACAGAATTATTATGTTTTGCTTAAAGGTAGTACCAAGATGCGTTGGGAGTATCGTCTAACGCCAGTCCAATTCAGTGACCTTCGGATTATTTTCAAGGTCACAGCGAGTATTCTTGCGATATCTCCAAACCTAATGGGTGGAATTTGTTCGCAATTTGTATCAAGGCATCAGATGACAGTTTCGGTAACGTTTACATAATTTTCAGGGTCAGACAGAGGATAATTGCGACATTCAGATATCGACATGTGGCGGGGGTAATAGCTATATTTGTGACAAACGCTTTGTCATTACTAATTTTCAAATTTTTGTTAGCATATGGTTTCTATAATTTCATGTTAATTCTACCAGCTGTGAAATTATTCGTGACACGTCTTAAAAAAGCCAGAGATTATTTGTGTATGTTTAAAGTTAATTGTTTTTCATTATGGAGTTATTTTCGATGTTGACGCAAGGACATATTTTACGAGCAATAGCTTTCAATAATGTAATGTTGTTTCTATTACATTTTGAAGTTCTTCATAGCTTATCCCAAAAATAACAGGATATTGTTTGTTTACGCTTTGAAATGTACGTTTCTTTTTCCTCATTTTCGAATTATTTTCAATGTTGACGCAATGACATATTTGAAGTTAATTTAATGTTTTAATCATATGTGATTTATTATGATTTATGTTTCGATCATACATTCATATATTGCGTTGTCATAGTTTAACCTGGTTCGTATTATTTTCTTCATCATATTACTACATATCATTGTATTTTTATGAGAGGGAATTTTAAGTTACATTGCTAAGGATATCATAAATCGCTTGCGCCTGGTTATTCCTTGTCACATAGCAGTCAATCTGTCTACACATTTGTTGTATTTGATTGATGCATATAAAATAAAATGTAGAAATGATATTGAATTGCATCATTTGCTTCAAGGAATCGATCAGATGTGCTCGTTATCAAAGTAAAGTCAAAACTTCTTTCTGTAAGGTATACAGTGGAAGTTGACACCTTAATTGTTATGGGTAGACCAAAGAAATCATTTATTTAGTTTCACCGCTCAAAATACAACAAAGAATTCAACGGGTGGCATTAACCTCAAAGAATGATCATAACAATGCTTATAACATACGAGGGCAAACATATCGGGGATAATTTGTTTTCATGCGATATGCACCGGGTGAAATATCACTTTGTCATGGTGACATGACATCATGAACAATGTTATGACGCCACGTTGCTTCTAAGAAGCCGCCTTCTAAATACAACGATGACGGGGAGCCTGCCTTTGTTGGAAATTAGATTATCGCGTAATTTCCGCAATTAAAGACTTCGGTAATAAATAGAAAACTATATTCGTGACCATAATATGCTAGGTTAACGACCTAAATATCGGCATATTCCTTCTCTGGTTCCGAAAATACCAAGATTTAGGCAGTTGTGTTGTAAACTGATATTTATCTTCTATATATTCAAACCATGAGAAATGTCGTCAAATAATGTCTGATGACAGTTACCAACGTCCCAATAGTGTCCATATATTTTAGAAATCTATAACAATAAAGCACAACCTCACTACTGTTTTTGATAAATGACAAAGGATTAATCAACCATATTAAAAGGTTTTCAGGCTTGAAGGACGAAGCTCATTAAAATCTATTGCCAGCTCCCTTTTAGAGACTGATAAAAGGTTCGAAAATGTGGGTCATAAATGCATGAAAGTTTTTATTGTTGTTCATACCAGTTAAGCCTCTCGCCTCTACATGTATTTGAGATATAACCGTTAGAACCACCACCACCCCCTCTATGTCTTAAAGTATGCTAGATATAACCGTTAGAACACACCACACCACTTTTCTGCCCATTGATTCAATTGGGCTAAATCATAGTTGAGAGTTGCTTCTTTGGATTTTTCATATTTTCCCGCAACACCGATTGATGTGTCATCGGCCAACATTATTGTGATATTTTGTAAATTTCCAGGTAAATCATTGATATATACAAGGAACACAAATTAACCAAGGGCAGATCCTTGAGGAACCCCTGCAGTAACATTTAGTTTTTCATAAAGTTCCATTAACAGAGACACACTGTCGTCTAGTTAGTTAACCAACTAAGTACGTTTCCACGAACACCGTCATTTTCTAATTTGTGCAATAAACCTTTATGCCCTGCCCTGTAAAAAGCTTTTGAAATATCACAAAACAGCATACAGTAAAGGTGGTGATTATCTAGGACTGAGCATATATTATGATAAATGTCTATGTTGAGATGTAGTAGAATGACTAGCAGTAAAACCTGACTGGAATTTACTTAAAATGTTATGTTCATGGAAATGGTCGTGCACATGCTTTACCATTATTCTTTCAAGGATTTTCCAAAGGATAGGTATTAAACTAATAGGTCTGTAATTAGTTGGGAGGGATGCATTTCCTTCTTTCAAAATAGGAGTAACATTTCCCGTTTTCCACAATGTAGGAAATACAGTCACTCAGTGATATATTATACAACAAACAAAGAGGTTCAGCTATAGATGTACAAATTCGTTTTACCCCTCTCATGTTAATGCCATCAGGTCCACTAGATTTGTTTGCTGGTAAGGTAAGGCGTTATTACAGCAAATGCTGAGCGGAAGGAGAAATAACATGATTTCGGCACTGTGAGACTATTAAGAAAGGTCACATGCAGCGCAATAATATTCCAATTATGTACTGCCAAAAGCTATTTTACCGTAGTGAGCTGAATAGACTTAAGAATTACGAGTTGGTACGTGTGGCATATTTGGCTATGCTCTAAGAGAGACATCCTCGATAATCTCCAGGGTATACGTTACGATCACTCTCCACTATACCCTGGATGCATACACGGCTTAGGGCGATGATTTTATTACCTCCCTTGGCTGGCTCCGCATTCTCACAGTAGCCAATCAGCTAAGCCGCCGTTACAACCGAGCTTGCCAGTGTCAACAAGGAAAGCGGTCGCAGTTGCGAAGGTTTTTTCGCAGTGCCACTCAGATTTTTTGGGAAATAATAAAGACTAATTGACAGATCTGAAACTTTAAAAAATATATGACAGAACTCCTTCTACTTCTTTCAGAGGACCTCTGCATCAATTGTGTTGCCAAGTCTTAACTGTTAGATAATTTAAGAAGCGAAAGTGAGTTGTGATTGGTACGCTCAACTTCCCAGCGTAGGCACCTGATTGGATAAAAAGCCAGCCAATTGAGGTAATAAAATCATCGCCCTAAGCCCCGGATGCATCCAGGGTATAGTGGAGAGTGATCGTAACGTATACCCTGGAGATTATCGAGGATGTAAGAGAGATAAAGTGCTATTCTATTGGGACAACTAGGGACACTTGAGAAGACAAAGAGGCACCTCATCGCCCTTTGTTCACCACTGAACCGTTTAATCCCTCGAAACAAGCACCTCACAAGATCTGCCAAGTAGTATATAGAATGGGGATTCTGTGACAGGCCGATTAAGAGCGTCATTATATATCAATTCCGCTTCCAGCCCCCAGTATAAATTTACGATTTCGAGCAGAGACACCATTCGATGCACATCCCAGACCCCTGACATGCACCTCTACGATTTCGAGCAGAGACATCGTTCGATGTACACCACACGAGCCGACATCACCGCAGTTTTCTCCACACAAGCCTCCCCAAGCGGTCGTAGAAGTCCTGGACAGTGGGCACAGTCGGCTCTGCAGCGGGCAATACGCTGCCGGCAGACGCCTCGATAGTGACAGCAGGCAATGCGTCTGTGTTGGGGGTCAACGCTTTCTCTCCGGGCGGTTCCATGGCTGTATTCCATATTTTGCATAGTCGATTGGAACCGATGCCGAATCGTTGTCTCGTTTCTTGTGCTGGGGCTTTTTTTCTTGCGAATCTCCTCCACTTGGTCTTGCGATAGTTGTCTTTTTGGAGGCATTTGGTTGCGTAATATATCTACATTCGCAAAATATTGTCTATATGGGAAACTAGGGCACACTAGAAGCAGACTAGACAAACTGGGCACACTAGACAGAACCTAGAGGTTTGCTAAGCATTTGCTAAACATTTGCTAAGCATTGCTAAGTATTGCTAAGCATAAGCTAAGCATTACTAAGCATTGCTAGGAGTTTCCTGGGAAAGGTTGGGATTCCTTGGGAGGATTGGGATTACTGGGAGAGGATTGGGATTCCTGGGAGAGGATTGGGATTCCCATATAGGCATATAGGAAGTATGGGTATATATATGCCTAGGAAAAAACAACCATGCCACCAAAAAGAGATTTACCTTCGGATAAGATCCAAGAAACACGCTCCCTTCGAGGGGTGCTCCCAGCAAACGAGGTTAAAAAGCGCTTCGATATTGGGTCCACAAGACTCTATGACATATGGAGAGATCGGATCGAGGAAACCATACCACCAATCGAAGAACCAGAAGTATCGTTGCCAGTCGACGACCCACAAGTATCGTTGCCGGTCGACGAACCACAAAAGGTGACTCGGGATAGATTGAAAGTAACAATACCTGGTAGTACGTTACCAACCATCCAGGACTTCTACTATCGCCTGGGGAGTTTCGAGACTCGTGTGGAGCAAACCGCGAATACATCGTCGACTACCACGAATTTGTTGGTTGACATCCTGTCGAGGTTGGACAAGGATGATGACAATGACGAAGTCCTGGAAGAAATAGAAGAGGAACAAGAAGACACCCGTCTGGGTATCCAGAAGGTGCGGGAGATGGTAGAATCAGCCCAAAGGTTAACCTATGTTTCGATAGCTGCCGTATTACTCTGGAAGGTCATCCACAAGACCTGGAAGCATAGCAAACCAGTTTCCCCCTTTTACACACCGGCCGACAAGCCAGCAACACCCAAACCTCAAACCCCGGACCCCTTTCACATGTAGTAACATTCATTTAGACATTTGATTTCGCATAAGGTATACAACATGTGGCCCGTGGGAACTCATTATTGCAAATGGGTATTGCTCGGCAAGCCAGCAACCTGCGGCAAACGCTGTATGACTGAATATTGCCACTCGCATGCCCACTGTGTGAGAAAGGGTCATGTCAATTACGTATGCAAAGTATGCGGTTAGGGGTCAAAGGACATTGTGGGCTGTGCAAAGACCATGGGAGGGACGTAGTTCGAAACCAACTTATTTATGATAAGAAGAAAGACTCCCTCAACGAACGTAACCGGCTGCTCAGGACGAAAGTTTAAGGGGCGCTTCATTTTTTTAAGGCTGACAGGTTTATCTGCACATTGAAAACACCCTATTAAACATTTGGCTCCGCATAAGGTATACACCATGACTACCGTCAGTGAACTCAAAGCTCTCGCCAAAAGTCGTGGACTGAGGGGCTATTCCCGCATGAGGAAACCCCAACTGCTCACCTTGCTCGATATGAAATATACCAAGCCCCCTACTGTGCGAGACCTCAAACTCCGAGCTAAAGAACGCGGATTGAAGGGTTATTCCCGCATGAGAAAAGCCGAGCTGATCACCTTGCTGGAAGACACCAGGCTAGTCGAGTTGAGATTCGTGCAGACGGAGCACGGCGTGGGCAAGTATCTCCGGGGCTGGATAAGCAAAACAAGGTGGCCGTCAACGTGTTCGGCCACGAAGGCGACAAAACCATCGTGCATAGGATAAGCCCTGTGGGTGATAAAACCGTGCGTAGAACCAATATATTCCTCATCGAAAAAGACGGCCAGTATCACTACACGGCAATAAAAAATCTGAGCCGGCTGTTGCACGATCAATCGATGCACAGAGAAAAGAAACACTTCTGCGAACGATGTCTGCACGGTTTTACGCTAGCCGACCTGCTGCAAGCGCACCAGGGGGATTGCCTAGGTGTAGGAGAGACGACGATCCGAATTGACATGCCTAAGGAAGGCGACAACATCTTGAAATTCACCAACCACAAACATCAGATGCCTGTGCCTTACATGATCTATGCAGACTTCGAAGCCCTCATCAAACGGGTCGACCACGACGTGCCCAACACTGAGCAAAGTTTTACGTGCAAGACCCAAGAACACCAAGCCTGCGGGTTCGGGTACGCGGTCGTCCGATGCGATGGACAGACGAACGCTCGAGTCATCTACCGAAGTCCTAGCGCAGCCGAACGATTTCTGATGTGTTTGCAACAGGAAGAGAAAATCATTAGGAAAAGGCTGTACACCGCTGCCCCCATGCGCATGACGCCAAAGGACCAAGTCGCCCACAAGCGTGCTGAGAATTGCCACATATGTCAGGGGCTGCTGAATGGGGATGTTGTGAGAGATCACTGCCACATCACCGGCCGGTACCGAGGTGCCGCCCATAACGCATGCAATCTCCAGCTTAGAATCAACCCTAAAACAATCAACATCCCCGTGGTCTTCCACAATCTGAGAGGGTACGATGCCCACCTGATCATGCAGGCCATCTCGAAGGTCGATGGTGATATCAAGTGCATCCCCAACAACATGGAAAAATACATCTCGTTCTCGCTCAACGGTCTGAGATTCATTGACAGCGCTCAGTTCCTCCTGTCATTCCTCCTGTCAAAGCCAATGACACCTTCCCCATCACCGATCGATACACCAACGCTGAGACTCGGCCCCTGAGGATGAGGAAGGGTGTGTACCCATACGAGTACATGGATGATTGGTCTAAGTTCAACGAGACCCGATTACCTCCCATCGGTCGATTTTACAGCAGCCTGACCGAATCCCATATCTCCCAAGACGATTACGACCACGCGCAGAATGTGTGGGAGAAACTTGGATGTAAGAATCTTGGTGACTACCACGACCTGTACTTGAGAACGGATGTGCTCCTGCTAGCCGATGTGTTCGAGACGTTTAGGAGGACGTGTTTGAATCAGTATCAACTCGACCCTGCATGGTACTACACCAGCCCCGGTCTATCGTGGGATGCGCTGCTGAAAAAACCGGAGTTAAGCTGGAATTGCTCCACGGATTACGACATGCACCTGTTCATCGAAAGGCTTACGAGGTGGGATTTCCATGGCGCCAAGCGGCACGCAAGAGCCAACAATAAGTACATTGGAAGGCTACGACTCTAGCAAGCCCACCAATCATCTCCTCTACCTCGACGCCAACAACCTGTACGGCTGGGCTATGAGTCAGTCTCTGCCTACGGGTGGGTTTGAGTGGTTGGACGATGAGATCGATATCACGAGCATCGCTACGGATTCGGGAAGGGTTACATCCTCGAAGTGGATCTGGAGTATCCCGGCATTGCATGCTGCTCACAACAGCTACCCGCTGGCCCCGAACGGTTGATGGTCTGCCGAGACTCGATGTCCGGACTATCAGCAGGACTTGTTGGGTGAGAACACCCTGGCTCGGGTGGAAAACTCGTCCCGAACTTGATGAACAAGACCAAGCACGTCGTGCACTATCGCAACCTGCAGCTGTACCTATCGCTGGGTATGAAACTGACCAAAATTCATAGGGTGCTGAAGTTTGACCAAAGTCCTTGGATGGAGCCCTACATCAGAATGAACACGGACATGCGAAAGCTGGCCACCAGTGACTTCGAGAAGAACTTGTATAAGCTCATGAACAACTCGGTGTTTGGTAAGACGATGGAGAACCTGAGAAAACGGGTGGACGGTCAAACTTGTGCGATCACACCAGGAGGAAAAACTCAGGAAACTGATCGCTAGCCCGCCTTCAACCGAAGCAAGCTATTCGATAATCGACTTGGCGCTGCACATGAACAAAAGTCACATCAAGCTCAACCGACCCGTCTACGTGGGGGAAGAGCATTCTCGACCTGTCCAAACATCTCATGTATGATTTCTACTACAACCGCTCAAGAAGCAATACGGTGATCGATGTGGGCTGCTGTACACGGACACAGATTCCTTGTTGCTAGATATACACACCGAGGACGTGTACGAGGACATGGCAAAACACATACACCTGTACGACACCAGCGATTACCCCAAGAACCATGCCCTACACAACACGATCAACAAAAAGGTCCTTGTCAAGATGAAGGACGAATGCGCGGGCACACCCATCGCCGAATACGTCGGCTTGAGGCCTAAGATGTACTCCATCTTGAAAGCTGACAAGGGTGAGATCCGAAAGGCAAAAGGGGTCAAGAAATACGTGGTGAAACAACACATCAAGCACGTCCTCTTCAAACAAGCTCTGTTCAAGAATAAGACGTTCAAACACCGAATGAATGTGTTGAGAAGCGACAAACACAACATCTACGGCATCACCCTCAACAAGACGTCGCTGTCGCCCATGGACACCAAACGGTGGATCACCGACGACGGCGTCACAACTTACGCGTACAGGCACACGCTCATAAACCACTGAGGTCCACCAGTGGTGAAATTAGTGCTCTTAGTTGGCCTGGGCTGTGCATCGAATGGTGTCTCTGCTCGAAGCGGAATTGGAATATAATGACGCTCTTAGTCGGCCTGTCACAGAATCCCCATTCTATGACCGGAGAACTGGTGGCTGCTTAGCATCCGGCACCGTCTGCGGTTTGTAGTCTATGGGGGCGTATTGCAGGCTGTGTATTCGTCCTCGTTCCCGCCCGGGGTTGCCGAAACTCATGGTACCCTACAGATTTTAAGGCTCCTATAGGGGTCTGGGATGTGCATCGAATGGTGTCTCTGCTCGAAATCGTAAATTTATACTGGGGGCTGGAAGCGGAATTGATATATAATGACGCTCTTAATCGGCCTGTCACAGAATCCCCATTCTATATACTACTTGCCAACACCGCAGACAAGACGTAACTGATACTGGTAGCAAGAGCGAGTGCAGCTTAATAAGGAGTGTTAGCTTGCCTAATACTGCTTTCTTTGTCAGGCTCTTTTGGTGATAAGAATAATGAGTTCACGTGGACGTGCAGCACATTGAATACTCAGATGATATACTCCAGTAGAAAAATCATATAACTATATAACTATATATATACTGAGTCAAAAAAGAAACTTCACATTCTTTCATCAGGGCACTATAAAAGAACAAGAGATGGTAAGATGGTTAAATTGTTATTATTTCATTTCTGAGATCTGTGTGATGTACTCGATACACTGACAGTGCCATAATCAGTTTCACTAAGCTACACCGCCGTTCCAAAACTTGGGTATACAGAATGTCAAGTCACAAGAATAAAAATGCGAAATTTCTCAGTTCAATATCGTGTATGGCCGCCCCGCGCATTCACCACAGCCAAACACCGTCTCCTCATCGACTGCCTGATGCTTGTGAACAAGTGGTTGGGGATTCTGCGTCATTGCTCTTGCAAGGCAGCGCCAAGTTCCTGCAAATTCTGAGGTTGGTTCCTAAGACCACGAAGCCTTCTCCCAAGTGCATCCCAAACGTGCTCTATTGGATTAAGGTCAGGGGACCTCGATGACAGGTCCATGACGTTGATTCCGGCGTTTTGAAGGAAATTTCGTGTCAACATCGCGGTATGCGGCTGAGCATTATCATGTTAGACCTGGGCCATGAGCCGCCATGAAAGGAACGAGTTCAGGGGTGAGCACCTGGTCGCGGTAAGCAGCAGCTGTGAGGTTTCCACGGATGACCAGAAGTCGGGAACGGTTGTTCCCACAGAAAGCACCCCACACCATGCAACTTCCGCCCCCGAATCTGTCGACTTCCTGTACACAACATTGGGCATACCGTTCACGACGTCGTCTCCAGACTCTATGCCTGCCGTCCGCGAATCTGAGGGTAAACCTGGATTCATCGCTAAAGACGACTCGATTCCAGTCTCTCTCTGGGTCCATCGGAGGTGACGTTGGGCCCACAGCAGACGTTGACGTTGATGAAACGGCGTCAATATTGGCCCACGATATGGACGTCGAGAATGGAGATTGGCAGCCCGCAACCGATTTCGAATGGTCTGTGAGGACAGTCGACCTCTAAACATCTCAGCCCTGGTTCGTGTAGCCGGCAGAAATCTGTCACGTAGGTGACGTAGGACGATTTGACGGTCTTCTGCTCGTGACGTCACACGTGGACGACCCGACCTTGGGCGATCAGAAGTGGTGCCAGTTTGTTGTAGACGACCTCGCAAGTCATACACAGTACGACGGCTGCATCCCATTGCTCTTGCGACGTCAATAACCGATCTTCCCACTTGCAACATGCCAACGGCACGGCACGTTCACGTTGCACATTTGACAATCGTTGCATTTCAAGTACCGTTAGAACTGTTGTTTAAAAGTGTTTTTTTCAATTCTTGAGGCCAATGCAAACACGTGCATATGAAGAAAACTTCGATGCGAAGATCACGTGATCGACTGCACGTGCAAAACCTGATTTGGCACTAACGTCATTTGCACGACGAATGGATGGGTTTGAGTGGGTTTTGCTAACGTTTTTCTAGAGTCGAAAGATAGGGATCCCATTTCGGATACATAGATGTATCATCAGAGAAAAATTATTCATTATTTTTCAAATTACATTTTGTGACTCAGTATATATATATGTAACTATATATCTATATCTATCTATATATATATATATAAAAATATATATAAAACTATATATATATATATGTCTGCGGATCTGAGTAGACCATATCAAATTAATGTCTATTAATATATCGCTCATCTCCTACGTATATACGAGATATTAAGTACTACGTAAGGGATAATTTGTCCTACGTAGGAGAAAATATACAGACAGACAGACAGAAGGCCACTGGCCCATAATACAGTCAAATGCGTGATCACACATCACATGAATGGAACACAATGATTTATAAAAATGTTCTGCTCTTCATTCTAATTTGTACATTATATAAGAATAAAGAAACGTTCTTAATCATATCGACATTTGCAGATTGCATAATATGGATAAAGTTGTTTATCGTCGGCGGCTTACTTAAATATTTCCCAATATATTTCCCTCGAATATCAGAGAAACATTCACAAATATACAAAATATGCCACTCATCTTCAACAACATTAATACCTTTGGATTTACAAAATAAACAAAATCTTTCATTAGAAGCAATATTTTCATTTCTCCCAGTCTCTATTGCTAGATTAAAGTTTCCGCATCTAAATTTTGAAAGGGCAGATCTCAAATTTAAATAAATATTACAATTTAAGTATTTTTCTACATCTAACAGAGTCTTATACTGACAATAATAAACAGTTTTATGTGAATTTCCAATGGAAGAATACCAGGATTGCTTTAAATTATCGGTCAGTCTTTGTTTAAAAAGAAACATAAAATACTTTACATTACCAATATCCTGACTGACCCATGCATTGCCAAAACCATAAGTAAATAAAATATGTTTAACATTAGTTACCCAAGTTACACGTCCAACGTCATCTGATGATTTCAGCATTTTGTAACAGTGTTTTGGGAGTCTGTTTGGGGGTAAGTACAATAAATGACACCAACATTTGATAACCTTAGTCATATATACAATTTGTAAAGGGAGTCTACCACATTCTCCAAATACCGCATTATTACAAGTTGATTTACCTACTTTTAAGAAATACTTACAAAATTTAATTTGTACAGACTCTATGAGTTTACAATAACTGGTGCCCCAAACTTCAGCTGGAGAAAATATACCTTACGTAGGAGATATTAAGTCCTACGTTGGAGATAGTGAGACCAAACATTTTTTTCACCGTGGCCCTACTACGCTTCCGTAGTACTAAACCCTAACTTGAAACTCTACATATTATTGTAAAAGACAGTTATCATGAACATAGAACCGTTCATAGAGAACCGTTCTCTGTCAAGTTTGTACAGGAGGTGGTGCGCGTGTAAACGTATGAAGTAATATCCGTTACATGTTCAACACGAATGGCGTTATGAATTAGCTTCACAATATCATCTGCGACTGAATATCTTCGATATTCACTGCGCGATCAAAGGTAACAAGAGTTTTTAAAACTCCCAGCGTTGTTGAGTGAGTGACTCAACATGGAGTTATGCATAAACACCATACAGGGCATTGATTAGATTCATGTTCCCAAAGGAAAGAACAGCAAGAACAAACACAGGCGTTCACTACACGCTCTCGCTTTATGAGATATACGACGACAGATGGTTGTTGTCACAACATGTACTCAGTGAGTGTTCAATAGCAAAAAAAACAGTCAGTAGTTTACAAACTAAATTAAAAAAGCAAGGTTTCTTTTCATCCACTATTATGTATCATTTAACATGTGTTAAGTTGTAGAAACGCTACACTTTAAAGAGTAAATAAGCACAAGAACTTCCATTTGTTTTCCGTTGTCAGATCACGTAATGCCAATGTCATCGCTAGGCGTGGGACGGGAAGTGACTGAAAAGCAAATCAGCTCGGAAAAGAAGCTGTGTTTCAAAGACAGGTATTTAACATGAAAGACTAGTGTAAATTTTGCAGTAATGACTTTTTAATAACGATCGAAATTGGTTGACCAATATGAATAATCTCTCCATATATGCCTATGAGTATGAAGTCAGGTACATGTAATGCCTTGCAAATGGTATTATTGATAAATATAACTTGACAAACGTTCAGCCATTATTAGGGCTGTGGGGTAGCCAAGTGGTTAAAGCGTTCACTCGTCACGCCGAAGACCCGGGTTCGATTCCCCAAATGGTTACTATGTGTGAAGCCCATTTTAGGTGTCCCCCGCCGTGATATTGCCGGAATATTGCTAAAAGCGGGTAAAACTAAACTCACCCACTCACTTCATTATAACCGACACTGTCCATGTATTTCATGCAGCCCCGACTATTTTGCCGTCGCCCATGTCCGTGTATGAACCATGCAGAGACACATACAAATTGCATGTTACAATAATGTCAGTAAAAGCTGATATCATCTCAATGCGTTTTCATGCAAGATTAAAGAGTTACAATGCCTTTAAGGAGATATGCAAATAAACGATAAGAAGGAATCTCGTAGCATGCTGTTACTCTGTAATCAACGAGTGAGCGAGTGAGTGTGGTTTGCGCCGCTTTTTGTAATATTCCAGCAATATCTCGGGGGTGGCCTCACACATTATGCAAATATGGGAATGGAACCTGGATCCACGAGCGAACGCTTTAACCACTAGCCAAGCAAACCGACCCTCCATGATCAACGAGGACACGTGACCAGAACATAATTTGTTAAACATCAAGCACATTCCTATGGTTGTTTTCATATATGGACACAGCAGATAATTTCATATATGCTTTCATTCGGAAAGTGAAGTATGTGTATATATAAAAATTTATTTTCTAGCATTGCCATTGAAAAACATAGTTTTATTACTTCATTTTTAAAACTGTTTCTGAAGACAGAATACAATGCAACCATTCTGAATAACACATATAGGATTCAGATTTAAGATTCACAAATCTTAATGGAGACGGGAAGCTATATGAGGACCTTAGGAGAACGCATAACTTGTCAGTTGACACGATTTATCATCAATGAAGATCTTACCGGACCCGAGCAGGGCAAGGTCGAAGGGCCCGCCAACTGGTCTTGTATAAGAAAGTTGAGGTGTCATGGGTGACCAGCGGGGTCATGCATCCTCATTAAGATTGGGGACGAGCCGGCGAGAAAGGTGGCCAACAGCACTTCGATGAAGTGTGCAAGTCTACTAAACTCAAGGTGGTGATTAGTCTGAGACAAGACAAATGAATACTATTACAGTCATGAGATAACTTGTTTGAAATACCCATAATGCCCTTGCACGATCTCATGAACAGTTACTGTCGATAGTCATCATGACTCCATGCTTTACATATGTTAACATCAGTATAACTGTGCATAAAACTGTGTCGTTTACAGTAACATTGCGCTTTTGCAGAGATTCACATGTGATGTAAATCAACAATTTATATGATTTAGATAAATATGATAATATGTGCTCATGAAGTTGTCAATGCCTCCCTTCACGTCTTCAGTCACTGACACGCACCGCCAGATGTTAACGGTGAACGCGCTGCGAATGTTGTGAAGCACGTGCACGTGAGTGTGTGGGATGCACGAGCAGTGTATCCGTGCTCTACATGCTATGTAACGGTTCTGTCTACTACAGACAGACAACACGTACTTATAATAGATCGTCCATACAAGTAAACGGTGAGCTTCCTCCGATGATAACGAATCCCAGTGTACCAACTTGATTTTTATGCATACTACGATTTTGCTTGCTTGGTTCCTCATTTCATTAAAATGCACATACGAATACACATTTGTGTGCATCTCTAACCAGGTGTAATCTTGAATACGAGTGGACATTGCTTAGCATAGCATTGACTACATGCATAATACGTTGTGTAGTATATGTGCAACATATACAGTATTGCAGTATGCATATTACAGTAAGGGCTGGACAGAAGGGCAAACAATATCGGTCTGTGACTGTGATACAGACTTGGACAAGGTATGGACAACCAACAATTTGGACAACAGACCATTGTTTGGGTCTTTTAATTGTAAATATGATTCAAATAGCTTAACCTAGATTTCGATATCCTCGAATGTACATTTAGTTGAAACTGGAAAATATACATTTAACCCGAGACAAGAACGAATGTTTACATATAATTCAAAAGTATGACAACACGAGTATCCATTTTGTCTTTTGTCTTCTACCCGTCCCTACTAGACGAACAACTGGTCTCTGAAATGAACATATTTTACAGAAAAAAAGTTCATAGTAAAAAAGAGAAATATAATAAAAAGGAGCCCTGAGACATTCTCCTGAAGCTGTGGAAATCTAGACTTGCCACATTTTCTAGACTTGCGTGGACTTGGATATATTTGCTTCAGGGTCTGTATGACAGACTACGTCCCTACATACGCTCAATCACAAGTGTCTCCAGGTCACGGAGAATCATTGGTGTAGGGGCTCGTATTGCAATTCTCGTGCGTTTGCATGTATTGTTGACGCGGCATGGATACCTTGTAACATCACTATTTGATTATGATTCACAAACACATGCTCATGATATGGTCGGAATCATGCCACGGATTAGCAGATATTTATCATGAAAACAGGTCCTTATGTAGGTGGCTTGAAACTTGCTTTTACAAAGGCCAATAGATTCGATCACAATACTTTTCGTTTTACAACTTCTTTTCTCTTAACATGCTGACCTCAAAACTGATTTAAATTCTAATCGCTGATTAAAGAGTAAGACAATCAACCCTGTGATATTTCACTTATGTAAGAGAGTAATAAATACGATGCTAGGTATGGCAGTACTACTGCAGCTGATAGTGTCTGTCGTAAATTTTAATAAGTTGCTTCAACGCTATCACTAATCACTGGGTATGTGTATACAATTATATGTGTGATGGAGGAGATCTTGCGTCGCTAGTTTTCTCAATAATCTGAATACATGTATGTAGCGTGAAACCGGCGGATACCTATAGAAGAAAGTGTTTGCCCTACCTGTAACAACGATGTCCCTTGTATATAGAAGGGATATAATATGGGGATGAATGGCATGTACTTTTATCTTGGCCCGTTTATGAAGATAAATACTGCGATCTTTCACAATAATCTCTCTGGCTATCAGATTGAGGGTACTCTTTAAACATAACTGGTATTTCAATTATTGTATTTATACAGTAACATTCTTCAAACGTTCTCCACATACGTCCGTCAGATACATCGCGCACTACCCCTTTCTCTTTTGATCTCTCAAACGACTGTTACAAGTTCGGAGAATCCTGGTCAAAGTTGAAACGTCCTAAGACTATTCCCTACTATTCTGTAACATGCACATTGTACCTAAAATGGGTAGAGATTCCTTTCGGGGGAATATCAGAAGGACAGCGATACACTTGTCTCCAATGGTGTAGAAGACACTCCACTTACTTAGGAAAACAATAACCAAATGAGATATTGCATTCATGTCGGATTCAATTTTTTCGGCCCCTATCAGATGTGAACTTGAACATGCAAGGTCTGCGTCTACGTCAGACTAAAGGTCTACGAGTTGTTTAGCAGCACTGGGGCGTAATAGTCATATAGGCCTGCTCCAAACAACGGAATATATATCTTTTGAGAAGGACTTCTCCGACGGGTAAAGGTACAGCAATGCAACATTACGAAAAAAAAATGTTTTTCACTATTTTTCATTTTATGTCTCACAGAATATATAATTTGATGGGCGAGAGTTTTTAATATCGTTCTAACTTAGTCGAATTAAGTCAATATGAGCTGAAATTTGTGTCATACACTCATTCATTTACAACCTCCAAAACATGAATTCTGAGCGAAATTAAACATTCTCGCCCATGGGCCAACATATTTTTCGCCCATGGGCGAGATTTTTAATATCACCCAAAGTTAGTCGAATTAGGTCAAAATGAGTTGAATTTTGTCTCATGATGCTTACAAACATACACTCATTCATTTACAACCTCCAGAACATGAATTCTGAGCAAACTTAAACATTCTCATGGGCGAGCGAGTTTAAATCTAAAGTTTTCGCCAAAAAAATAATAATTTTTTTCATCCTTGGCATATATTCATAACAACTGGTTTAATTTGGTCAAATCACTTGTCAGAAAGTACCCACAGTGCGGAGAGTTTCTGGACTGGAGTCCAGAATTAAATTGTGACGTGTTAATGACATTTGTTATACTGTTAACACAGCGATGGCTAACAGGTGGCAAAGTCTTGCCGCCATCAGTAACATTTGAAACAGATACAAAATATTCATTTAATGTTTGAGCTTTATCCAAATCTGTAAAAACTGAAGGTATCCCAGAATCATCAGTGACAAGAAGGGGAGTGGGCCCCGATGAAGTACTAACCACCTGATTGAGTAGACTGAGGTGATAAATAGTCACCTTGGAACAAAAGTTTCCCTTGGCTATTCTTTTTAGATTATTTACTTTATTCCTTTGCTTTTTGTATTTAAATAGCTCAGAAGTATTCAGAGATGATTCGAAATGCTTTTTTCCTTAGACATTCTCATTTCTTTTAAGTATGTTACGAGGGGCGTTGAAAAAGTAGTCAAACTAACTATATTCTCGATGTCCAATGTTTGAAAAGAAGCTTCCATTTTATTTTGAAGGAATCATTAGCAAAGTCATATCCAAAATTTCATGTGGGTAATGTGGTTAACGAGATATTAGTCATCACAACATTGGGGTATTAAGTTTCTTGCAAATTTGCAGAAAATGGAAAACGATCTCCAATTTGGTATCTAGTAATAGTAATAGTCCGCTTATATGGCGCTCACATCCAGGCACATTGCCTGCTCAAGGCGCTACGTACATTACTATCCCCGATCATAGGACACTATCGTAGTTTCCGATACTATTTCAACTCCCTGGGGACTGTACAGCCATGCTGCATGTTAGGCGCAATGAACTAAACACTCACATTGCCAGCACATACTAACGGGTACCCATTTTACAGCTGGATGAACTGAGACAGTGTAGATCTAAGTATCATGTCCAAGGATACTACGCAAATGTGCCAATCTCGGGAACCGAACCTCGGTGCCTCCTCGAAACCGGGCCTTCAGCGTGATAGGCAGACGCCTTACAACTGCACTATTGCGCTATCTCTTGGATAATGGTATACCCTCAGATAGTATCATATAAAATATGTTCAGCATAGTACTGGATGACTTCCCGTCATCATCAACATTCAAATATTTGGATTGCTTGATTTACATTTAGACGGGGACTGTTTTTTTTAGGACACCCTCATTTTAATTTTTCAAAAACATTGTGTCCAGATATACAACATATTGAGAGCTGACACTTGTGTGACCATTCAGTATTTAGTTTGAACCCTTGACACCATGTATGAATAAGTGAAAACTTTAGGATGAGTTATATCCTTATGATGACGTCAACTGAAACGGGGTGGGTACTGTCTCCAAAACAAGCCCTTTCAGTAAACATGAAGGGGGAGTCACTTGAACAAGCGATTATAGTTTAAAATTGCCTTTTTGTGCAGTTTAATATCTATGTTTGACTTTTACCAACATATAACATGTTTTTTGCATATTTTGTTTCAATTGGTGTAGGGGGATTCCCGCCAATACACCTTGATATAAAATTGGATCAAAATCTATTAATACTTTCCTGAGTTCGCGGCTACCAAGCTTGGCATGTGCAAAACTGTTACACCTTCGCTGTGACCTTTAAAACTAAATTCAAGTGGTGTCGGTAAATCTCGTCAATAAACCTTGGTACCAAATTTGAACAAAATCCATCATTTCTTTCTCGAGTTCTTTCAGTAAACCGGAGGGGGAGTCATTTGAAATTGCGATTGTAGTTTCAAAATGCCTGTTTGTGAAGTTTAATATCTATGTTTGATTCTAGCCGACCTCTACCAATCTCAAACATACAAAAATGTTTTTTTGCATATTTTGTTTCCTGAAGTTTAATATGTGATGCATTTCATTGCTAGTCAGCTAGGCTATTCCATTTGTCCGAACCACAACATACGGAGACAGATCATTTAGCAGACCGGGTGCTGTACTCTGGAATTGATTACCTGAAAATGTCAGAAAACGGAAAATATCAACATTTTCCGATCTTGTTGCAAAACCATCCTCTTCAAACGAGCATTCGACTAAGCGCACATGAGCAGGACTCTGGATATGTAGCGCTATACAAATGTCTAATTTGATTTGATTTGATTTGATATACCCGTTAGAAACCCACCCCCACCCCACCCCACTTTATATTTATACATATCAAAACCTTACAAGATATTTGCGAAAAGACATGATACAGAGGACAGTAAGAGATTTTATATCGATTATATATCAGGACGAATATCATTTTCGTCATTTGGCTAAGATTTGTCAGTTCATTCTTGGGTTATCGCGCTAACAATCTTTATATTGGCAAAACCCTCAGATTTTGCTGTGACCTTGAAAATTATCTCAAGGTCACTCCATTTCACTTGTGTCGGTGAATCTCGCCAATATACCTTGGTACCAAATTTGAACAAAATCCATCATTTCTTTCTTGAGTTATCGCCCTAACAAGCTTATTTGATGTATGAAATGCAACGAAAAACAAACACCCGCGTATTTACGAGTGATTAAAACTGTTATTACAATTTACGTAAATATTTATTACATTTTACCGCAACGAAAATTATTACAATTTACGTCAATTTTTATTACAATTTGCGTATTACAATTTACGTCAATTTTTATTACAATTTACGTCAAGTTTATTACAATTTGCTGCAAGTATTACAACTTGCGTTTTTATTACAATTTACGTCGTAACAGGCTACGTGAAACGCATAAAGAAATTATGCCCTTAACCCCCTGGATGCCGAGGGTTTTTTCAGGTGCACATTTTCAAAAGGTTTGAAAAGTGAACGTTGTGCGAGAATTGCGCTCACGTGGTCCTGGATCTACGTACGGCTATAAAATTACACAGAAATGTAGAATATTAAATTTCCTTTCCGTTGGTATAAATATAAGTGCAACTACCTCGGCGGTTTGAGAAATAGACACTGCTAAATGTTGTCCAAAGTTTGTTATGCGTTAAAAAACAGTAAATTTATCCGCTTTTTATCGCGCACCGATAAGTGCACTGTGCTACGAATTTTTTAATGTGGCATCTTTACGGAAAGTGTGAGCGAAGAAAATACAGCCTGATATCTGAACGACATATGAATTATGAAATCATTGCATTGTATCTATTTATAATTTCCTACTTCTGGCTACGATACTCTTTCCATGCATATTCCAAAGGTATTGATCCATTGCAAGCAATGAATAGACGGATGAATGTTGAAAATTTTCAGAAAATGCTACGCAGTGTAAAATCGGAATTTGTCTTTGTTTACATTTCAGACAAGCGCATTCTTTCAAGCACAGCGTTCGTTTTCACACCCAATATGTTTCGTCTCATTTTATCTAGACAGTTGGTATTGGTGACACAGACCAGTTGCAATTTGATTCTAAAATGTATGGAGAATTCAGTGATGCATTTTCGAAGCTGAATATGAAATACACGTGATGTAATAGGCGTCTCAATACCGGCCTTCGCGAAACGTGATTTTGTAAACACTATCCAATATGGCGGAAAGCGCTCTACGGCGTTCGTGTAAGTGCATTTACGAAAACATCCCAACCGATTCTAGATTCATCAGCAACGTTTCAGAATTATAATTAGCGATTTCATGTAAAACTGATATCAGTGATCTTGAATGTGTTATTTTTGAAATTCAATACTCCCAGTAATTATCCGATTTTCACATTTCAAAATCGCGATTTCGTACTGTGTCAAAAATGGCGACATTTTCGATGAGCCTATTTTGAAAGGTCCTTTTCATCACTTGAGCTTTGTCTAAAATAATAGCGGATGGTATCAAGAATTTCCCGCAGAATTCGGAACTGTGAAGTGTATTTGTTAGACTAAGGCTTAGTCTCTGAATATATATAATTTTGATAGTAACAAACAAGCCCATTTATATTGAAAGGAGCCCTAGGGAGACCAGAGATTCAGAACCTGAGGAAATCTAGACTTGCTTTATTTAGGGCTTTACCACTGCAGAGAAGGCATGGCAGTAGGGAAATTAATGTGGTTCAGGGACTGTGAGACAGACTATGTATTTGTGTGCGTGGGATATTTTGATTTTTATTGGACTTGAAATTGAGGGTTGAAGGGGAAAATATGAAGTCCGATACATTAAAAAATGCTCCCCTCAAATATCCCCATACTCTGTAGAGCAATCAAAGGAAGGATTTGGATCGGTTGAAATATTTTGAAAAACTTCTGTTCAAAATGACATAAGAATAAATTTAACTTGCTGCCTGACATATTTCTGAATGTTCTTTCTTTGGTTCTGTTCCTGAAGACATCTACCAATCCATAAGTATACCAAATCTACTAACCACAATTAAATAAATATTGTGGAAGAAAAAAAAAAAAGGGAATAGTTTTAGATTCCCTGAAAGGTGTATGTTTCTGTAAATTAAAGAGCAACTGTCCGAGTCCACGTGAAGATTGAACAAGCACTAACTATTCAATGGTTCAGTTTTGCTTCACTTGATCACATGACCATTTTATTACAGAAAAGTAAATGTCATTTGTATGTAAAGTATTGTTTCTAAAGATGCATTCAAACAAGAAGTATATGCCTATTTTGAGGATGTACATTCCCTGTAAGTATAATAAATAGTTCTGAAACATTACACTCCATGTTATATAGGGCGGTGGGGTAGTCTAGTGGTTAAAGCGTTGGCTCGTCACGCCGAAGACCCGGGTTCGAATCCCCACATCAGTACAGTGAGTGAAGCCCATTTCTGGTGTCCCCCGCCGTGATATTACTGGAATATTGCTGAAAGCGGCGTAAAACCAAACTCAGTCAGTCAGTCATCCATGTTATATAGTTGCCGACAATGACACCTAAAACGTCGGTATATTTTGATTTGTTTATGATTTGACATTCTTAATATTTGATAAGATAATAAACTCAGCATGATATGAGCTCGGTCAATTTCTTACACCTCTCTATCAAAGATCGACATCTGTAGCGTCAAGACGGATAAACAATGTTTGACGTCAAGAGTTTCCAACTGCCAAGAACCTAACTGGACCCAAGTACAACTCGCGTATTCTTGAAGGAATTCGAACTCAATATATAGAATTTCTTTCGGGTGAAGAACGATTTAGAAACAAATTATTTTCTCCCAACGTCGGACGGTACAGCAAAGGGAGGTAAAGTCCGGGGTTTCGTATGCCGAAGTAAAGGCGCGAAGTTGAAACTTCATTATCAATAGACCGATCCAGTTTCGGCCGATAAGCCCCGCCCACTTCGTTTTTGACGTTAGGGGGGACAACCACTGGCAAATCACAATGGCGTCACCGCCGGCGAAACGTTACGTGATTGCGAACGTTGTTGATGAATTCTGCTTGTGATACTTTGGTATCCGTCGTTTGTGAATGTTATTTAAAGAGGCAAGTTATACGTATGTGATTTTTAATATATTTTAGCTGGCAGATTACAACTGGCGAGTGAAAATGAGTTACATGCCCGCTGAAAAAGCGTCTCGACTAGCTGCTGAGACTGTAGGAAGCGTAATTTCTTTCGACTCAATTAATCTATCTGGCAATTCACCTCCGTCACAGATATTAGCAGGGAAAGGATAACTGAATTTTGTTGTTTGGGTTTATAATTTTTTTAAAACTCGTGAACACCACATGGTCATGTTGCACATCGTTTCGGTATCTATAAATAGATTATCAACACTGCGCGTGGCGCCTTTACTTATCCGTTTGCGTTGTTCAAATTTAGTTCAATAATCTGAAAACATGGGTTTCTATCTTTTAATGAATTAAGAGAATGGTAAATAAAAAGCAGAAAATATTTCCCGTCTACTACTTCATGCACCTTATTTGTCTGTACAATTAATGTTAACAAATCAATCACAGCATAACCTATTTGATCTTATTTGGAAATCTGGAAAAGGTAATTGGGCTTGTAAACAATATGTTTCCATGGACGTATCTGGACATACCCAGAAGCAAATATTCAACAGCTGATCTGCAGCAACTCTCAGTAGAGTTTCTCTCTGTACACCATGATAAAATGACACTGAATATAAGGAAATCATTTTTTTAATCATCATTTCCAATTAATTTTTCTATATGTACTTTGTTGTGGAATTCTAATTTACATACAAACTTCCACAATACTGGACTTCATGAACTGCCAGCGTTTATGTACAGGTATGTCACAGCACCAGAACACAAAGAAGATCCAAGATACAGTCTGCACCTGTACACTAGCTGACCCATCTTCCAGAAATAGGAAACATGTGATGCAAAATTTGGGAACAGAGAATCCACAGTTATTCGAACAATTAACTAGCATTGAAATAGAATGTTACACAAAATACAAATGTAGATCTATTGTTTTTTCATCAGAGATGTTTAACTGCTAACTACTAGTGTAAATAAGGTGCAAAGAATATATCCTATGTTCAAAGCCTTCTGTCAATACAATTATTGCTTCTTAATTAAACAATGATAATCTTTGTTTTATTAGATCTGAGACCATATCCCTAGAGGACATAACACTGATTTTGATCTATTTCCTTTTCTGAGATACTTACTGGTGTAATAAAAATTATAGTAAAGTTGATTCAAAATTTGTTAAAAGTCATAACAAAGGTTTAGGAAAACAGACATGAAAATGTCCTGAAGCCTTCACCTCCTACAAACCTGTGTGCAATTTAATATGAAGCTCATTTTGCAAATAACCATCAACAAACCTTGAACAATTTGTCCAAATCCACCATCTTAATAAACACTAGCTTTGGCTCAGTCTTCAAATAGTAGTAACCTCCTAAAAAACTTATGATTAATCAGAAGAATTACATCAAATATGGGTTTAATATATGTTTCAATCTTTATTCCATTACATGAAAAGTCACCTGAGATTTTTGAAAGTTATTCTGTTCCAGGACTAGATAATGCCTGTCCAGGGTATGACCAAAATGTAGCCTTTGCTTTTCAAATATTCTGGATGTTGAAATAACTTTAATGAGTTATGATACTAGCAATCACTTTCAGAATTATCTTATTAGTAAATGTAGTATTTAAAAAAAACATCTAAAAGCAGGAGCCAAGAAACTAAGTTAATACCAAGTGATTGTCCTGCCTTGATATGTATGGTGTTTGTTTGCATAGTTCTGCCTTAAAATCTAAAAATCTGATATGTCAATCAATTAAATAATTATTTATTATTGATTAGATTATTATTAATTTTATTTCCCTTCCACGTTTACTAAAAAAAGCAAGATTCTGAAAACATGTACCTTGATATCATTTCCAGTGAATTAATCAAAATTACAGTTGTAATATTACTCCTAAAATGTACCATTATATGTGAATAATTTATGTGGTAACAAAACTTCAAATAATGTTCTCATAATTAAGATATACACTTTATTTCACTCTGTCCAATACTCCAGAAAGTCACTATTCTTCTCACATAGTTTTCGTATTCGATCAACCTGGAGGATGGTAATTCAGGTCAAAGTCCCATGCAATTCTTTATAAAAAATCTGAAATATTTAAAGCATGATTTTATAGGCACTTATATGAACTAATTTTGATACTTGGATATTGCATGATAGGCAACTGCTGACACTGACAATATTTCCGTTTGAATAAAAAATATTACTCATCGAATATTTTGCTCTGTTAACAAGATACTGTAGGCCTTTAGATTGTGCTTATGAAACTTAAAACATCCTAAAATGTGTGACAAATTGAAGAATATCTAAGAGCGAAGGGGACAATATCCGCCACATTGTTCTCTCATAACCTAACCGAAATGAAAATTTGTTTACATTGTGTCACGGCTTTCTCGCCTGTCTCTCTTGAGCTTTGTGGCGTACCAACTCAATGCCTAGTAGTGACTAAAAACGTGAAGCAAAAAACAATTTTGTAGTTACAAGAATTGTCCGTGTTTATAACACTTGCAAAGTCTTAAACTGCTATTTGTTGTCATCAATTGGTAATGATTTTGCACATGTGCAAAAGTGTGCAAATTCGTGCAAATTCTCATCAGCAGGCAGACGTAGGTTTCCTGAACGATGGTGCAGACATTTAACTGATCGTCAGGCCTATCGCGTTTCTTGATCCGCCTCCATTTTTGTTGTCTTGACCGTAATGGTTTTGTTAAGGTACACATCAAATCGCAGCAATATGTAATAAATACAGCGAGTGTAAATGGCATAATTTGAAGCACATCGCTTCGGATGCATCGTTTGACCCCGGAAATAAGTCTGACAAATCCACACAACGCGCCCGGCCTGCTGATTGGCCAAAATTGACGCATGCGCCAGTTTTGATTGACAGACTGGATCGGTCTATTGCGGTGTACTCGGGTCTGACGATATCTGAGAAGTTAGACGACATCCTACATCGTTTAGAGAGATCTAAAGCCGAAATAGCACAGTCGGTTGTAGTATTTAGGGTTCTCTTGGGGTTCATGTCAAGAAAAGAAATATTATAAGTTTCTTGTTTATCCATTCGGACTTAAATCAACGCCTTATGTTTTCACCAAGGTAACACGGCAGTTAGTAAAGTTTTGACGATACAAAGGATATAAAATTGTTTCTTTTCTCGACGATGGCATTTTGTCCGGTGATTCTTTGCTTAAAACTACCATTTAAGGAAACGATATCAAGCAAGAACTGACAAAATCCAAAGTTTTGTACCAAAAAGCGAAAAATCGTTGTGGATTCCAATTGAGCTTATGGAATGGCTAGGTTTGATAACTGACACAAGGTGTAATAATGAAATTATCAATTCCTCGAAGAAAGGTGGATAAACTACATCAAAGCATAATCCTGTTTTTTAAAGGTATCGGGTTTGTATCATTTAGAAAGGTTGCCTCAGTCGTGGGACAGGTGATAAGTATGGGTTGGGTAGAAGGATCGGTCGCGCAGCTTATTTGCACTTAGTACAATAACCAGTCCAGAATTGGTCTCAAAATTCTGGACTGGTTATTGTACTAAGTGTTGCGCAATAGGACGTAACCCAGTCAACAGGAAACGAGACTGTTGTATAATCAATGTTTTGACTTGCAAAGGAACGAACCACACAATATATTCATATGAACTATGTCTAAAGAGATATGCTGTTATTTTTTATTTTATTATTTGTTCGTATTTCTGTTCGAAGTATACTGATCTCGATCACCGGCATCCTACGATGAATTACGAAGTATACTGATCCCGATCACCGGCATCCTACGATGAATTACGAAGTACACTGATCCCGATCACCGGCATCCTACGATGAATTACGAAGTATACTGATCCCGATCACCGGCATCCTACGATGAATTACGAAGTATACTGATCCCGATCACCGGCATTCTCTTCCCACAGAGGTTACTTGTCGAGAATGGATCACCGGCATCCTACGATGAATTACGAAATATACTGATCCCGATCACCGGCATCCTACGATGAATTACGAAGTATACCCATTCCGATCACGAGCATCCTTTGAGCAATTACGAATGATACCGATCCCGACCACAGGCGTCCTTGATTATCCAAATTTCCGGGGTAAGAGGAGAACGACTAAAACCGCTACATCAATAACTTCAAGATGGGGATACAGGTAGTTAATCAGTCATACTGACCCTAAAACAAATACATATGTATATAAAAAATCCCATGCAAGTCTAGAATATGTGGCAAGCGTAGATTTCCACAGTTTCGGGAAAATGAGAAAAGTCGCAGGACTCCTTTTCATTATATACTGAGGTAAACAAATAAGGGAACAGTACTTCATGGCAGTGTTCCTTTATTTCTTCTTAGATTTCCTCCCACGGCGCTATTGAAAGTTGGTGATGAAAACTGGAAAATATTAAAGGAGCAGTTGAATTTTCCTGTGTTCCTTTATTTGTTTCTCTCAGTATATTTTATAATTATTTTTATGAACAGTTTTTTCTGTAACATATGTTCATTTCAGAGACTAGATGTTAGTCTAGTAGTTATTCATTGACAACAAGATTTGTATCCAGTCCGTGTCAGAGATCTATATCTGGTGGTCACTGACACTGAAATCACGACCGTCATGTGGTCCATTATATCGGCATGACACATCAGAGACCATAATGTTAGTGTAGGAAACATATATGTGGTGGCTGATTAGTGCCATCACCTTATCGACCTACATCTCACGGCCATGTTTCCGATGGCGCTAATCTTTCTTCGCGTGTCCGTGGTGGTATCGAGATGGACAAATGGTCAGTGTTTGTCGTGTTCAAGTCCTTTCAATGGGGTTATCGCCTTGTCGCTGTGTGTTATCACTGTTTCAGTTTGAGGGTACGAAGGGCTCTCTCTTTGTGGCGATATCGTATGGATATCTTAGGACGGTTAAAAGTGGGAAGTTGGGTTGGGGGCTGGCTGGCACTGGTCGGACCGGTCACCTCAGCTGTAGAGTTGCGTCCCTTGGGCATGCCAGAAACCAATGATTGCATTCGTAACTACTCGCCTATTTCCGTGACTTTCAAGAAGACCATCCGGCTTGCCGGAATGACACGAATATAGGTACGAATGCAATGATTGTGGATTCGAATGCCTATTCGCCACGATAGTCTTTCTACAAATGTTGCCAGCACTATACCCGAGCTCGTGGGATCTCCAAAGTGGTAAACGTCTCAGAGACCTACATCACTTTTCTCCCATATTCAGCCGACACAGTGATATAACTGGAACAGTTTACTCACTCACTCTTTCCCCACCCATAAACCCATCAATTACTTAAGACACTTCTCGATCGATCCAGGGAGTTAACACTGTCACAAAGTTGGGGTTTGGGTTGGTCAGAATGTCAAACGGTATGTCAATCGGTCCCTTTCACCGGCAACGTACGATGAATTGCGAAGAAGAATTACGAAGTAAACCGATCCCGATCGCAGACATCTTACGATGAATTACGAAATAAACCAATCCCGATCACCGGCATCTTACGATGAATTACGAAATAAACCAATCCCGATCGCAGGCATCTGACGATGAATTATGAAGTAAACCAATCCCAATCGCCGTCATCCTATGATGAATTACTAAGTAAACCAATCCCTATCACCAGCATCCTTCAGTTACTTACCAAGTATACCGATTCCGATCACGAGCATCCTTGGGGGAATTACGAATGATACCGATCCCGATTACGGGCGTCCTTGATTATCCAAATTTCTCTTTACTTGATCAGCTTGTGCAAAAGTTTTATATACCTATGTCCGAGTCTGTGTAATAACTGAAATGTGAATGAAATATAAGAAAATGTTTCGAGAGCTACTTGACCAAAGCATTTCAATGGGCGGGCTCGTGGTAAAATGCATGCACTAGTTTGAATCTATCTCACCAGAACCAGCTGTACGCAATACTAGTCAAATGCTACGAATGAATAATAAAAGTAAAAATTAAAAATAAGAAACAATCCTCAAGACATGGACATCACTGAAACGTTTCATAAATATGATGTTGCTGTCTGTATTAAGGCCAATTTTGGAAATCATATTCATTCATCCGTCCGTGGCACCCGTGAAGAGCCACCTCCTCGTAGTGGGTGCTGGGTAACGCTAAGAGCTCTTCAACCCCCCGTGAGGACCCGGGGGAATATTTGGTCCACAGCACCTCATTGCTGGTCGTAAGACCGAATTGGGCAACCCGTTTGCCGTGGGTTGCACCCCTGTAGAGTAATTATTTATGATTATTCTGCTGTGGCCGTATGCATATGTCAGGCGTAAATTCTAGTCCGGGCGTAAGTAAAATGTGCGCCCGGACGTAACGGTAAACCGGTATGCACATATTAGACGTAGTTAAGGTTACGCCAGTCGTAGCGCTCTATATTTACGCCACCTACCCAGCAGGCGTAAGCCAGGCGTAGCCCTGTAATGGCGGCACTGGATGCCGAAGTTTTTTTCAGGCGCACATTTTCAAAAGGTTTGAAAAGTGAACGTTGTGCGAGAATTGCACTGTTGTGGTCCTGGATCTGCGTATGGCTATAAAATTACACAAAAGTGTAGAATATTTAATTACCTATCTGTT
The DNA here is from genome assembly GCF_003918875.1 of Haliotis rubra. Lineage (NCBI taxonomy): Eukaryota > Metazoa > Mollusca > Gastropoda > Lepetellida > Haliotidae > Haliotis > Haliotis rubra. Next base: position 80,114 of record NW_025767021.1, read on the forward strand.
GGTATAAATATAAGTGCGGCTTGAGAAATAGACACTGCTAAATGTTGTCCAAAATTTGTTACGCTTTAAAAAAACTGTCAATTTCTCCGCTTTTTATCGCGCACCGATAAGTGCACTGTGCTACGAATCTTTTAATGTGGCATCTTTACAGAAAGTGTGAGGGAAGAAAATACAGCCTGATATCTGAACGACATAAGTGTATCTGAAATGGGTTTATGTGCTAATGCTTAACGTTACACGCTCAACATTAAAAATGACTCGCGATAAGTGCCAATAATGGATTTACTTCTGTGGCGTCAACCGACGACAGAGAGGTCATACACGTATAAATATACCGGGGCATAACTCTGCTATGCTTAACACTAGGTCAGTGTAACTCAGATCACTTCAAGGTGAACCAAACTATTCCAATTCAAAGTTCAACAATGTGAGCGGATACGTTTTGGTAGTTTTACAATTTATAAGAAAAGATGGCAATGTACTACTTGAGAAAGCAGGTAATAGCGATTTGGATGACCCTATCCGATATGTAAGTTAGTTCTTAGATTCCCATGTTCTCCTGTTTGTGTAGATGTAATTTGACTAATTTTGCATCACTATTAACGCAGTACTAGCCATATCTTCAAATGTAATGAAATTACTGATAATAATACAACATTTTAGTTGACGTCATGGCTTATTTTATGCATTTTGCGACTTCGGAAAAAGACGACATTGGTTTGCTGATTAGTATATATCTCACCTAATTTCTATTTATTGTATAAAAGGTCTCGGCTTCTATGTCAGAATTTAACACTCTTTAGAGAAAACATAAAATGAATGATTTTACCAATTAAATAGTGTCCCGAATATATCAACAATTAGACGGTTTGACTGAATACTTGTGCAAAGGTTTAAAATATGGTGTACTACACTAAATGTGTCAATTTCTTATTTTTTCATTATTATTATTATAGGATATTTATATAGCGCACATATCCACGCAACTAGTGCTTGCTCAAGGCGCTGGTATTTTTTTCCCTCGATCATTGGATGTCAATCTCAACGGCACATCTTATTATCAATCTCAACTCCCTGTGGAGTATACAACTCTTGCAGCCACTAGGCGCACCAAGTTATTGTGGCTTACTCATGCTAACGAGGTACATATTTCTTATGTAAATATTATTCAAACAATCAAAAACTTTCAAAGAATAAAAAACGCCTACCCTATATCCACGTATAATATGGTATTGAACATGGCTAATGTATTTTCTGAAATTAGTTTGATGAAAAATTATCTGAACGATACGCAAAATATACATCATAATACTGACAGTGTAATCGGAAGGATAGGGCGATTGTGTTTACTCTTGTTCAATCGGACTTCACCTCAAAGAAATGGCATAATATGTACAACAATGTTGACGTATGACATCAGTACTGCCGACCGATTTCTTACAAAATGGCGGCCTTGCTGACAAGGATACACAGGATTTTGCGAGGACCCTTCCCTTGATTCTGGGATCGTTTGTACATAAATATGAGATGTAAGTAATCAGAATGATTTTGACTATCTGTGTATTGTTGTATGTTTTATCGTTTTCATTGTAAGTAAGAGAAGAAACCAGAAATGCTGATAATTACCTTTGTCGTTCTGCGTGAATTTGCGTCAGTCATGACGTCACGCTGCACGGAAACTTTGACACTCTCTTATGAAATATCAAATCATTGCATTGTATCTGTTTCCCATTTCTTGCTACGTACGATACTCTTTCTAGGCATATTCTAAAGATATTGAGCCATTGCAAGCAATGAATAGACGGCTGGATGTCGGAAAATTTCAGAAAATGCTAGTACGTAGTGTAAAATCGGATTTTTTTTGTTTACATTTCAAACAGTTCATGGAAAGAGTATCGTAGCAAGAAATAGGAAATTATAAATAGATACAATGCAATGATTTGATAATTCATAAGAAATTGTCAAAGTTTCCGTGCAGCGTGACGTCATGACTGACGCAAAATCACGCAGAACGACAACGGTAATTATCTGCATTTCCTGTGTACGCTTGTCAGCAAAGCCGCCATTTTGTGAGAAATCGGTCAGCGGTAGTGATGTCATACGTCAACATTGTTCAACATATTATGCAATTTATTTGAGGTGAAGGTCGGTTGAACAAGGGTAAACACAATCACCCAATCCTTCCGATTACACTGTCAGTATTACAGTGTATATTTTGCGTATAGTTCAGATACTTTTTCATGAAACTGACTTCAGTATCTACATTTAGCCTTGTTCAATATCATATCATACGTGCATATAGGGTTTACAGTGTTTTATTCTTTGAAAGTTTTTGATTGTTTGAATCATATTTACATAAGAAATTGACACAGTTAGTGCAATACACCATATTCTAAACCTTTACACAAGTGTAAGAAGATCAAACGTAGCCATAACTGCAACTACTTTACATGTAGTTCCTATGATGTACAATATTCAATTTATTTGGACTAATATTGCAATTTCATATGAACAGGTAAATGAACGGTGATTTAATTCAACCTTATATGTAAAACTGATAATATTAATGAAAATGATTTATATATGGTATGAAATGTATATGCACACATATTTAAAGGAATTGTCTTGTTCACTGCATAATTTGTGTCGTTTTATAGACAAAAGAATGATGCATACTGATCGGTCAGGTGCGCGTTTGTTGGAAACGTTTTATGATTCTCTATCATTGTTTTCGATAATATAATCAATTCATATTCGACTAAATAATATTGTGATGACAGGATATCAAACTCTAACTACATTCATAGGAAAATTGTTGAAAAATATATATACCATCTCATGTGTTAATTCGGACAAATCTTACATCCATATTCTAATATATAGTTCCACATATAAAAAGCTATCTTTTTGCATCTTTCATTGCATACGTATGAAGAGAAATAGCTACATAATCATAAACAAACAAAATTCTTATCCCAAATAAAATATTCGGGTGTTGTGAAATATTATTTTTATTTACGTTAAAGTGATGCCAAACAGGTGCGCGTGTTGTTCAAAATAAGATACGCTGTCAAACTGTCTAATTGTTGATATATTCAGGACACTATTTAAATGGAAAAATCAGTCATTTTATGTTTTGTCTAAAGAGTGTTAAATTCTGACGTAGAAGCCGAGACCTTTTAAACAATTAATGGAAATTAGGTGAGATATATACTAATCAGCATACCAATGTCGTCTTTTTCCGACGTCGCAAAATGCATAAAACAAGCAATGGCGTCAACTAAAATGTTGTATTATTTTCAGCAATTTCATTACATTTGAAGATATGGCTAGTATTCTGGTAATAACGATGCAAAATTAGTCAAATTACATCTACACAAACAGGAGAATATGGGCATATAGTATTTATTTTCCTTTTATTTCATTTCCAATTCGCGGGGGCGGGATCGTCAGGTCATCAGGTGAATATTTGATCAATACAGTCCAAAGACCAATCCCACGTAGCCTACTGTTTACAACTTCTGTTACAACCCTGTGCAAAGTTCAGGGGCGGATAACTCGCATTGCTGAACATCCAACATGGCCACTGTCAACACTTGGGTACCGAGGGTGGCTGATTTTTTGTTGGGGAAAGTCCCCTTCATTAATGCTCTTTCATTTCTTATGCTTCTTGCTGAAAGAGCAAAAAAGTGAAAGGTATTACCAATGTTAACTATTGTGTCACATGCATAATGCAACTGTGATTATTGCTCTGTACTACGTCAACACAGACATACCGGTACTCTGTAGTAATGTACTGCATTAGGGAAATTACACGCCATTTATCATAGGATCAAATCATTCATCACTCTAGATCAAAAACACTCCGTTGAGGTTTTAATATTGGATTCCCCTTTAGATAAAATCTCTTATCCCAGAAAGAATGAAAATAAACATGTATATTTTTTTAATTTTATCAGTACCGTATTGGTCATACGTGAGTCATCATTAGTGAAATTTCCATAGACTTACATGTTAATCAACTGTTGCAAGCATAATTTTCATAAAATGAGTCGAAGTCATTTTGTTATAATATTTTGCAAACATCTTGGAAATCATCTTCAGCTACGTATACATAATTTTCTGTCATCTTTCTGTTGATTAGTTATCGAATGACATCTGGTTAAGGACCAAGTATTTTAACTTTTAATCTATCCCATAGACAGTCATGTTAAACCTGATTGGTATGTCTGATATGTCTTGTTTAAATAGTTGCAGTTTTCTTAATAACCATCAGAAAATTGAATGGAAATTATGTGTATGTAGCAGAGATGATTTCCCAGCTGGTAGATAAGTATTGAAACCAATTTGACCGAAACTAAATTTATGAAAACTATTCTTGCAAGAGTTAATTAACAAATTAATTGCAAGTCTATGGGAATTTCACTAATGATGACTCACTTATGGCAAACTACTGTATATCAATATCAGTGTATGAAATACGCCAAAACCGCAGCCAGACCTCAGGGCTGGTAACTTCAAAATATTACCAGCCCAAAATGGATTTAACCAGACCAAATATGGTGATTTACTCATATGTATGGAACATCTAAAACTTTTACCAGACAATCGGGCTGGTTAGCTGTAAATTTAGACCATCCGTCAGAAATCTAGACTGTCTCGGGCGGTCGGACGGGCCTTATTTCATACACTGTCAATATAGTCTGATTCAATGGAGGCCGAAAATGCCACAGTATTCACCAACAGGGGTGTTAAAATTGCATCATGTGGGTGTGTAGGATGGATGAGGGTTTTTTAATATTACGTTTTGACACATTTGGTAAATATAAAGCTTACACAGTGTCCAGAAAGAATATGCACAGTGTTTACAATCTTGGGAGTGCAAATAGTGACATGAAATCATGTCATTTATATATTTGCTACCTAATCTGCATATGTGTAAATATTTCTTTAATATAATGATCTGACACTTTGTTATGAAACTTTTCCACAATATTATTTATGAATTCTTAAAATTATTGTGATAATTATATCTCATTGAGCATTGTGGGAGAAACTAAATATGTTTCTAACTCAACTTAAATAAAGCATTTCATCACTCAGTACTCCATAAATATGTCTATGTGAGCTTTCTGCATTTGATGACAGTGAAATGTTTGGCAAGGGGTATTATTTGAAATATTTCTTAGAAAGATATGTGAAGCTGAGACCATATATGATCCAATCTAGAGCACCTGTTGTGAATTGTGAGAGAAAATGCAAACTTGTATATTTCATCAATCAAATAATCACCTCTCTCATCCTGATGCCATCCATGTTTGGTTACACAAACTCACCTGAACTTTATCTTGTCTTTTAGTATTTCCATGCTGACTGCCGTATCAAATAAGTCTATAATATTGTTAGTTTCCTACCTGTTCTAAACATCCATGATTACAGAGTGTATTGTACCAATTGTGTATCAGGATGTGTACTCTCAGTGCTTCCCCACTTAATTGTCTGGCCCAAGACTGCCACCATATAGCTGGAATATTGCTGAGTGTGGCGTTAAACAATAAACCAACCCACCAACCAACCAAACAACATTTTGTGAAAAGTTAGTGATGGAGGAGATGAGACAAATCTATGGTGGTGAATAGCTAAGGATGTTTATAGTTAGAAAAAGAGATCAGATAAAATTAAATTTTGAAAAACTTTCTCCTCTTGTTTCAGTGTGCCCCCGTTACCCCCTCAGCTGATCTACGCTCATATGGGAGTGTTCCTCATCTGTGGTTTCCTCATGTCCGCCCACATGGCGAAGAAGGAGGCATCGTTGGTGTATGCAGGCCAGCTCATATTCTTTTCCTACAACTTCTACACCAACAAGAAGCTCAACTACGGCCAGTGGCAGAGAGTAAGACTTCTTGGTTCCTTGTTGCAGACATTGTTAAGAGTTATTTTCCATAAAAATCTATATCGCTCTAACCAGAACATCATCGACTTGGCAATCAGTACTGAAGTTTATATAAAACAATACTAGTGCAGAACTCTAGCTCTGTCAATGTAAACACACAGGGACAACACCAGTAGCTTAACTCTTGCTCTGTCAACACCAGTAGCTTAACCCTTGCTCTGTCAACACCAGTAGCTTAACCCTTGATCTGTCAACACCAGTAGCTTACCCTTGATCTGTCAACACCACTAGCCTAACCCTTGCTCTGTCAACACCAGTAGCTTAACCCTTGCTCTGTCAACAGCAGTAGCTAAACTCTTGCTCTGTCAACACCAGTAGCTTAACCCTTGCTCTGTCAACACCAGTAGCTAAACTCTTGCCCTGTCAACAGCAGTACCTTAACTCTTGCTCTGTCAACACCAGTAGCTTAACTCTTGCTCTGTCAACACCAGTAGCTTAACTCTTGCTCTGTCAACAGCAGTAGCTAAACTCTTGCTCTGTCAACACCAGTAGCTTAACCCTTGCTCTGTCAACACCAGTAGCTAAACTCTTGCCCTGTCAACAGCAGTAGCTTAACCCTTGCTCTGTCAACAGCAGTAGCTAAACTCTTGCTCTGTCAACACCAGTAGCTTAACCCTTGCTCTGTCAACACCAGTAGCTTAACCCTTGCTCTGTCAACAGCAGTAGCTTAACTCTTGCTCTGTCAACACCAGTAGCTAAACTCTTGCTCTGTCAACAGCAGTAGCTAAACTCTTGCTCTGTCAACAGCAGTAGCTTAACTCTTGCTCTGTCAACACCAGTAGCTTAACCCTTGCTCTGTCAACAGCAGTAGCTAAACTCTTGCTCTTTCAACACCAGTAGCTTAACCCTTGCTCTGTCAACACCAGTAGCTTAACTCTTGCTCTGTCAGCACCAGTAACTAAACTCTTGCTCTGTCAACACCAGTAGCTTAACTCTTGCTCTGTCAACACCAGTAGCTAAACTCTTGCTCTGTCAACACCAGTAGCTAAACTCTTGCTCTGTCAACACCAGTAGCTTAACTCTCTGTCAACTTGCTCTGTCAACACCAGTAGCTTAACTCTTGCTCTGTCAACACCAGTAGCTAAACTCTTGCTCTGTCAACACCAGTAGCTAAACTCTTGCTCTGTCAACACCAGTAGCTTAACTCTTGCTCTGTCAACACCAGTAGCTTAAGCCTTGCTCTGTCAACACCAGTAGCTTTACTCTTGCTCTGTCAACACCAGTAGCTAAACTCTTGCTCTGTCAACACCAGTAGCTAAACTTTTGCTCTGTCAACACCAGTAGCTTAACTCTTGCTCTGTCAACACCAGTAGCTTAACCCTTGCTCTGTCAACACCAGTAGCTTAACATCTTGTTCTGTCAACACCAGTAGCTAAACTCTTGCTCTGTCAACACCAGTAGCTTAACTCTTGCTCTGTCAACACCAGTAGCTTAACCCTTGCTCTGTCAACACCAGTAGCTAAACTCTTGCTCTGTCAACACTTTGTCAACAGCAGAAGCTAAACTCTTGCTCTGTCAACACCAGTAGCTTAACTCTTGCTCTGTCAACACCAGTAGCTTAACCCTTGCTCTGTCAACACCAGTAGCTAAACTCTTGCTCTGTCAACACCAGTAGCTAAACATCTTGCTCTGTCAACACCAGTAGCTTAACCCTTGCTCTGTCAACACCAGTTGCTAAACTCTTGCTCTGTCAACACCAGTAGCTAAACATCTTGCTCTGTCAACACCAGTAGCTTAACCCTTGCTCTGTCAACAGCAGTAGCTAAACTCTTGCTGTCAACAGCAGTAGCTAAACATCTTGCTCTGTCAACAGCAGTAGCTAAACATCTTGCTCTGTCAACACCAGTAGCTAAACTCTTGCTCTGTCAACACCAGTAGCTTAACTCTTGCTCTGTCAACACCAGTAGCTAAACTCTTGCTTTGTCAACAGCAGTAGCTCAACTCTTGCTCTGTCAACACCATTAGCTAAACATCTTGCTCTGTCAACACCAGAAGCTTAACTCTTGCTCTGTCAACACCAGTAGCTAAACTCTTGCTCTGTCAACAGCAGTAGCTAAACTCTTGCTCTGTCAACACCAGTAGCTTAACTCTTGCTCTGTCAACACCAGTAGCTTAACCCTTGCTCTGTCAACACCAGTAGCTAAACTCTTGCTCTGTCAACACCAGTAGCTTAACTCTTGCTCTGTCAACACCAGTAGCTTAACTCTTGCTCTGTCAACACCAGTAGCTTAACCCTTGCTCTGTCAACACCAGTAGCTTAACTCTTGCTCTGTCAACACCAGTAGCTAAACTCTTGCTCTGTCAACACCAGTAGCTAAACTCTTGCTCTGTCAACACCAGTAGCTTAACCCTTGCTCTGTCAACACCAGTAGCTTAACTCTTGCTCTGTCAACACCAGTAGCTTAACTCTTGCTCTGTCAACACCAGTTGCTAAACTCTTGCTCTGTCAACACCAGTAGCTAAACATCTTGCTCTGTCAACACCAGTAGCTAAACATCTTGCTCTGTCAACACCAGTAGCTTAACCCTTGCTCTGTCAACACCAGTTGCTAAACTCTTGCTCTGTCAACACCAGTAGCTAAACATCTTGCTCTGTCAACACCAGTAGCTTAACCCTTGCTCTGTCAACACCAGTAGCTAAACATCTTGCTCTGTCAACAGCAGTAGCTAAACATCTTGCTCTAGCACCAGTAGCAACTCTTGCTCTGTCAACACCAGCTAAACTCTTGCTCTGTCAACAGCAGTAGCTTAACTCTTGCTCTGTCAACAGCAGTAGCTTAACCCTTGCTCTGTCAACACAGCATTAGTAAGCTTAACCCTTGCTCTGTCAACACCAGTAGCTAAACTCTTGCTCTGTCAACACCAGTAGCTAAACTCTTGCTCTGTCAACACCAGTAGCTTAACTCTTGCTCTGTCAACACCAGTAGCTTAACCCTTGCTCTGTCAACACCAGTAGCTTAACTCTTGCTCTGTCAACACCAGTAGCTTAACCCTTGCTCTGTCAACACCAGTAGCTAAACTCTTGCTCTGTCAACACCAGTAGCTTAACCCTTGCTCTGTCAACACCAGTAGCTAAACTATTGCTCTGTCAACACCAGTAGCTGAAACAACCAACACTAATAACCATAATAGTTTGAATTATATAAAGCAAACTTTATTTCTTTGATATATGGACAATCAGTGTATTAACTTTTCAAATTGCATACATATTGTGTGACTGCAAACCGTGTATATAATATACAGTGTGTCAGATTTGGTCTCCAGCTACCCATGCTTGTCATACGAAGCAACTAAGAGGATCGGGTGGTCAGCATATCCTAACTGTGTAGATCAGTGCTCACAGCAGCAGTTTCTTCATGTGGGTGACAAGTGTTGGTGAAGACCACTGTCGAAATCTGAATAAGGATAAATATTTTTATTTATTTATTTTTTTAAAATCTTTTTATTTGTTCCCATAATTGAGTACAAGCATATAAAGTAAAGCAATAAATGCATAAATACATGATCAAAGTTCATTGGGTTCAACACAAATGTCTGGTCAACTGATAGCATAGAGAGAATATACTCCAGTAACAATTATTCCCCTTTCATTAAAGATTACGTCAGAAATTAAATATTGAGAATAAAGGAAATTATTTGTCTGAAAATTGATCTAATTTATTGTTCCTTCTGGATATGAAATTTTCAACTGTATAAATGTCTTTAAAAAAATTTAAACAATTATTAACTTTTGGAATTATTTTCTTCAAAGTGCAAGTATATATATATTTTTAGCAGATAAGATTATATGATTTTAGTAATGGCTTATTACCCAAAATTCCAAACCAAACCAAGGTCTTTGTTATTTCAAATTTCTGTATATTTTGGATTATCCAGTTTTCAAGGTTCCTTCCAGAAGGTTTGGGTTACAACACATTCCCAATATACATGACATAAGGTTTCACTATCAACATTACAAAGGCTACATACTGCATTGTCAACCAGTTTCATTTTCATAAGTTCTTTTTTTGTATAAATAATTCTGTGCAAAATTCAAATTGAAAGTCTAAAAGTTTACATCTTTCACATTCCTTCTGCAAATATTAAAAATCATACGCCAATCAAAATCAATATCGTAAAATAAGTTTTCCCATTTTAGGCAAATATGAGGTTTAATATTGTCAGATAAGAGTTTATCATAAAATAATCTTGAACCTTTTTTCAAATCCATAAAATCTTTATAAAGAAAGTTATCATCCAGATCATTGTAATGTATATTTCTGTATTGTTTTATGGTCAATTTCCATGATTCAGGTATGATATAGAAAACATATCGAAGATCCATATATGTACCTCTAATATCAAATTTGAACTTCAGATCTTCAAGAGGCATAAAACCATCTTCATTACAAAGGTCCTTAATTGTTAAAATTCCATTTTTAGCCCAATGCCTGATAAAGTGATTTGGGTTTTTTGAAATTATTATTCAGCCATAAAGGTTGTGCTAAAATTCCTTTAATGTTGTCTGCTTCTATGGTATTCTTATTACAGTATAATTTCCATGCCAATAAAACATCTTTCCAAAAAGGATTATCAATTTCAACAATATTCTGAAAATTTGCTCCATATTTTAGTATATCATTTAATGGAAACTTGCATGGATTACTCATATTTGTTTTTCTCAAATAGAGTCTGAGTGTGGATAATTTCATGGCATTAACAAAGGTTTTAATATCTATCATGTGTAAACCCCCTTCTGTATAATCCTTTTTCAAAGTGCTCCGTTTAATTTTATCATTTTTGTCGTTCCAAATGAATCTGAAAAATAGTCTCTCAAGGAAGTGATAAATTCATCAGGTGGATTAGGTAAAGAATTGAAAATGTGAACCAGTTTTGAAAGAGCCAATGTTTTAATTAGTGATTTTGCCAATCAGTGTGAGATGTCTTTTTCTCCATGTTGCCAATAATCTATTAATTTCTTCAAGTCTTTTTTTTGTGTTGATTACCCATAAGTCATTCAAATCAGGTGTGAATTCAATACCCAAAACTTCAAATTCCTTTCTTTGCCATTCTATATTCAAATCTTCACAAATCATATCTCTGCTACCTGCATTTGAGCCTATCCAGATTGCTTTAGTCTTATCGATATTTATTCTTAACCCTGACATATTGTAAAAAGTATTAATGATATCAATAGCAGCATACAAACTTTCATCTGAACCGTCCAAAAATAATTCAGTATCATCAGCATATTGTCCTAATTTATATTCCTGAACATATAAGGATAAATATTGGTGAGGCCAACTATCACCTGACTCTTGACTGGGTAAAGAGCTAATGGTTCATGATTTGGGGGTAAATTTTGGGGGTAAATTTACAAAATTGTAAGACACAGTGGGTTAGCTTATAGGGATTTGGGTGAGCAGCTGACAGAGTTACCCACCTTTATTGTTGTTTATTGCAGAAATTTATGATGGTGTGGGCATAGTGGCTGGGAAGATGTCACACTTATTGTAAGTTCGGCTATGTGGGAGCAGATTTTATTTTTACAATTTATTTTTATTTTATGTAAAAAAAACCTTGATTTCTGTGGTAATGTACACCTTTTTTTCGATAGAAAATTAAAACTTAGAAGTGTGAAAAATTCATGCATATTTTGAGAGTCAAAGATCTCTTTTCTTTAGTGTAAAACATAAAATAAATCTTTGGGTCCGGGCAGTAACGAGAAACAAGAATATTTTTATACATGGCCTTAGATTAATGATATGCTCCAAATTTATCATGAGTAAACATTTCTAGTGCAGCTGTCACAATGTTGATAATACTCAGGGATATCCTTTTATCATTTCCTACATTCACTACCATAGTATAATTGTGAGCCAAATTCAAAATGATCTAAGACAGCTATCTAATAACTCCTGGGGTATGGTGAGGTACCGTATATTACTGTAGATAAGCCAAATTTTGAGGTAGTAGTGTAGTGTAGTACTACTGCAGTAGTGAGGGGGTATTTCTCATGGTAGACACCTGGTAGCTGGGATGTCCATGATGACTAGTAGTTACTAGTACACCTACCAGTACAGTCTGATTGTGAGTCAGTGTGTCTGGGTTTTAGCTTCAGATGGCAGTGCGGCAAGTTGGCTGTGTGGGCATTTACGTCCTTGTGGCCTTCATCCACACCAAAGAAGGAGAATCGATCAGAGCCACTTCGCCGTGTTGGTGAGATCATCCTTGGCATCTATCTGTTCGCGTACGCCTACATACTGAACAGCAGCAGCGAGTACAAGCGTGGCTTCCTGCACCACTTCCTGGACAGCGATTGGCTGAGATACTTCATCACCCTGGCAATTGTTGCATGTGCATTGTGCTTCCTCTCCGGTTACTTCATCCGTGACATGAGCGTCTGTGCAGTGGTCATGTTGATCCTTGTTACCGTAGTGATGGACCTTGACTTTGACTACTGGACACGTCGCGGTGTCCACTTCTGGAACCAAGCTCGACTGCTTCTGGACAGTCTCACTGCTGTAACAGGATTTGCTTTATTTTCTCGGGTTTTTGAAAACAGAATTAAGACTGAGCATTATGAATAATGGAACATGTTTAAAAAAATTTTTCACACAAGTGCAATTTCCATGTACTCTGTTGATGTTTTGGTGAATGGATGGTTGTGTTCTGCTCAAATCTTGGCGACAGCAAAACAGTGTGTGTTTTGAGTGATGTCCTCATGTGCCATCATGCCCTTGACCTTGACCTTTTTCATGCAGATAGGCAGAAAAATTATTATTCAATTTATATTCAGATTATGTACATAGGTCCAAACCATGTGAATGTATCAATCCAAGTATTCAGCCATTCCATGACAAAACATGAATTACCTTCATATGTGTTGCATGACTCACCAGTGTACCTGGTGACAGAAAGTTAAAAAATAATATCCTCAAAAGCCACAAGGCATAGACAGCTGCAACAGTCTTTTAGTAATACTGGCTATAATTAGATGGGAAGTTTGTTCAAGACACCATCATGGGTATTTCATTTTAGTGCCACAGATATTGTTTTTATGTAATTTTTTCTCCTTTTCTTTCAGTCTATATTACCCCAAATGTTCTAACACTCACCCTTGGTCATTATTGTTAAACACTGATACATAGAGATAACCACCCTTGGGCTCCCATGTCATCACCCATGAAGATCCGGGTTAAAATTGATCTTCAGTAACCCATGCTTGTCGTAAGAGGCGACTAACGGGATCGGGTGGTCAGGCTCGCTGACCTGGTTGACACATGTCATCGTACCCCAGTTGCCTAGATCGATGCTCATTCTGTTGATCACTGGATTGTCTGGTCCAGACTCAATTATTTACAGACCGCCGCCATATAGCTGTAATATTACTGACTGTGGCATCGAACTAAACTCACTCACTCACTCACTTCCATGTCATCATCCCTTTCTTACTTTCTCACGTTATCAATTATAATGTCTCTACAATTCACATGAATTTTTTACGTTTTACATCATCAGATTTTATGCTTCACTGTTTTAAAAGATGACTAAGATAGCTTGAACTGGTGTGGAACAAGGAATCAGAAGTATTATGTTCCTGAAATTGTTTTATCATGTATGCAAAAACCCACAAGCTGTTGCCGATGAAAGGGTTCTGGGATCTATTGTTGCATGTCCTAACAAATATAATGAGGTTAATGAAAACTATTAAAATTTATTCTTTGTTAGTCCATTATCAATTTCTGTGTTTAATGTTCTGTAAGTTGTATGGGTAGTGTATGTTTGATCTGGCCTGTGTTTGTCCTGCTATGGTAACACCAGGAGCTGATGAGGCCATGACATGAAGCCCTGTCTGGTATGTGGCTTGGAAATGAACCTCTACCTTGATCATGAACACATATACCTTTAACTTAATTATTTCATTATGGATGTAAATATTTTAAATCATTCACGAAGTAAGTTATAGTCTGATGTATTTTGTGAAACAATGTAAGTGTTGCAGTAATGTTAGAGTGTGGTTATGGACTAAGCCTACACTATCTAACCAGACAGTGTGCTTATGGACTGTGCCTACACTATCTAACCAGACAGTGTGGTTACGGACTATGCCTACACTATCTAACCAGACAGTATGGTTATGGACTGTGCCTACACTATCTAACCAGAGAGTGTGGTTACGGACTATGCCTACACTATCTAACCAGAAAGTGTGGTTACGGACTATGCCTACACTATCTAACCAGACAGTATGGTTATGGACTGTGCCTACACTATCTAACCAGACAGTGTGGTTATGGACTGTGCCTACACTATCTAACCAGAGAGTGTGGTTACGGACTATGCCTACACTATCTAACCAGACAGTGTATGGTTATGGACTGTGCCTACACTATCTAACCAGACAGTGTGGTTATGGACTGTGCCTACACTATCTAACCAGACAGTGTGGTTATGGACTATGCCTACACTATCTAACCAGAGGGTGTGGTATGGACTGTGCCTACACTATCTAACCAGACAGTGTGGTTATGGACTGTGCCTACACTATCTAACCAGACAGTGTGGTATGGACTGTGCTATCTACCACTGTGCCTATCTAACCAGACAGTGTGGTATGGGCTGTGCCTACACTATCTAACCAGACAGTATGGTCATGGACTGTGCCTACACTATCTAACCAGACAGTGTGGTTATGGACTGTGCCTACACTATCTAACCAGAGAGTGTGGTATGGATCTGTGTCTACACTATCTAACCAGAGGGTGTGGTTATGGACTGTGCCTACACTATCTAACCAGACAGTGTGGTTATGGACTGTGCCTACACTATCTAACCAGACAGTGTGGTTATAGACTGTGCCTACACTATCTAACCAGAGAGTGTGGTTATGGATAACCTGTGTGCCTACACTATCTAACCAGACAGTGTGGTTATGGACTGTGCCTACACTATCTAACCAGACAGTGTGGTTATGGACTGTGCCTACACTATCTAACCAGACAGTGTGGTTATGGACTGTGCCTACACTATCTAACCAGACAGTGTGGTTATGGACTGTGCCTACACTATCTAACCAGAGAGTGTGGTATGGACTGTGCCTACACTATCTAACCAGACAGTGTGGTTATGGACTGTGCCTACACTATCTAACCAGACAGTGTGGTTATCTACACCATCTAACCAGTGTGGTTATGGACTGTGCCTACACTATCTCTAACCAGAGACAGTGGTATCACTATCTAACAGACTGTGCCTACACTATCTAACCAGACAGTGTGGTATGGACTGTGCCTACACTATCTAACCAGACAGTGTGGTTATGGACTGTGCCTACACTATCTAACCAGAGAGAGTGGTATGGACTGTGCCTACACTATCTAACCAGACAGTGTGGTATGGGCTGTGCCTACACTATCTAACCAGACAGTGTGGTTATGGACTGTGCCTACACTATCTAACCAGACAGTGTGGTTATGGACTGTGCCTACACTATCTAACCAGACAGTGTGGTTATGGACTGTGCCTACACTATCTAACCAGACAGTGTGGTTGTGTGCCTACACTATCTAACCAGATGGTTACTGACTATGCCTACTATCTAACCAGACAGTGTGGTTATGGACTGTGCCACACTATCTAACCAGACAGTGTGGTTATGGACTGTGCCTACACTATCTAACCAGAGAGTGTGGTTATGGACTGTGCCTACACTATCTAACCAGAGAGTGTGGTATGGACTGTGCCTACACTATCTAACCAGACAGTGTGGTATGGACTGTGCCTACACTATCTAACCAGACAGTATGGTCATGGACTGTGCCTACACTATCTAACCAGACAGTGTGGTATGGACTGTGCCTACACTATCTAACCAGACAGTGTGGTTATGGACTGTGCCTACACTATCTAACCAGACAGTGTGGTTATGGACTGTGCCTACACTATCTAACCAGACAGTGTGGTTATGGACTGTGCCTACACTATCTAACCAGACAGTGTGGTTATGGACTGTGCCTACACTATCTAACCAGACAGTGTGGTTATAGACTGTGCCTACACTATCTAACCAGACAGTGTGGTTATGGACTGTGCCTACACTATCTAACCAGACAGTGTGGTTATGGACTGTGCCTACACTATCTAACCAGAGAGTGTGATATGGACTGTACCTATCGGCAATACTGTTGGTGAGCTCATATGCCTATGTTTTGTACCAAATCATCACCACTTTGAAGAAATCCATCTGAACCTAGCAGATGCTTACTTTCTCTTTGTCCTGTTTGTCTAAAGGAGTGATCATTTTTTGTTTTGAGAAATAAACCATGTTATCTTATACATGTAGACGTTTGTCAGTGTTTAATGAAGGACATGTGTGATCATGTATAGATCTTACTCTCCAGGCTTAGTGATTCATGGTTTCAAAGAAATTAGCAGAGTTCTAAGTGTACAAACACCAACAGATAATACAGCCTTGGCCAGGCACACCAGTGGATGACGGCACAAGTATCGGTCAAGTCATGATGTCATACTGAACAAGGACACAAAACCACCAGATCTCCACTACCCCATTAGTGCCCTGCAGCCACACCGACCAATGGTTGATAGTGTGACAACCATTAAATATCACCACTACAGTGACACACAACAATTTAATCTCCTCTATTGCTAACCAAGGTCCCCACAAGGGGAGCACCTAAACATGTACATCCTTAAGAAGGTGAACTGCAGCAAGCACCTGTCTACAACCCTGATGACTTGGATTTGCCTGGTAACATGACAAAGGACTCAACTCGTAACGCTGTCTTGACTATTACATTTATTCACATTTGAACTGTTGAATCTGAGCAGTACTGAGAACAAACCCATCCATGATTGTTTTGATGCAGAATTAAGTTGTTTAAACTTGGCCCTTCATCACTCTGTTTGTAGTTTATCATGTCGTTGCAGTCTAAGCTGTGAGTCCAGTTTAATTAGCTGTTGTTGGAAACCTGTATTCGGGCACACCTCTCGATGGCTCCTGACCAATCGGAGAGCATCTTTGACTGTCATGTGACGTTTGAGCATCAGGAATGCCACAGCTAAAGTGGCAGATCGACTTACTCCCTGTATACAGTGGACCAGAACTTTTCCTGCAAGTCAATTGTATGTCTTTGAACAAAATTCTGATGATAGCCTGAACTTCATTCTTACATATATTTCATGAGTAACAGTAATTTGACCCAATTTAGGTAAGGTGACCTCCATTATAAAGGGGAATTCAGTACAAGGGATGTACAGGACACATGCAGACACAATGTCTCCCTTACAACGGATGTGTCCATAACCAGATTTGCAGGCAAACATTATCCGCAAGGTGTACAGGGCCATCCATTGTGAAAAAAATTATGAAATCAAAAGAGAGCAAAATCTTTTGTTGATATTAGGGACCGTTCATAATTTATGGCTAGGGGGGTGATGGTGATATTAAGGGAGGGCCATCAATTATGTTCTGGGGAGAGGTGGGTGGTGGTGGTGGTGGGGTTAATAAATTTTCTACACATTTACTAGGGGGGTCATTGATTTTGTACATGACATGCCCACCTGCACTTACTTTGTACATACATTTTAGGGGGGTCATTCACATTGTACATGCTTCTCCATAAAACTCATCATCACTTTCCCCCTAGCCATAAATTATGAACAGTCCCTTAATATATTGTTAAAATGTCTGCTAGGTATTTAAAAGAAGCACAACATTTCCCAACTACATGTCATCAACTCATCACATCACTTGTCTGTTGTAATAGACTCATGGCTCAAGAGGATAAAATTATGGCGGATATATGAGATGGGAAAAGAGTTAAAGGAATTTTACCAAAGAGAATGATATATGATCACACAGGCAAATGGACAGATACTGAACAAAAGCTTGGAGGTCGGTGTGGTCAGTAATTTAGGACAAAGATGAGAAACAAAAACTTGAGATGCAACCTGTTAACAATGGATCCAGGGCTATAGGCAAACCAGTGGGCGATAGCATGAGTAAAGGAAGCAATCAGTGACAAACTTCCATTCCTCTGCAGTCACCTGTCACAAGTCCTTCTGAACTGCTAGACACCAAACTTACTGTGTTATTGTAGAATGGTACGGTGTACTTCATGCACTTCTCCATGGGGTGCACAACTTACCCCCATTGTCCAATGCTTTCTCAATGAAGTCAGCTGACTCTTGGAAGAAAGGGTAAAGGTTAAAACTCATGTGATCAATGGCTTCAATGCCCTTGAAAGTGACCTTGAGCTTCCTATACATGTCCTCATTGGTGTTTACATGATGGATATCGACACCGTGGGCAGCATTGAGGATGTGAGTGACCCAAGCCGTCGGAGCTGCATCAGATCACGAGCAATCGACCTTCAACAAAGGGTAAATGTTCATTCACATGGAGGTCAATAAGACTTGGTTTAATGTTGGTTTAAGTGACACATAAAGTGTCCTGCTAGCTATACTGGTATGGTAATATCCTATCTGAACATTTGATCTATTCTTGACTGTGACTCTTGTTGAGATGGCGACTTTACCCATCAAAACATCATATGATAAAAAAAATTGCAACAATGGATCCTGTAAGTAAAATTGTGATTAAAAATATTTCTTTTAATATTTCATTTTTGCAAATAGTGAACCTCACTGTTTAAGATGGATATGTAAATCTGACCTTTGACAAAACAATTTTACAGGACACTGTGGAAGAAATCCATTTGGACATCCTCTGATTCTAGTAATTTCTGGAATGTATACGTGGTATACAACCACTAAGGACACATTGGAGACTCGAAATTAACTGACCCGGTACAGCAGTTAATGCCACAAGAGTGGCCTGAATATCTTTGTTAAATATATTAAGAATTTCAAACAAATGATTGAAATTGAAAAAGAAGTAGATGATTTTGGTGACTATAACACATTTTGGAGAGGTTTTTTTGTAAGTAGGCATTTCACCTGTCGGCCAATCCATTTTCAAGAAAATAAAATACTGCATAAATTATTAAACAGCAATAAGAGTTACACATATGGTTTCATATTGTATCCATGTGGGGAATCAAACACGGGTCTTCAATGTGATGAGCGAACACTTTAACCATTAGTCTACCCCACCGCCTCCAACATACCACAAAAGTGAAATAGAAGTATCACAGAACACAAGTATTTTTTATACAATGTATATATTTACATGATATATTGCTTTCCTCTGGACAAGAGCCAAGTGACATGGCAGCAAAATGTAGGTTTCCCAACCAAATCAATGAACATTTCAGTCTTCATACATTTTTCACAAAACTATGGCATTCTTGAAATGACGAACATTGAGAGGCTACTTCAATGTTTCAGTTGTATTTGAATAAAAGAATGTCTTGAAGAGTGTACTTACTCATCCCCAACAAGGAGATTGTCATACACCTCGTCATACGCTGTGTTGGGCAGCATGGTCATTCCACCAGCAGGTTGAGTGATGATGTCATCAAGCTCCTCCAGACCGCACTCAGCAGCATCTTCACTCTCTGGTGTGGCAGAGGCCATGTCTGCCTGCAGGCAGAGAACAGGTAACACAGATAAGGAAACTGGTGTGTGTGTGTGTGTGAGTGCGTGCGTGAGAGTGGGTGGAAGGGTGAGTGAATTGGGGTGAGACAGTGGGTGAGTGAGTAACACGCATTGTTTTTCTATATTCTGGCAGTATCATGCCTGGTCAAGTTATTTATAAGAGGTTATACTTATTTATTGGATCATGGTATCAAGTTATTATATCAACCATTATGTGGTAAACTTAGTTTTCATGATGGTCTCTGTATATAGAGCCTCCACCATGTACAACATCCCTTCATATAGCCTGACAGTCTATGACTGAGTAGGCGTCTGCTACAACAGTTACGTGGTGATGGCCTCTGTATATAGAGCCTCCACCATGTACAACATCCCTTCATGCAGCCTGACAGTCTATAACTGAGTAGACGTCTGCTACAACAGTTACTTGGTGATGGTCTCTGTATATAGAGCCTCCACCATGTACAACATCCCTTCATATAGCCTGACAGTCTATGACTGAGTAGACGTCTGCTACAACAGTTATGTGGTGATGGCCTCTGTATATAGAGCCTCCACCATGTACAACATCCCTTCATATAGCCTGACAGTCTATGGCTAAGTAGACGTCTGCTACAACAGTTACGTGGTGATGGTCTCTGTAGATAGAGCCTCCACCATGTACAACATCCCTTCATTTAGCCTGACAGTCTATGACTGAGTAGACGTCTGCTACAACAGTTATGTGGTGATGGCCTCTGTATATAGAGCCTCCACCATGTACAACATCCCTTCATGCAGCCTGACAGTCTATGGCTGAGTAGACGTCTTCTGCAACAGTTACATGGTGATGGCCTCTGTATATAGAGCCTCCACTAAGTGCAACATCCCTTCATGCAGCCTGACAGTCTATGGCTGAGTAGACGTCTGCTACAACAGGTACAAGACTCCTCTCTGTACAATGTCATTCTAATTCAAAATGAGCGTGCTGACGTCATCACGAACACAAACAAACACAGTATTCTGTGAATATTCCATGTGGATACTGTGATGAGAATAGACACTGATCTGTTGACCATGATAGAGAGATTGTTAGATAAATACACCATAATAATCTTTAATGTTAAAAGTAGAACCATCTGCAAAACACAACACAGATATTTCCAAAATCACTTTATAACAGGAGAAGCAACTTCAAACAAAGATAATTTACCAAACTGCTGATTGTAGATTTCATACATTTTTTCCAGACCAAAAGCAAACAAATATATATTCATAACACAATAACATAATATACAGAGATAACAAACAAGAAAAGTAACATTTGGTTGGGAACATAAAACCCACTGCAGTAGTTATTCAAACAGAATCATATACTTCTTTGATGGGCATTTTAGAAGTTGAGTTGATGAAGAATAATTGTCATTATTCTTCAGAATAATATACATGACAAAATCACACATCACAGCCATGACCTTGCATCTGATGTAAATCTTCACCAGACAAGCTGCTGACAGATTGTATGAAGCACTCAGTTGTCATGCTAATCTAGTTAGCGGTCCTGTGATGACAACACT
This sequence comes from Haliotis rubra, assembly GCF_003918875.1. Lineage (NCBI taxonomy): Eukaryota > Metazoa > Mollusca > Gastropoda > Lepetellida > Haliotidae > Haliotis > Haliotis rubra. The sequence goes on from NW_025767021.1 coordinate 101,182, forward strand.
TGGCATATCCAACACACTGATACAAAAACAAATGTACGATAAATATGGGTTATATATAAGTGTTCAACAAAATAATACAAATAATAATTCATTTATATGGCACCTAGTATCTATCTGACTAGTTGCTAACTGGACACTGTAATCACTAACTGATTATTATTAACCATTAAGCTGCCAGTGAGGTTACTGTTCACATGACTTATCTCACCGGGTACCCATTTTCTGCTGGGTGAACAGAGGCAAGTTTGGACAAACTCACGTGCCTAAGGTGAGACCACATGTATCACATGTGCTTCGTTGAGGGGCAGGACTGGAGTCACGAGTCAAGCTGCCCAAAACGGTCATCCATTCAAGGACTCTCCACACTCAACGATACTTAACTTCAACTGATTTGTGACCTGAGCTCTATGCACAGGACTACACACCATCAACATGAATGCCCCAGACAGATGCAGCCTCTTATTCCCACACATTGTACTATACCTCCTGTTCTACTCCCTTCACTTCCAGTCCTGAACCATTACTTCCAGATCATCCCTGCAATCATCACAGACTGATATGATGCAAGCATAAGTCTGTAGAACTGCATAAGTAAAGGTGCAACAGTAAAGACTAATGAATGGTTAAATTACTGGCTAAATCAACTGCAAAAATCACCTTTGACACTCATGCCTATCAGCCCTTGACGTTGAAGAATTTGTTAAGATCTAAGCAAATTTATACAAAGTTTCATGTTCGGACATTTAATACTTACTTTGACCAAAGCCTTCTGTGTACCAGAACATTTTAGATGCAGGGACCAATCCAAGAGAAGCAATATACACTCAGTTTTGATAAAGCATATTCACATACATTAAACCTTTATTTTGTGACCTTGACCTTTCCGTGCCAAGTGCAAAAACGAATAATGCCATCAACAAATAAGTCACTTTAAATGCTCTCATGACAAACACCAGTCATGTAAATACCAATTGCAATGAAAACATCTGTTTCTGACTTAAGCAGAGACCCCAGAGACCTGACTCTAACAAAATGCCTCTGTTAGAAGGATCAGTATATCTATCCCAGGGGGACAGATACTCGTCCATTATTCCAAGAATATAAGCCAGTTACTTAATGTTACTCATATGTGCAAGATGAGCCATGAGCTACTAGTATGTGGATATAAACATTAGTGTCAACCCATTCCATGAATGTTATGTTAAATAGCACATCAGCTCAAAATTTAATCCTGCATCACAACTCCACACAACGCTGAGCAGCTTCCATCATGAACCGTTCCCGCCGAAGAATATTCTGGATCCTGTTTTCCTCATCACTGCTCTTACACAGGATAACAAAGTGGCTGTCTTTCTTCCTGGCCCGACCCCTCATCTGTACCAGGGTGGTGACTGTATTTGGTGGGTTCATGCAGATGACCAGCTCACATTCAGGGATATCCACGCCTTCCTCTGCTACAGATGTGGCTACAATGATGTGATACTTTTTGCTCTTCACTCCATCAAGCACACGTTTCTGATGTTTCACCTTCATCCCACCATCAGTTGGACCAGACCCATGGCCAACCACTGATGTGATCTTCAGACTGTTTGCTGATGCAAATGTTGTCTGCTTCAGGAAGTTGCTCAGTCTGTGTGCATGTGCTCTCTCCCGGACAAGAATCAAGGCCATTGCATTTCTCCCAGTTTTCCAGTTGATATATTCATCATTGGTGAGAGTACTGAGTAACTGTGTGTAAAGTGAGATGTGAAGTGGGTTGTCATCAAACTCCTGCTGAACATGAGCTGAGTGAGCAGCTCTTTTCATAGCATCTTGCAGCTCTTTACACTCAATACCGATCCCCTGAGCATGATGGAAGCCACTTCGTGCCTGATTCTGGTTGAGAGTCTGCAGGTCAGCTACAGCTGTTGGTATCCCAGAACCATCCAAATCAGACAATGCAATCAAAACTACCGAGGAATGATTGACAACAAACTCCATATTCATTTTGACTTGTGGCTCCTCTGAATTTGCTTGGCAGTTCCCAAGAGCTTGGACAAACTTTCCAGTAGCAACATTGTCCAGGTGCTCTACATACTCAGCCAAGTCTCTCTGCATCCTCTGCACTCCCCACTGACAGACATCATCAATATTGCACAACTCTGACAGCTTCAAGTAACACTGGCAAATGTACATCAAAAGTGTCTTCCGGAAAGCTTTTTCTTCATCAGAAAATGGCTCATAGTTGATCTTCAGTTTGGCATGGGATTGATAGCGTTTGAGTTCTCTCACACAATCTCCTTGGACGATGGCAATGCTGGCTCCGCCTAGATTGTGGAATAACTCCTGCAGCATGCTGACTGTGTTCTCAACACTATCCCGCCCCGCAGGAGAGGCAGTCAGACCGAGCACTTTGGGTCTGAGTTCAGGCGGGCATGGACGGTGATACCCCTCTAGGAGACGATTGAAGGGGTGATTCTTGACACAGTGATGAGCTTCATCAAACACAACCAGCGAAAAGTGTTCCCAGCGGAGCTGCTGCTTCTGCAGTAGATTGTCAGCATAGGCTACAATGCAAATAAATCACAGTTAGGTTACAACACAGATATGTCACAGTTAGGCTACAACACAGATATGTCACAGTTAGGCTACAACACAGATATGTCACAGTTAGGCTACAACACAGATATGTCACAGGCTACAACACAGATATGTCACAGTTAGGCTACAACACAGATATGTCACAGGCTACAACACAGATATGTCACAGTTAGGCTACAATACAGATATATCACAGGCTGCAATGCAGATATGTCACAGTTAGGCTACTACACAGATATGTCACAGTTAGGCTACAACACAGATATGTCACAGTTAGGCTACAACACAGATATGTCACAGTTAGGCTACAACACAGATATGTCACAGTTAGGCTACAACACAGATATGTCACAGGCTACAATGCAGATATGTCACAGTTAGGCTACAACACAGATATGTCACAGGCTACAACACAGATATGTCACAGGCTACAACACAGATATGTCACAGGCTACAACACAGATATGTCACAGTTAGGCTACAACACATATATGTCACATTTAGGCTACAACACAGATATGTCACATTTAGGCTACAACACAGATATGTCACAGTTAGGCTACAACACAGATATGTCACAGGCTACAACACAGATATGTCACAGTTAGGCTACAACACAGATATGTCACAGTTAGGCTACAACACATATATGTCACATTTAGGCTACAACACAGATATGTCACAGTTAGGCTACAACACAGATATGTCACAGGCTACAACACTGATATGTCACAGTTAGGCTACAACACAGATATGTCACAGGCTACAACACAGATATGTCACAGGCTACAACACAGATATGTCACAGGCTACAACACAGATATGTCACAGGCTACAACACTGATATGTCACAGTTAGGCTACAATATAGATATATCACAGGCTACAATGCAGATATGTCACAGTTAGGCTATAACACAGATATGCCACAGTTAGGCTATAACACAGATATGTCACAGTTAGGCTATAACACAGATATAATACTGTCATGCTAGAACATAGACATTTTTCAGAGTTAAGCTACAACAATGACATAGTTAGTTATATCACAATTAGCATAGGTTGATATGTATGAAGGAATAGGATTTTTTTAATAAACAAAAAGTAGATTCCTAAACTTCAGGAATGACCAGTGGGTTGTATTTCCTTCCACTACTACTATACTATTTGGTATTTTGCAACTGGGAAACAGTTTATTTTGGAAAAATTGATTTCTAACACTCCACACATTAAAGATTTATAACTAAAGTACTGTCGGAAATGCTAGAAAAATGCTTTTTAGCCTTAATATCTTTAGAAAGGTGATAAATGTACTATGTTGTCAATATATCAACTCACCTATAGTGTACCTAATTTTTATTTCAATTGATTTAACATTCCCATGCATTTAAAGGGCAGTTTACTGGAGAGAATTTGGTACCAAAACAACAACTCAAGATATTTTCAGAGTTCAACAACAGAAATCTGAAATAGTCTTTACATTTATGCTAATAATACAGGTGGTGTAAAAATATGGATTAACAAATAAATGTTGAATGTTGGTGTTACTTTACTTAATTATCGTTTCTTTATTGAAGAAATGTTAATATAAAGCATAACCGGGACGTAAAACCATCCTTGACAACTTTGACAAGGGAGTACTTAGACGGGCGGTCTACAAACTTTATGAGAAGAAGAATATATATATTCTAAAGAAGCTACACCAGTGACTTCGTTAAATCTTTGGCCAATGTTCACAACTAGATTAAACTGACCGAATTACATCCATATTTTTGCAATGAAATATACTGTTGACATGCAAAACATTTATTAAAACATTGCACATTTCTACAATCAATCGATAAGATAACACAAGTGATAGGATTCTTTCCAATGTACAGTAATTCGTATGTTTATTTCAAAACAAACACACATACACAAATGATCCCTTACATAACCAATACTTATACTATACGTACACATATTCAACATTTTGAACAAAACATCTATTGAGATGACCCCTCGCCCGAGCGTGTGCTCAGCTGTCAATTTCACCTGTCGATACCGTGCATGCTGATGATGTAACACAGGCAGTTAATGTTTGTATCAAATAACGTCCCACTACCCCTTATTTTTCTAAGTTTTTTGATATTTTCATCAGTAAAAACACATTTTAGGGCATGTCTCAAAATTTATTCCCTCGGTCTACATTAGGTAGATGTTTCTTAAAGTGATATTTGTTATTTAAGTAACTGTAATATCTCTGAATTTTAAATATAAGTCAAAAAGCATTTTTCTTGCATTTCCGTAAGTACTTTAAGTGTCTCCACTTCTGCAAGTACCTGCTGTGCTGACGATGATGTCATGCTTGTAGAGAGGTGTGTTGTCTGTAGGCAGTATGTTCCCACACAGCGTGGCTATCTTCAGCTGGCGTTCCTGCACCTCTCCATCAACTGTCAGGCTGGAAGTAACATAGTATTCTACAATGAATTATGGACATACTCCATTCTGATTGGTCAGTCAGAGGTTTCAAATGACAACAACCGCCTCTGATTGACATAACTGATGTGCTGACCACTAGTAGAAAAGTACATCATTTCTCAGTGATTGTCAGGGGGGGGCAGTTCTAAACCACTATATGGACAACTGTAGATAACATACATGGTATATGGCAATACATTTTGTGAAGAGAACATGGCAGAGATCAATTAAGAGTTTGTAGTTCAAGTTTGAGGGACATCAGACTGTGAGAGCTTTGGACCTTTTCTCAAGCTATCATTCTTTCTGTATCACGATGAGAGGTGTGACTTTATAATGGTGATACGCAGCAGAGAAACAACCTTGCATCGCTTGATTACTGTTCTCTATGGTTGCTCACTTCATGACGGCTTACAAAGTAGGTGTGCTACACACTTTCTATGTCTTCTATTTACGGATGTGTTTTGTAAAATGATACAATATGTGTAAAATAATCATGTTTAGGCACATAAAGCACCATTATTTGTTTAAAGGCTTTTATAATTATCCAAGTTTCCTCAAAAATCAAATTCATTCTGTAGATACTTTTAATGTAATTTTAATGAATATTTAAAGTTTTAATAACATTTTCTGATCTAATTTTATGTCGAGAAGAACAAGACTGTATTTTTAAGCAGCCATAGTTACTAGCAAACTAACAGGCATCAATAATTATGTATTTAGTTTAGTATTCTGTAATATTGATTACTGCCTTCTTTTGCAACATCATTTTCTGTAGATTTTAAAGTTCAAATACAGACAATGAGCAGCTGAGATAACAGGGCCTAAAGATGTTTCACAGAGCTGTGGCTTTGGACTAGTGGTACATAACAAACACTGATATATGCTAACAAAGTCTCTGGCATTGAATTGCTGGTAGACTACCACAGTTTGGGTTTATTTAACGTTTCAGGGTACTTTCTGACCCTTATCATGACTTTAGCACTTATAGGCATATATCACCTCTGTTTCTGTTTCTGGGGAAGTAATCAGTAACAGATGTGCTTACATGGCAATTCTCATGATCATATGACCATGGACAAGCTAAAGGACAAACTGGCTACTGTAAACACTCATGTCAAATAAATGGTGATGGAACTGAATTGAACTATATTTACACTCAGGTCGTGATCAGCAGTTACAACAGTTACATACATCCTAAACTTCAGGTCTACAATATGTATCAACAACTTGACCAAGCAGTGAGTACACATACTAATGTACAACATTCCACTGAGAAACATGGTATTCAAGGTAGACAGTAACATAAAACATTTACACATCGTAGCTAAATTTTACTATTAGAAAGTAAATTCATATTAGGCCAGACCAATTTTATTTCTTGTTTTACGAATCTGCCTGTCGTAATTTTTCAAAAATAAGAAAAAAAATTAAAAATGAATTTTGCCTGCTCAAAAAATATAATTCAAATGTTTTTATTGATCAAAAATGTAAACTCACATAAAAAAAATTGTTTTGTTTTTTGGCCCATATGCACTTCATAAATTGCCAAAAGTAAAATATTTCTGGTACTTCAAAGGAATATTACTTTGACTGGTGATTTTTTTCATTTTTTTAAAATTTCCTCCTGCCTTTATGTTTTCTGACGACAAAAATCCGTAAAAGAAGAAATAAAAAATGGTCTTGCCTTAAAGACAAATTTATTGTCAAGTGTATCATGGTGCCAGTTCAATAAGTATGCAAAGTCAACATTCCCCAACTATCATGTGGTTACTGACACAACAGCCAAGTGCAGACAGGTTGCGGCCTCTCTAGCTGAACCTCCTTGTGTCTACTACATAATGGAGGCCATTTTGTATGGGTAGTGTGTCTTGTCTCACACCACAGTGATAGGTAAACCAGCAATCTTGCAGACCTGAAAGTTGACAGTAAATACTGAGGCTGTAATGAAAAACTGGCTTATCTGAAGCGGAGCTAAGTGTCAGGACACAGGTGACTTTTGTGACAATACACAGTCATGGACAGAAAACTACCTACCGCTTGTACATCCGATCCCCAAGCTCATTGAAGATGTACTTTGACTGCTGCAGCACCAACAACACCTTGTCCACCAGGAACAAGACTGGGCGCAGAGGGTTCTGATTCAGCATACAACTTAGCGTCATCACCGACACCAGCGTCTTCCCAGTACCTGCAGCAGCAGCAAACATGTCACATTGCTGCATCACATCCATCAGTATCCAGTCACACAGATCTGAGTTACCATAAATATCCTGGACCAAGTTGCCACCAACCTTTAGTTTGAAGCTATTTCACTAGGCATTACACTAAAAATGACACAGTTATCACCAAACTGAAACAAGTTGCAATATCACCAATACAATCAAATCCACGATGAGCCGAATCACTGGGGACCAAGTAATATATTCGACTTATCGATGTATTCGAGACATAGGTATGTCTATGAGGGTAGAAAAAAAAGATGATCCAGTCCTAATTCCTCCGCCTAAGCATTTGTTTATCTAATGATTTTACCCAATCCACAAATAAATCAGACGTCATCCAGGCTGACTTGTTGTGACAGTATGAAGTCAGCAGAGATTTGACGTTCTTAAAACAACGTGGCTTAGCAGATTTCCCTATCACTAATAGGGGCACCTTATCAGTTCCAGTCTGATTAGCACAGACATTGATTTCCGTAAAATCACTAATCTGCCTTTTGAACTCACCCGTCAATGGTGGAAAGGTGTGAGCCGCGCTGGTTTGTTAATTGGATCAGTTAGCTACACCAATTAACTTCTCATTGACTGACTTCGGCTTATGTATACAAGATTGCTGTTGTTTGAATCTCATGGGACCAAATTTCCTTCTCGAGTCATCGTGTGTATTTATGAGACGACTTCATGTAACCGGAAATAAAATGATGACAGCTATAACAGGGAATGGTCGGGACCGACCGGTACTTCGAGTTATGCATAATATTCGAGACACCGGCATTCGACTCATCAGGATTTGACTGTACTTGAATTGCCCAATACACTTGGAAAATTTGCCCCCTATGTCTGTTAATGTTCAGATAAACATCTTTCTAAGCCAGAATTCTCTTTTGATAAGTAAACTAATTTTATCTCAAATATAGTGAGAGCTCATTAACACAAATTGACCATGTTGAATGAAAGAAAATCACTGCTAGTATATGGGAAAGTTACAAATACTGTACTATTAAAGATAAAGGGATATAGATGGCATAGTCCCTCACTTAAGAATCTATGGTGGATATCAAGCTGCACGGTTGTGTATGTCGTAGCTTTAACTCTACAGAAATGAGTACAATTTTTCTGACAAGAAACTGGATAACTGAAATTGAACATGCTTTTTCAGAACTAACAAAGAAAGAAAAGAGTTGATTGAGAAACACGTAGACTCACCTGTTGGCAAGAAGATGACCCTGTCACTGTCCATAGTTTTGCAAAACAGATCCACCTGGTAGCTTCGAGGTATGGTCTTAGTCAATTGATAGGCCTCTGCCTCCGCATCGTCTATACCGAGTACCCGCTTTATCTGTCCCAGGTTGAGCTGGGGAGCAGTCACCTCTGCTGCCCTCTGCCTATGAGCTCTACTCTCTAGGTGAGCTTGGTAGTCTTTTTCTGTGTTCATCGGCCGATTACATGTGTCACAGTAATATTTGAAATAGCCACTGAAAGGGTTCTTCGGTGGCACCTTTGGTATTGCACCTATACCAAGATGGCCACTCAGCAGTTCAAAATTAGAGGATGGAAAGATACTTGACTCTCGCATCTGTTTGTAGAGACATGTTTCTTTCTTGTTTAGGAGCAGCTGAATGATTGTGATCAGTCGTAGTGGAGCCCACAGAAGCATGTGGTCCATCATTGAGAACACTGCTAGCATGTGAGTTGTAACTGATGAAACTTTCAGCCTCACCACCAGGAATGTCAACATCTAATGTCTTGCTTCGATCAGATTCATCTTCTTCTGAATCCAGGTTCTCAAATGCCTCCAGGGTAACTTTATTTCCCCTGTGTCGAACAGTGGTCTGGTTTTTTAGAGGGTTGTAGGTATTGGTCCGCCTACTTCCAACTGATCCCTTGACGTTATCTTGGAAGTCATCAGTGTCTCCAGCAGCAGTATGTTTTGGCTGAGTGATCGCTGCTGTTTTCATCCTCAAAGGCATCACATCTGTTGTGGTAATGGCAGGGTTGACAAGTGGGGAACCTCTGCCCATGCCAAGTTTAGCCAATGTAGTGCTTTTGGAAACAACATATGTTGAAGGAATTATTTCTGTGTTACTTCTGTAATCCTTGGAAACCTCTTCCTTTGCTGCAGCAGACATTCCTGGACTTTGTTCTCGTCCCATGCTAAGCATATTGCTGGCACTGTTTGTAGTTGATGACATCCTCACCCCTGTGTCAGTTCCACTCTTTCTGCCGGACTGTAAACCATCAGATTCAAGATGGTCCCTGTTTCCTAAAGTATCTGAACACATATTTGATGCTGGAGTGATAGGAACAGGCTTGAAACTTGAAGTGACTGTTTCCTTCACTTCAGTATTTGGAGTTACGCATTTGACTTTAGTGACTTCTCCTGTACGAAGAGCTTCCCATACATCCTTGTAACCACCATGCTTGGGTTCTGTCATGTCCCTTGGACTATCTTCAACCTTACAATCTTGGCTACTGTTGTCAGTATTAGCAGATTCAGCCACATCGACATAACGCTGCATCTTTTCCACAGTCTTAAGATGCTTGGGACTTTTCTTATGGATTGACAACTGTTCGAAAGAGTTCAGTTGGCACTGGCATACCTCACACACATACATGTTTAGTGGGGACAGGCCTGCCAAGTTCTGATTGCCTGGTGAATCTCGCCCCAGAACTTCTGTCCTGACCTGGTCCAAGGAACTGCTGGCCAACCCTGCCTTGTTTTTATGTTTGGCAGAAGCATAATGCTGCGCAGCACTTTCTTGTCCACTGAATGACTTGAGACACACCTTACACTCTAGTGCCAACATTCCATTCTGGTTGACCATCTTCCTCTTTTCCTCAGCCCTTGCGTGATTCCGACCCTGAAGGTGCTGGGAAGCATGCTGTGAAGATGTGAGTTCTATGTTACAAACAAAGCATCGCCCCCTTCCACCTGTAAACACATATGCTGGCTCCACCTCCCCATCTCCAGGCTGGGCTGATGCTCCAGAATGTGCATCAACTGCATCAACCAAGTTCAATCTCTGTACAGCCTTTTCATGTGGTTTCCCTGCCAAGTGTTGACTGGCATGTGCCTGAGAGGTAAGTTCTATCTTGCATACATTACAGAAGCCTCTCATTCCATTGAACTCATATATCCTCTGTTCTGCTGACTCTTTTGATTCCTCCTTGATGTTTGACACTTGCCATCGTCCTAAAGCTTTAGTGTGGTTCTTGCCACTGAGATGCTGCCGTGCATGCTGGGAGGATGTTAGCTCAATGCTGCAGACATTACACCATCCTCTGTTCCCATCAAACCGATATGGCTGACTAGGACAGGTGGACAGTTTGGCACCAGCTGTTCTCTCACTGACATCTGGGCCATTGTTGACAAAAACATTACCAGTATCTGCTGAATGTAATCCTTTTGCTTTTGCATGCTTCTTACCACTGAGGTGTTGGTTCGCATGTTCAAGATGTTAATTCAATTTGGCAGATGTTACATCGTCCAGTGCTTCCATGAAAAGTATATTCCTGTTCTTCTGTTCTGTCTTCTTGAATTAAAGGAGTTCTTTGCATTTGTGCATTCTGTGAGACACTTGAGGAATACTGACTGTCATTAGTGTTGAGGACATGCTGGCTGGGAATGTTAAGGTTGTGTAGATGTGTATAGCTACCGAGAATTGGAACATCTGACAAAGTTCCTCCATGAACGGATAAGCACAGATTATGTTCAGTTTGATAACCTGCAGTCTGCGGCAAATTGCTTGTTGGTCCAGCTGAATCTGTGAGTTTGTTTGCATTTGGAAGCATAATTTGTGCTAAACTTTGAGCTTTTTGAAACTGACTCCCTTTCGGTTCTGACAGGATATTCATTGGCAGGGAAGTCTGAGTGGTAACACCTGGAGTTGCAGGGGGGCTATTTACCAAGGTCATTTTCTGGGAAAGCTGTGGTTTCTCCTGCTCTTGAAGAGTGAAATTCGTTGTGGGCAGCTGTGACCTCTTCTTGTGTCGATCACTCTCAAAGTGCTGATGGGCACTCTCAGGGCCAGAGAATACAACATTACACAAGTCACATTTCAGCACCTCAGTGGAAGGTTGTCCTGATTTCCATAGGTTCTCTGCTTTCTTATGTCGCGATCCATCAAGATGTTGCTGGGCATTTTGTGGAGATGTAAAATCCACATTACAGACATTGCAGTAACCCTGCTTTCCATCAAAAGTATAAGGGACTTTGTCTCCATTAAGCTGGTCATTACCATCACCAGTAGTATTGTTCTTTGTATCAGATACAGAAATGTTTCCAACTGGAGTAGAACTAGGTGTCAATAATGGTGGCATGTTTTGACGTGGTCTAGTTTCAGGCATGGAACTACTGTTCCTGTAGACTGGAACATCAGCAAACAGTCCAGTAACTTGGTCTGAAGAGGGCACGTCTAATCTTGTAGTGCCACTATTAGGCTGTGACATGTTTGTCAAGCCATACTGGGGAGAACTATTGTTGGAGACATTTCCCTGTCCCTCTAATTCTCTCTTCTTCTTTAAGTGCTTGGCACTTGCAAGATGTTCCTGAGCATTGCCAATACTAGAAAATGGTACATTGCAAATCTGACACTTCAATACATCGCTGGTATCCTCTCCCGCTTCCATCTGTTTCAGTTTCTTCTGATGTTTGGATCCACTGAGATGTTGCCGAGCATGTTGTAGAGATGTCAAGTCAATGTCACAGAGATGGCAGTAGCCTTTAGAACCATTAAAGTCATATTCCTTTCTCCCTGTTTCATTGGACAGGTTGAAAGGCAATGTCTGGTTGAGCCCTTGTGGGAGATCGTTACCTGCTTGTTGTATGTTCCCAGGAAGGAGAGGGCTTTGAACTGCTGTTGCAGCTTGGTATGTGAAACCTAAACTTCTCCTTACAGTCTCAACGTGTCTTGGGCTGACAATGTGTTGTTGAAACTGTTCAGCTGCATTACACTGGACACTGCATGGGTCACACCAGTATGTCCTTGTGTTTCCATTAAACACAGAATTTTTAATCTGGTCTTCCTTTCTCAAGTGAGCTTCACTGATAAAATGTTGTTGAGCTGGTAAAGCACCAGTAAATTGCTTCTTACAGATGTCACAGTAAAGTGGAACACGCTGTTGGCTGTTCATATCTCCTAGGTACAGACAGCTGAATTATTATTCCAGTTGAGTACTGTCTCAAGTGTAAATCCTGATAGATAGTATTATCCCTTGGGTATACAGTCCTTTGGTAGAATGAATATATCCCACACAAAATATATTCGCTTTGTGAAGCACACGGCAATTTCCAGGAAATTACATTTCTAATTTTAGCATCACTGGGAATACCAACTTTCTTTCTCTCGTCGTACGTGTCAAGCAATATTATATGCTTGGTGTTTGTTCAGGTGATAATAGTCACTACGCGACTTGTGTGCAAGTTATGTTATTTCTGACAACACGAAAAACACAATCGGAAACTTGAAAAGGGGATTCCCCTCGGAAGACAGCGTCGCGATAAAATCAACTGATCACGTGACCGTGTCAGGCCCACCCATACGAACTCTCCATGGGTTAAAGTCTTATAAATCTTTGATGTTACTTCGTCATGACATAAGGACCAACATGCACGGCATAAGCATTATTTATATCATTATACTGTATAATTTATTGCATAAAACGTATGACTATTTTAGCTGTTGCGGAGTGCCTCGATACTGTCTGCAAAGGCCCGCGAAGGACGAATCTGACTTAGTGTATTTAGCTGTGTACACTTCGAACGATGAAACACAGTCGATTAAAATTATTAGGTGCATTTGTCATGACTGTAGGTTATCTACAAGATACTTCTTTAGTATCACACTATGTTTGATTCCAAAAACGTTTAAAAATACTTACACAAATGGTTACCTCCCTTGAAAAATACTGACATTAGAGCTATATTTTCGAATAATCGGACTGTTTCTAACACGAGAACAGTTTGTAAAGTTATGGATGAAAAGATCCGAGTTTTCATTATAATAACTTTTTACGAGTGTCACTAGATTGTTTGTTTCATAAAAAGGTCAAACAATTTATAGTTTTCGATAACTTTGTATGAATGCGAAAAGATTTCAAAATAGCTTTACCTCTGTTATTTTAGCAACCAAAAACATGGCCGACAGTGAGAAGGTGAGAGTTGTGCATAACGTGTTAAATACCGATATTTAGCTGGAAACAATTACATTTTGACATTTCACTTATGGGCGATTTATTGCAAGTTTTTTGTATCATACCCAAATATGTCAGCAATAAGTGAGTCTATTATTATCATCCATAAATAATAAATACTAAAATAGATAGAAACGAATGAAATAGTTATGAAACAAAATCACACCTAAGTGGGTTTTGTAAAGAGTCAAATGTGCCAGCATATTTTACCTGGCTTATACAAATGTGTGCGTTTCTTCTGTCCTACTGTAGTTATCAAATATGTCAGCAATAAGTGAGTCTATTATTATCATCCATAAATAATAAATACTAAAATAGATAGAAACGAATGAAATAGTTATGAAACAAAGTCACACCTAAGTGGGTTTTGTAAAGAGTCAAATGTGCCAGCATATTTTACCTGGCTTATACAAATGTGTGCGTTTCATCTGTCCTACTGTAGTTATCCTACTAGTCTAGATAATTGAAACAATGTGATCTCATTATCCCTGCATTCAATAAATGTTTGTTTATTGATTGTTGCAAAATATATGTTGCCAACTAGATAATATACATTTTTCAAAATTTTTGCAGGTTTTGAAACAGCTCTTAAGCAATAGAAGAATAAGGAAAGATAAAGATGTAGAAGAGCTTTACCTTTCTGACAAGTGAGATTATGTTTGTTTGTTTGTTTGTTTTACAAAATGGTACATGCACAAAGCATGTATTTTCTCGCGGACCCCAGTTTTTTTCATTGTTTGGTATAAAGACATAAAGAGGCTCGAAAACTCTAAGACACAATACACATCTTTGCTTGACAAGTATACTGCTGACACCATGGTCTAGCTGCACCCTTTAGGAGTTTTATGCAGGACTGATATTGATAAATAACAACAGCAAAATATATCATTAAAAATGTGATGTAATTGATTTTGTTTTTTATTAATGTATATGAAAGTAATGTTGATCTGAAATATTATATATTTTGTTGTTGTAAATCTCTGTTAAGTCATCCTTAAGCCAGTGCAATTGGCTAAAGAAACTGATGTACATGTATATAACAAAATAGATAGGGATTATTTCTCATATTTAGTCCAGATATGTACTGTTTATGCAGTAACCATGTTAACTGGAAATGTGTTTCATAAAGATACTGTCCATGGAAATGTGTTTCATAAATATGGTGTACATGGAAATGTTTCATAAAGGAGATTCTGAGATAAAACTTTTTATGATGTTTGTTTCAGAAGTCTAACAGAAGTATGTGATCTGCAGCGTTTTCATTATTTAAGATGTTTATGGCTCAATGGTAATAAGGTAAGCCCTTGACCACCATGACAGATATGTTCTGTAAAGACTGCGAGTTTTGGATTGCCTAGTGGTTAAAGTGTTCACTTGTCACACAAAAAATGCAGATTTAATTCTTCTCTTGGGTACTATGTGTGAAGCCTATTTCTGGTGTGCCCCTCTATGATACTACAGCAATAGGAACAGGGTGGTGTGATGTGGTAGCCCAGTGATGAAAAGTGGTGTAAATACATACACCATCTCTCCCTCATTCTGGGTTAGAAGTCCCCAGCATAACTATGCGTGTTATCAACCGGGATGAGAATTTTCCACAGGTATGTGGAATTCCACAGATTTGATCGTGCTGGGGTCATTCTTGTATATCGTCCCCCAAGATCCCCGGAGCATTGTCCTCGTTTTTCACTCATACCCATTCTCATCCCTGTTGTAAAAGTACTCAGACTTGATGACATGGTTCATTTCCTGTCTTTATTCCCCGAAAGTGTCAGACCTAGATTTGAATGTTGTCATACAGTGTGTCAAAGCTTAAATCATGTAAATGGCAATGGATTTGCTGGCATATCTAGTCTACAAGTATTCAGGTTTCATAGTAAAAAAAAAAATCCCCATTTTTAGTATTTATTTTTAGAAATGGGCCTCTCAAATTGTACCTATGTGGAGAATTAAATCCGGGTCTTCGACATGACGATCGAACGCTTTAACCACTAGGCTACCCCACCGCTCAATGCCTGTATGAAACAGTACAATCAAGTATCAGAGACTTGAAGTAAAGTCATCATTTTCAAGTCTTGATGGAAATTTAAAGGTAAAGTGATTATAGTCTAATGACAAGCTGCTTACTTCTTACGTAAATGTAAATGGCACATTGTGTGGAATTGTTTCTAAAATTGTAAGGTTTCATATCTTGTAGAAAACACATTTAACGGTAATTTAGATACTTGTCCACAGAAATGCTGAGAGTGATTTCCTTATTTAACTCCAGTCTACATGAAGTGTATATTTGTATGCATGGTACATAAGATTTTGATAGATGAATTAAATAATGTTTCAATGTTTTTATTTATATGTACATATATTACGTCACCAATCATTTTCTGAAGATTCCTTTGACAGCTACGGCAACTCAATTGTCTGAGTGAGAACTACCAGCTGTCCGAGCTATACCTTCACAACAATGAGCTGGTTGATATCACCGGGGCTCTCCGCCACTTGACATGTCTGCAGGTCCTCATGCTGCATAACAACCAGCTCACAAAGCTTGATCGGATCCTCACTGAGATTAACAAGATGCAGAGCTTGAAGACACTTAGTGAGTGCTAAAGTTATAAGGGCAGTTATCATCTGTGTCACAGTACAGTAACATTCCAATACTGTACTCCCAGCAGTTTAAACAATAGTGCTGCATGAGTCTCATTTATAGTCCATTTGACTTCATTTTAGACCGATGAATTGCTCACTAGCACAAACTCTAATAACTGCAATAAAACCAACTTTTGCACAGTCACATGAAATCGACAGGCCAACTCTGATGATTTGTCTCATAATTTTGGACACCAGAATATAAAGGTTGGTTAACAAACAATCATTATTTTGTTGTCACTTTTCACTATTTCTTACGAAGGGGCACCACTTGCTGGTAGAACAGCCAGGTGTACGAGTTGTACATGTGAAATTGAAATTTTACTGTACATGCTTGTTGATTACCTGGCTGCTTTACCAGCAAGTGCTCCCACCTCGTAAGAAATAGTGAAAAGTGACAACAAAATAATGATTGTTTGTTAAACAACTTTGTTATTCGGTTGTCCAAAATTATGAGACAAATCATCAGAGTTGGCCTGTCGATTTCATGTGACTGTGCAAAAGTTGGTTTTATTGCAGTTATTAGAGTTTGTGTTAGTGAGCAATTCATCGGTCTAAAATGAAGTCAAACGGACTATATCTCTTGATGTGGCTTTGTGGGCCTCGAGGGGAAGCACAGTTTTCATTAATTTTTCACCATTATTATGCTATTATTTTTGTTATTATTATGCTCATATTTGTATAGCGCGCCAATATCCAGATCAGCTGCACAAAGGTTCTTTGATTTTACCTCGATCACAAATGGCACATTGTATTATAAAGCTCAACTCCCTGGGGATCATACAACTGTTACGGCCACTAGGAACACTAAGCTAATGTGGCTTTCCCATTCTTGGAGGTACTATAGGACACTCTAAGAACCATCAAGGACTTGTAACATTACTTCATTAGAATTAAAAGGAACTGTTGTAATGAGTGAGTGACTTTTGTTTTATGCCGCACTCAGCAATATTCCAGCTATATGGCGGCAGTCTGGAAATAATCGAGTCTGGACCAGACAATCCAGTGATCAACTGCATCAGCATCGATCTACACAATTGGGATATGATGATATGTGTCAACCAAGTCAGCGAACCTGACCACCCGATCCTGTTAGTCGCTTCCTACAACAAGCATCGCTTACTGAAGACCAATTCTAACCCCGGATCTGGAACTGTTGTAAGAATAGCAGGTCCTGGCTTCACCTCACCATTTGTGGTCTATATAGTGCATTATCTTTACTCAGTAAACACTCAATGTTTGTATTGTTGATATGTTACAATGTTCTTTCACCTTCTGGTCATGTGTTACTCAGATTTATTCAACAATCCAGTGGCTCAAGAGAGTGGATACCGGCTGTTTGTGGTTTACTCTGTTCCATCTGTGGAGCTCTTGGATAGAAAAGGTAATAAGTGTCTCTTTGTCCCTGCTGTAAACAAGTATCATGAATCTTGTTAATATGCTGCATTTGTCAGCATTAAAATTCAGTTCTGGTTGTTCTAGCACTCATTGTGAGTCAACAGGGTTTAAAATGGTCAATGCATTTTTAAAAAAATCTATATCTCCTTTCTGATTTTTGTAGGTCTGGTAATTTTGATTATCCTGACATAAATTTATGAATTCAAGCTGTTCTTTATGTTCTGTGATGAATGTGCCAGATGAATGTAGCAGAGTTTGAGTTTCGTTGGTATGAACCAAGCTAAGTTATTATGTTAGAAACTAATTTTCACAGAGGTCTTAAAGTTGGAACGTGATAAGGCTAGGAAGATATATAATCAAGAACAAGAGAAGATCCGCGCGACACCATTGCCTTTGGTCGTAGATCAGATGGTCCTCCATTGCCGATCTATAATCCTCTTGACATCCACATCCCAGTCAGAGCAGGTGAGTCTTAGCACTATCACAAGATTTTTACAGGCACCTGGCACAAAAGAGCTGGTCTCCTGAATACTCAGAACTTTTTCATCTACTAACAGGCTTTTCATTTTAACATAAGATTTTGATGGACAGTATGTATCATTTTTATCATGTTCATACATTATGAGATTGGTAACATGATCACTGGGCTGTCACATCGACCAGTTACAACAGTTTTATGTTGGAAGATAGTGTGTGGAATCAAGGTTAAACTAGAGTCATCTGTCAAAAAACGTATCCCCCAGTCGGATACAAATTGCAAGTGGAGTTTGGCGACTTATAGCCCAGTTTTGGTTCATTGCCATTGGATACAAATAGTCTAGTGAAGAAAAATATAATGCTGTTTGGATCTTTCAATATCCCATATCATCAAAAGGCACCACTTCGCCACTAGACTGATATGTACTGCAGCTTCCATCAAGAAATATTTTGGTAAGGTTTGAGAGTCCTGCTCTGGAAAACATACAACGACAGATAGAGAGTATTATTCAGCATCTGATCACACACCCACACCCATTTTCAACTAAGATGTAATTAAATGAATAAGAAACACCATAATCACTGGATGCGTTGATGTGCCTAGAAAATAGTAGTACTTGTTAAATAATCTAGCTATCAGAATGGACACAGGTACTGTCTTAGAGATCATATGCTTGACCCACACATTGACCAGCGCATTGAGAGACTGCTGGCAATCACAAGATAGCTGAGTGTGACAATAAAAAAATAAGCCCATGTACGTTCTGTTTTTGAAGGAATGAAACACTGACATCATGATGACTTTGTTTCTACCTTGCAGATCCTGGAGATATTGGTAACAGCTACTTGAGAGATTGGTAAGTCTTGTTGATAGGTCCCCGTAAGTAGGTCAAGGCACTTCGCTAGACCTTATTACTCCTGTGACAAACAACGTACACTTGGTCCGGTCTAGTAAAGTCATATTTGGTGGTCGTGCAATTTGGAGTGAGTGAGTGAGTTCAGTTTTACGCCGCACTCAGCAATATTCCAGCTATATGACGGCGGTCTGTAAATAATCGAATCTGGGCCAGACAATCCAGTGATCAACAGCATGAGCATCGATTTGCTCAATTGGGAACCAATGACATGTGTCGACCAAGTCAGCAAGCCTGAACACCCGATCCCGTTAGTCGCCTCTTACGACAAGCATGCATTACTGAAGATCAATATTCTAACCCGGACCTTCTCGGGTACGCGCAATTTAGAACCAGAACTGGTTCTTGAATATACGCTTTTCACCAGAAATATGGTACCAGAAGTATGCTGGGTTCCGTCTTGCATATCACAAGCTGGCGCACACAAAGGGAGTAGCACCTCACGAGACTTACAGGCCCTTTAGGACATGTAAATAAGATTCTCACAAACCTACATTCTAACTGATATCTGACACATGGGACTTAAGTTTGCAGAGTTTAATTACCTAAGTTAGCGTTTTTCCTTTAGAAAGAAATAATAAGAATATATACAGATTTCTTGCTGAATTAACAAAAATATGTTTTATCTTATATTGGCAGCGTTCCTAATGAAGACCCAGAAGAGGCAGTAAATGCACGCCGCCTAAACAAGTCCATTGCAGTTTACACAAGCTTTGACTGGTCAAAGGTTCCCCGCATTAAAGCTCGAAGGACAGCTGAAGAGATGTTTGACTCTCCAGAGATCATCACACATGTGTATCGATGAAATAAGGTCATGATGTGAGATACAGAATAGCAATACTGCTACATTGCTGCAGTGTATACCTTCACTCACTTGCAATACTACCAGCAGTTTTCTGTCACACAGTTTTGGTGTCTCTTCCAAAAGTCCAACTGAATGTAACATTCAACAGTTGCAATTTCAATTTACAATGATTGAATCGAGACAACTCAGCTATAATATTCAAGATCTTGGTACTCTTCAATTTAGTTAATATAACTGTCAGATCTTACTATGATTTGTGCATTTTTACTGACAGCCAGTTGGGGGATTTCTCTTTACAAAATCAAAAGAGTCTTAAAAATCAACAAAAATATTTTTCAGAATCACTGAAAACAATGTCCAGTATTATCTTCCGTGGTTGTGCATTTAATGCAGTGATTAATTGGGTTATTTCCTTTTATGATTCAGTGTTGATCATGGTTATCGTCTCCTGTTAGTTATCATGACTAGGTGATTTCAGTATGTTTTGAAGTGTTACTATTTTGAGTTTGTTACAAGTGAACTTTAACGTTCATCTCCATTAAACATTACATAACATGGGCTACTTCACCAAATTAAATGCTAGCCAGTATTACAGTTTTCCAGTATCTGTTTCACAGTATTATTAAAAGAAAGCCAGTATTGGATTACTCTAGCCATTGCATGTGATATATTTTTCATAAATGTATGTTTGATATTTGCATGATTATTCTTATTTAGACTGAAGTCTACATAATCAGTATTAACATTGATGTGATTTGATGCTGTAACAAATCAGTTCCTACTAACAGTATTTAACAGTATTGTTTTCAGTAGTCATTGATAATTCTGACCATTTATATGCTCTATATTCTTTCAAGAGCATTTCTTATAACATATGAATTTTATATATACTGAATTTGCAATACAATTAACATATAAATATCTATATATTTAGAATCACCGCTTCTAAAAATGCATTTTGTTCCTACCATTTCTACATGGATCTTGTTTATATATTTTACACATAGCATTTCTGTAATAAAATATGGCTTGCAACATGCCTTCTGAATCTTTTTGCAGTGATGTTTCAACACATTTCAGGACAAAAGAAAGAAGAGATACTGACTGTGATCACTCGAGTTTCTGCCCCCCACAAAACCACAGCTTGTGACTTTCTTTCAAATAATGTTGAGGAAACACAACATGTGTATGATACACCATTTATGTACATATTCCAGTCATACAATCATACAAACACAAATAATCCCATATAAACATCCACCCCTTGTGGTAGAACCTAGCATGATTAATACAAGACATTGTACACACACAAACATGTTCATGAGCCAAGATAGACTGGTAAGTAATGAAAATGACTAATCCACCAACCACATCACAAGCTGTACCTGGACGTACTGCTGTAAAGTATGTTACCGACACATTAATACACATCAACACTAACATAGGATTGTTTCCTGTTCTCAGCTTTCACTGTGACTCAATACATGTCCTCTGAGAGTAATTTACCCCCAGAATACTTCCTTGTCGAACAACTTGGCACCGACTCAATCAAGTCCTGATGCAGCCCATTCATGCCTCATGTAAAATTCATTCATGGCAGTCAAACGAATCAGTGATGATGAAATCAGAAATCAGCAGAATCATTCTTCATACTTCCTGCAAAATTGAATAACAGGAGTCAAATTGTGTCCATGTTCACACTTCAAGGGCTTTCAGTATTGCATCCCTCTCCTTCAAAGCTTTCTGTGCTCCATCTTTTTCCTTCTTTGTTGGTGTTTTCTTCTTCTGTTTAGCTGCCTGAATCTTTCGATAGGCTTCCATCACCTAGATAAACAGAATCGAAGATCAGATCAGTTCTACTAGCATGGTTTTAGGTACACACAAACACAGGCAGTGGGACAGTGAATGTAGTTATATGCTCAAGTATGCAATATTCCACCTACATAAAAGCGGCCTTTAAAAAATAGGTTTGGACAGAGTCTGAAGATACATTCGTGTCATACATGGCCTGAGCCATCTGATACCCAGGCATGTAAAAAATAAACATGGCCAGGTATAATATACCATAATATACTAATCTTAAATTGTTATTTCTTTGACTGAATGAAATTTGATGATTGTCCATGCATGCTTTTCTTTCATTCATACTTAACCCTGACAATACAGATATCGTATATAAAGATTTAAAGTGCTACATCCTAAGAGACTCAAATTCCATAATATTCTCAGGTTTTGCACATAGGAAACTTTTATTTTGAAATAACAGCTGAGAGATAGTCACTCTTCATCTGTAGTGGCCAGCTTGACTCTTTTAAGATGTCTCTGCACTCGACATGTAGTACTTGGGACCTAAGGTGGAGAAAGACCCCATGTACTGACCTCTGCATCAGCTGCTGCCAACTTCTTCCTCATCTCCTGTCTCGCCATCTCCTCCTTGGCAAGCTTGTACAGTGTTTTAGTGATTGTTACATTTCGCTGGCTCAGTGCCTTCAGTTCTTGCTGCTTGCGTCGCAGCTCTGCAAGTATCTCATCGTCTGGGTTGTCTTCCACCTTATCATCTATCTCTATCAAACCTAGAATGAAACATCACTACTGGTCACCATACCGTTATCTGATTCATTGTCATCATACTGACAGGTGTGGTATGATACTCTAGCTGTCTAACACAAAGATGAGTGAGTGAATATTATTTCACCAAATGATCAACAATGTTCCTGTTCCAGCAGTTGACTGACCTTGTTCTTCAAGCTCTCGTTTAATCCTTCTCTCTAAGTGGGCTGGGTTAACAATGTTCAGCTGTTTGGCCAGCATGCGTGGGGAGATGGCAGGTGCTTCCTCAGCAGATTCTAAAGAGACAAGTCGCAAACAATCCATGTTTAATTTCTGACACAACAGTTGATTCACATAAAAGAGTAACCAAATTCAACTGACAAAAACATAGAAAAAGGGCGGTACTGACCTTTGCCCCCAGCAATGTCCGCTAGGGAGTCATCTATAGGGGTCATGATGTTCTCCTCGATCAGCGCAGCCACCAGGCGCTGGGTCAGGTGTCCGAATGGGGACTCATCAAGGTTACTGGTCAACAATTACAAGCACACATTACAACTTATCAAATCAGTTTTGAATGCAATGGCAATCATTCATTTCTCAAACATAAAGCTGATGGTTCCCCAAAGATTTATTTGCTCACAAGTGTCTTACTTTGCTTCAGCCTTCTTGAGCAATGTAGCTGTTTCAGTGGGACTCATGACAGAGTTGTTGTGATTGGAGTTGGAATTTCGCTTCTTGTCATTGATCTTGGCACCTGGAACATACAAACATGTAGATGATGATAGTGTGAATATCCAATGACTGTCAAAAGTATAGATATCAACACACTTTAGCATTATATTGTCAGTTATTTTACATCTGTAATTATTGTAAAATTTCTATGTTAAACAAATAAATACCCATTAACACAGAGTACCCTATATGTATCACCTCCCACCCCCCTCTCCCACTCTGCTCACCATCTCTCTGCTCCTCCTTGAAGGCCTCCTCCGCCCACCTCTCAGTGTAGTGTTTCCCCAGGGCGGGGATCTTGTATCCCCTCCCACCCCATCCCCAGGCCCCCACTCTGCTCACCATCTCTCTGCTCCTCTTTGAGGTCCTCCTCCGCCCACTTCTCAGTGTAGTGTTTCCCCAGGGTGGTGATCTTGTATCCCTCCCACCCCATCCCCAGCCCCCACTGCTCACCATCTCTCTGCTCCTCCTTGAAGGCCTCCTCCAGCCCACCTCTCAGTGTAGTGTTTCCCCAGGGTGGTGATCTTGTATCCCTCCCACCCCATCCCCAGGCCCCCTCTGCTCACCATCTCTCTGCTCCTCTTTGAGGTCCTCCTCCGCCCACTTCTCAGTGTAGTGTTTCCCCAGGGTGGTGATCTTGTATCCCCTCCCACCCCATCCCCAGCCCCCACTGCTCACCATCTCTCTGCTCCTCCTTGAAGGCCTCCTCCGCCCACTACTCAGTGTAGTTTTTCCCCAGAGTGGGGATCTTGTATCCCCTCCCCAGGCCCCCACTCTGCTCACCATCTCTACCCATGAAGGTCTGGGTTAGAATATTGATCTTCAGTAACCCATGCTTATCGTAAGAGGCGACTAACAGGATCGGGTGGTCAGGCTCGCTGACTTGGTTGACACATGTCATCGGTTCCAATTGCGCAGATCGATGCTCATGCTGGAATATTGCTGAGTGCGACGTAAAACTAAACTCACTCACTCATTCGGCATCTCTCTGATCCTCCTTGAGGTCCTCCTCCGCCCACTTCTCAGTGTAGTGTTTCCCCAGGGTGGGGATCTTGTATCCCCTAGCACCCAATCCCCAGGCCCCCACTCAGCTCACCATCTCTCTGCTCCTCCTTGAGGTCCTCCTCTGCCCACTTCTCAGTGTAGTGTTTCCCCAGGGCAGGGATCTTGTAGTACTCAGACTCGTCCTCATGTGACTTTAGTATTTCCTCCAGTAATTTCAAATCCTCATTTGAGATCTCCCCACAATAAGGCTCAACTGACACCCAGAAGCGGTTCACAGCATCGTTCTTTGGCAATTTGGGCAAATCCACTGGAGAGTCCACAAAATCAAATTCCTGATTCTTGGACTGAAACAGCATCAAAGGTACATTGAATCACACTGACATTATATTCTTGCAATAATACAATGACAGCACATTTAATAGGAGTTCATGCTTAACCACATCTAAAAACACACAATCTTTTCATCAACAGATTTCTTGAATTTTGAAATTTGTTGTTTTGAGAAGTATAACTGCTATTGTCTGAAACAAACTACGCAATATTTCAAATAAACCAATGCCATAACCATAATGATCTCCATTAAAGATTTAAATAATGCTTATACTTTGATATAAGTGCAGTACACCACAATACACTGGTGTCTTTTAGCATAACTCTTTACACTGCTAGTCAGTACAACCATGTATCGAGGCATACAATATCACATGTATAACAAAATGAGAGTTAAAAAGCACAAACTTTATCACTCGAATTAAATGACAGCACTGAGTGGTGATATCGCATGCAAAATACATACAAAAAAATTATTACTATCAGTATGCCTAACTACAATCATAATGAAACACTTCTAACCAGTTTGCTGCCTCCCACCTGTGTGACTTTACTCTTAGGTCTGCTCGGTGGGGGTGGGGTAACACTAGAACTCTTCCCATTACTGTCTTTGAACTTCTTGCTGGGCTTGTCCTCGCCTCCTCCCTTCCCTCTCTTGCCGGATGTGGGGGGTCTCTGGTTGCTGGAGGGAGAGGATATACATCTACTTTGGAACCAGTCACCATTGTCAGTCATTGTTATCATTTTAAAGCATGTGCTATTATATATACAAATATGATTGCAACACTTGTAGAAAGACATCTTTATGTGCTTTTACTTGAAGAAAGGGATCTTTATATGTTATGGTTGGGAGTAATCAATTGAGATGAAATTCCCTTATAGCACACAACACCGGTTTTGAAACATCTACACTGCATTGAATGTAACTTGAATATGAACCCACATATGTTGCGATTTATTACACAAAGGCTACAGCCAAAGAGATCATACTGAACCAGTTCATGACTAGAGCGATAATCTAAGCCTCATTTGGGGATACAGCAAAGTTTGGTACGAGCTGTACTGAGAGAATAATGTGCCCACAAAACAAATCGCATCTTCCAAAGGTAACAAACATTTTGAAAATTGTAACAAGTGCCACATATTTGTCATTCTTATAAGCACCAGTCTCTTGAGAACAATATCAAAGTTGCTTGGTCCCAACACATTTACAATCTATAAACATTTGATTCAGGTTACAGCGATTTACTGTACAGGTCTGTGAATTTTATGGAGAAACATCATCTGAATTACAAAAACGGTACGACAGTGTTGGTGTTATAATGACATAAATCCCAAGATTTTGCCTGTGACAGAAACTTTCACCATTACCTGTTTGCCTGGCGTTGGCTTCTTGTCTTTCTTATCCTGCCAATTGACCAGGATCTGAATCTCACTCTCCAACAACTTCAGCCTCTTGCCTGCAGCTGCCAGCAGCGTTTCCAGGTCAGTCTGGATACTGCTTATCTCATCAATATTCACCCCATCCTCCTCACTCCTTTCTAGAACTGTAAAGGGATATAAACAGTGCTTTGTGAGGTGTTCCCATACCTCCTAAAAATTGAGGGGGATTAATAGAATATTTGATGAGTATGTGCTAATACTATTGCAGGTGAGAGTTCAGTTTGGAATGTTTTCTCATGAATGTGACACTGACACACATACTCTCATCTTCCAGAAGTTGTAAAGTCCTTTGAATGACTACAGTCAATGCTTTAATGGTCCTGGTTGATTGACCACCCCTTAACACTGTTTTAATCATGCAGTTTCTCACAATCAATACTGTACCATTAGTAAGCTTTGGACAGTCTTTAGTATGGTCAACAGGCTGAAGGTCTGGGAATTGAAGAGGACAGCAATCTCCCTTTGATTCCTGCATGCCTTTTCCTTTACCTTTCATTATATGCTATTGAAACACTGAAATGTGAACACATTATCAATCAGAGCATAGCCCCTCTTTTAATAGAACACCAATTACACTACCAGTATGCAAATTATTACAAATGCTACAGAATGCATTGTTATGGTAAGATCCCCCAGTACTACAGTTGATTGTGCACAACAAACAAACCGTTCCTTTGTTTTATAATTTATTTACATGAATCATTTACTAATAGCACTGCATATATGTATGCTCATATCATCCTTATATTATGGACTTGTTGTTTTCTCTCAGAACACATGAACAGCATTTCGTTAACTTATCCTTGATAAAATATGTATATCTTCAAAAACAAACCATCATCCAAGTATTTACAATATTTGTGTAACGCAATATACCTCAATACAGATCGGGCAACAACTGCTGTCCAAACACAAATAGTTTGATGATATATAGTTTATTGTCTTCACATGTATTTTCTCCTTATCATGGCTTATGTCGAGTTTAGTCACTGTCACTATAATATTGTGCTTGCAAGCCACAACATTAACAAACTTGTCGTGTTAATAACTAACTCTGTGAGTATCATATGCCTACTGTATAAGGGTTTAATGAAATCAAAGGTGTAATTCCGTGTTAAAAGCGATAGGCAGCTGTCCACTTCTTATCACTGTATTAGTGCTCATCATTTGGCTCAGCGACATCACTTACCGGAGTGTCACTGTTGACTTTACAGTTTCTCCATTGCGTATAGGATGTATGTACCATGCAAATATACTGATTTGTTTATGAATAGGAGTATATCTATAGCGTCGGTTTCTGCTTAAGGAGCAGCATCATTAGGTATAATAGCTGCAGACATTCTCATGTACAGTTGCATATCACGAACAAAGCTGCAGGTGGACTGGCGGCCATTTTGAGCACACAACAACCAATGACAGTAAAGCTTCTATAGTTATTCCACCAATCAGCGTTGTGGACGCAAAGAAAACACCAACAATGGGTTATTTTGTGAAGTTGGAGCAAAAAGTAGAAACTTTTGCATTTCAAACACGCCTGATCACCTTATTTTTTCAGGTAAGTAAATTTTTATCATCCGTATACGCTTGTCAAAAAGATTTGATCCATATTTGCTTGCGTTATGATGGAGAACAGGTGCTTGTTTTGACCGGCGACAGAGCCCAAATCCGAATCGGCCTTGCCATGCTTGCACAACGCAGGCCGTTATCATTTGAAAGAATGGTTAAACCACCACTTGTTGCACTTCCACACTTCTTAAATGTCAAAACAGTACTACAACAACTATAGTTACTATAACGCGGGTGTCTAATAACACGGGGGGTCATCCATGGACCCAAGACCCGCGTTATGGATGACTGTACTACGGTATATCAATTACAAACATGTATGTCATAGGCGCCCGGCTCTGATATATTTATAAGTATGACCTATATATATAAGATCTTATATCTTATATATATAGGTCATAATTATTATATATATATATAGGTCATACTTATAAATATATCAGAGCCGGGCGCCTATGATGTATGTGTCAATTAATCAGTAAGTGTATTAATCAAAGTGTATGATGATGATTTTATAATCCATGTTTGGGGTTCAATCACAAGAAAGATGACAAAAAAAATTTATGGACATACAACTTCTTTTATTCTGTAAAGAGCGACTGTGAAGTTAGTATCCATAAAAAATTGTCATCATTCTTCATCAACTCAACTTCTAATATGCCCATCAAAGAAGATACAATCACAAAATTGCAGCCTATACTTTGCAGGAATGTATTCTATCTTCCAGGTGATCTTCAATGCTGTTATTCCCGACCATGATGCTGACGTTTTCAACCCTCCAGCATCCCCAACCCACAACCAGACAGCAGTGGACAGCATCATGGACATCGGGGTGGGTGGATTGAGAAGATGGGATGCAGTGTACTTCATCCATGTTGCAGAACATGGTTACATCTATGAGAACGCTGTAGCTTTCTTCCCCCTGTACCCAGTCATTGTGGGGAAAATTGCCGATGTTTGTTACTGCTTCTCATTTGCAGGTCAAATCATGTCCAAATTAAACCTCTGCTTAATCATCGGAGTGGCACTGAATGTCTACCTCTTCACCAAGGCAGCCTCTACACTGTTCCACTTGGGAGTCCAGGTTCTCAAAGATGAGAAATTAGCATACAAGGCAGCCCTGTTGTTCTGCATCACCCCAGCCAGCATCTTCATGACAGCTCCCTACTCAGAATGTGTTTTTAGCTACCTCTTCTTCTCCGGGCTGCTGGCTTTTGCCAGTGGTGACACAATGAAGGCAGCATTTTGGTTTGGACTAAGTACATGTACAAGATCAAATGGCCTATTAGCAATTGGGTTCATCTTGTTCAGGAGAGTTAAGGGATTTATGTCCAGTATGCAACAAGTGACAAAAGCTAGATTTGAGACTGTGACTGAAAAGGGGATGATGATGGTGTCAATGACAAATCTATACCTGGCTCCAGTCATTGTTGCGATTGTGCTGTGTGCTGGCCCATTCTGTTTGTATCAATATTACATTTACAGAATATTCTGTTTGTCAAATGATGCAGATTTACCACAGCACCTAATTCGCTATGGTCGCTCCCAGAAGTACCATTTAGTTGGTGATGCTCCATCACCATGGTGTTCACAGTTACTTCCCTTGTCCTACAACTACATCCAGAAGCAGCACTGGGGTGTGGGTTTTCTCCAGTACTACGAGCTGAAGCAGGCCCCCAACTTCTTGCTGGCCACCCCCATGCTGGTGCTGAGTGTGTGTGCCTGCATATACTACTACAGACTCAACACATCCTGCTGCCACAGACTCGGCATGGTGCAGGAGGGGCAGACAGACAAGAAGACGGATCTACAGAAAGGAAACTTTGGCTTCAAGAACACCAGACTTTTCATCTATGTAGGGCACCTGCTATTCACCACTGTCTTTGGGATTTTCTTTGTGCACATTCAGGTAAGAATCTGTTAGTTAATGATTCTGGTATAGTATAGATAGACAGTTCTTTGCATCAAGAAATATTATCATCCTCATCGAAATACAGCATGAAACAGTGTCCATGGATTATTATCTATGTGAAACTATTGATATATGTTCGTTACCATGGTTACATCTACAAGTTGCTGTTAGCATGAAGCATAAACATATCACCACTTCAAGGAATGATATAGGATTTCAAAGTAGCAGCCAAAAACAGCAAATTGGGAAAATGTTTGTTTTTAACCCAACTGGGAATTTTTTATCAGCTTCATGTTCTGTTATTGGAATTTTCTGACATTACATAAATTGCAATAATACAGGGTGAGTAGTAACAGTTCTGACTGATGAGGACCTTTCACAACACCAGGAGAGAACCTTAAATCAGTGGGATGCATGCACTCCATCATTGCCGGCAGAAGTGTGTGGACCATGGAGGGGCTCATGTTGAAAAACAGTTAGAAACCATCTCTGTCATAGCAGCTAGGGCTCTAATGATGCATTGAACTATCGATGGATTGCAATTATTGAGTCTCTGATACCAATTAATCAATGGTAGAAACGAAAAACTATCGATGCATCGATAGTAGGTGTGATTTATTACTGTCACAACAATTCGTCATGTTCTCTCATGAACACTTCCGTTGATAAATGTGCAGCGCAAAAGTACCAGATTCGCTCACTTTGATTTAGAGTTATCTGCCCCTGCTTAATTGAGTTATGTTTTAAGTGTTTACTCGAATTTGGTTTCAAGTTTCTTGTCAGTTTTTTAAAGAGACTGAAACTACTTCAACTGTTTTTTTATTTCATGTAAACTATACATTCATTTGAGAAATGACTTCAAATGAGACGATTCAAGGAGAAGAAAAAAACCTATTGCAATAGTATTAGTTGGTATTATAGTTGGTCGCAATAGACTATCGCTATTGCAGTATTATGTTGCAATAGACTATCGCTATTGCAGTATTATGTTGCAATAGACTATCGCTATTGCAGTATTATGTTGCAATAGACTATCGCTATTGCAGTATTATGTTGCAATAGACTATCGCTATTGCAGTATTATGTTGCAATAGACTATCGCTATTGCAGTATTATGTTGCAATAGACTATCGCTATTGCAGTATTATGTTGCAATAAACTATCGCTATTGCAGTATTATGTTGCAATAGACTATCGCTATTGCAGTATTATGTTAATAGACTATCGCTATTGCAGTATTATGTTGCAATAGACTATCGCTATTGCAGTATTATGTTGCAATAGACTATCGCTATTGCAGTATTATGTTGCAATAGACTATCGCTATTGCAGTATTATGTTGCAATAGACTATCGCTATTGCAGTATTATGTTGCAATAAACTATCGGTATTGTATTATGTTGCAATAGACTATCGCTATTGCAGTATTATGTTGCAATAGACTATCGCTATTGCAGTATTATGTTGCAATAGACTATCGCTATTGCAGTATTATGTTGCAATAGACTATCGCTATTGCAGTATTATGTTGCAATAAACTATAAGCTATTGCAGTATTATGTTGCAATAGACTATCGCTATTGCAGTATTATGTTGCAATAGACTATCGCTATTGCAGTATTATGTTGCAATAGACTATCGCTATCACAGTATTATGTTGCAATAGACTATGGCTATCGCAGTATTATGTTGCAATAGACTATCGCTATTGCAGTATTATGTTGCAATAGACTATCGCTATTGCAGTATTATGTTGCAATAGACTATCGCTATTGCAGTATTATGTTGCAATAGACTATAAGCTATTGCAGTATTATGTTGCAATAGACTATCGCTATTGCAGTATATGTTGCAATAGACTATCGCTATTGCAGTATTATGTTGCAATAGACTATCGCTATTGCAGTATTATGTTGCAATAGACTATCGCTATTGCAGTATTATGTTGCAATAGACTATCGCTATTGCAGTATTATGTTGCAATAGACTATCGCTATTGCAGTATTATGTTGCAATAGACTATCGCTATTGCAGTATTATGTTGCAATAGACTATCGCTATTGCAGTATTATGTTGCAATAGACTATCGCTATTGCAGTATTATGTTGCAATAAACTATCGCTATTGCAGTATTATGTCGCAATAGACTATCGCTATTGCAGTATTATGTCGCAATAGACTATCGCTATTGCAGTATTATGTTGCAATAGACTATCGCTATTGCAGTATTATGTTGCAATAGACTATCGCTATTGCAGTATTATGTTGCAATAGACTATCGCTATTGCAGTATTATGTTGCAATAGACTATCGCTATTGCAGTATTATGTTGCAATAGACTATCGCTATTGCAGTATTATGTTGCAATAGACTATCGCTATTGCAGTATTATGTTGCAATAGACTATCATATTATTGCAGTATTATATTGCAGTATTATGTTGCAATAGACTATCGCTATTGCAGTATTATGTTGCAATAGACTATCGCTATTGCAGATATGTTGCAATAGACTATCGCTATTGCAGTATTATGTTGCAATAGACTATCGCTATTGCAGTATTATGTTGCAATAGACTATCGCTATTGCAGTATTATGTTGCAATAGACTATCGCTATTGCAGTATTATGTTGCAATAGACTATCGCTATTGCAGTATTATGTCGCAATAGACTATCGCTATTGCAGTATTATGTTGCAATAGACTATCGCTATTGCAGTATTATGTTGCAATAGACTATCGCTATTGCAGTATTATGTTGCAAAAAACTATCGATATTGCAGTATTATGTTACAATAGACTATCGCTATTGCAGTATTATGTTGCAATAGACTATCGCTATTGCAGTATTATGTCGCAATAGACTATTGCTATTGCAGTATTATGTCGCAATAGACTATCGCTATTGCAGTATTATGTTGCAATAGACTATCGCTATTGCAGTATTATGTTGCGATAGACTATCACTATTGCAGTATTATGTTGCAATAAACTATCGCTATTGCAATAGTTGTTTCCCCTCAGTAGTCACCCCTAATGGCAGTCAATCATAGACTCAGAACTTGTATCAAACTTGATGTGCAAATTTATGTATCATACATATTAAATCTATATTTATTTATTATAAAATATATCTGACTGTCCGCATGGCAGACTAAGGCTGAATATAAGCCTCAGTGTACCACTGAGAATGCCTAGATACATCCCTGACATTGCCCATCACTGCAAGGATATTAACAGTGGGGTCTAAGAATTTATTATTAACCTACTTTCATTTATTTGTTATTATTTTTCAGTCAATCTTTGGACATATATTTTGAGAATATTTCTATCCCAGGTAATGACCCGACTCCTTGCGTCCACCTCCCCTGTGATCTACTGGTTTGCTGCTCAGCTCATCACGGACAAGACCTACTATCAGAACTCCTCCAACAAGTACAACATTTTCTCACCACAAAGAGTCCAGCGCATTGAGACGGGGGCCAACCTGCAGCAGGCCCAGAAGGGGAACCTGCTCATTGACCAGATCTCAGACTTCTGGAAACAGAGCACCAACACCAAACTCGTGCTGGTCTACTTCATGTGTTACTTTGTAGTAGGGACAGCAGCTTTTGCCAACTTCCTCCCATGGACATAATTACACAGTTAATGTATTATAGAATAATACTATTACTTCACTGCCATGATAACCTGACATCACTAACAATAATCTCTACTGCTGCTACAGAGTGTTATATGTTGTCTTAGTTTGCTCTAGCTTTGGTTGTGATTTTGAGATATTGACCATATATTGGTCAAATGTACAAGTATGCTGCAGCCCCAGGTACTAGATATAACATCTCCATACAAAAACCTCCCTAAGGGACCATTCATAATTTATGGCTTGGGGTGTGTGTGAGTGTTTGTGTGATAATGGGTCACCCATTTTGTTCTGGGGAGGTCGGGGCAGCAATTATTGTGTACACGTGCAGTGTGTGCAATTTTGCACATAAAAATATTAAATGTATGCTTAAAAATAAGGGGGGGGGGGTGTCATTGTACATGATATGCATAACAATCATCCCCCCAACCCTTGCCATAAATTATCAACAGTCCCTAACGGAAATACTGGTAGTTTTCACAATTCTGATTCAGTATCATCATAGGTTATTTAAGGACCTGTTCCAAGTTGTAAGGATGAAATGGTCAGATGGGGACAGAAGCCAGATGAGTAATTTCTCCAGTTGTAATGTGAAAGTCAAAGAATCGATGTTAAGAATTTTGAAATGGTGCTTTTTAATATCAAGAGTATATTTTGTACTGTGAGGCACCACTTGCTGAAACTCTGCACATAAATTGGGTGTTCATTGCAGGTATGGATGTAATGCCTACATTTTACCAGTAATACCTGGTGATATTCAGTGTTCTGGCATTTTGACATTTGTTTATGACTTACATGACCATTATTCTAAAGGCAGCTAATATCATGATTGTTTCATTTATAGATGTTCATTGTGTCATGTTCCTCATGTGTCCATGTGTTAAGTATGTCTTGCTGATGTGATCAGGGAATCAGTTTGCTGTTTTGACAAGGCAACATCTTGGAATGTTTGGCCAAAGTTCAGAATTTTAAAAAATATTAATGTTTTTTCATGTCTTATGTTGGCAAGCAGGTAATAATACTTCAAGGTAGTCATTGTCCAAAGAATATGTAAGGGATAAGTGATACACATATCCTCTCACATTGAGGGTCAAGATATTAGAAAGACTATGTGTAATATTCATGCATAAATAATATTTTTAGGACTATGTTTTCAATGAACAGGGGTATTATATTTATTCAGCTGTGAACATGACATTTTCTCACTGGTGAATATACATGCATGACAAGCTGTGTAACAATGAATAAAAGCACTGTTCTGTAAGTGTGTGATCACGGTATTTGAGACAGAGTATCACCCACACACTACCTCACTATGTCTCACGCTGGCAATTGTGATTGTCAGACAAGTTGTACTGTGGAGAGATTTCCTGAAGAAATAAGATTTCAGACAAAATGTTGGCTGAAAGAAATTAAAATACTAGAATGTTTCATGTATTTTAATTTTGAGATTTATTTTTCTTAATTTTGTGTATTTTTCATGTTTGTGTATCTGCTACACTTTAGCTGTTAATGGTCACATTAGTAATCAGTTACTAGATGGGTAGTTGTGTAATACTGCTTATGTTTGTTATCAGGTCATGTAGCCATTTTATATCACTATCTTAAACATCAGTTAGGGCTGATATGCAGTCTTTTTAAAATGCTATGAATCATTAGCTGGTACCATCAATATTATTTATACAATACAAATAAATAGTTCCATGAATATATAGTTGATGGGTTTGTTCTCATTAAAGCAGAGATTTCATAAGTTGACGCTGTGTTGACAGAAGTCTTTACTGGCAAACAAGGATAAGTTGAGCACCGACCTGACAATTAGCATGTATGAGTGCAGCCCTCTGGCGCTTGCCATTGCGAGCAAAGGGGCCCTAGGTTGTCCACGATCAAGTGTAGTGGTACACTGACCACGTGAGAGTCGTATGAGCAAGGCGTGTGCAGCTACACGGGGAATCAATTTCATCGTCATGCACTGCATTTGCACTAGCCTACAT
This sequence comes from Haliotis rubra, assembly GCF_003918875.1. Taxonomy (NCBI): domain Eukaryota; kingdom Metazoa; phylum Mollusca; class Gastropoda; order Lepetellida; family Haliotidae; genus Haliotis; species Haliotis rubra. The sequence continues at coordinate 136,044 of NW_025767021.1, forward strand.
CTGCTCTACCTTTCACAAACCCCGCCATATAGCTGGAATATTGCTGAGTGCGGCGGTAAAACTCACTCACTTTCACAAACCAAATGGGTTTGCTCATTCCCGTGCATCGCCTACTTCTCATAAACACGTTCTCTGCACCGGTCCAACTTATCCTTGTTTGCCAGTAGGTTATGTCAGTTGTGATTCGATATGGGGAATTGGACTCTTCTGTCTTCCACACAAGCGAACAGTTTAGCCCTTAGACTGCCTACACCAGCATTCATATCACAAGTTTGATACAGAAGGATTATACTAAGCTGGCTTTGGTAATAGACGTTTACTAGTTAGTGAAATCCCCAAGCATGGATATGGTCTTGACAAATCAAGGATCCTGCTCGTTTCAGCTAACAGACATCTCTCTGCTCAACACATTGCCCACTATTCAATTTTGCAGTTCAGATCTCACACCCCTTGCCTCTCAAAAGCTTCTAAACATGTTTGGAGACCTTCATGGTCTCAATTTTCTAGCTGATTGGACGTTGCCCATCTTGAGTTGAGGTGAAATGGGGTTGCACACCGTGCCCCCTATAGCCTTGTGCATGTATGTGGCTGTATGTACTTGTCCAGACTTATGGTTTCATAGTGCCAGCTGACTGTTATACTATTCAGAAGTTTAACCAGATTTTTCTTCTTAGACACAATTCAGGAAGCTCCAAATGAATGGCTGCATTTGTCAGTGTTATTGGGAGACTGTGGCAGAGGTACCAAACAACTTTAAAGGCCGGGGCGCAAACCTCTAAAACTCGGATAAGTGTACAACCCTAGCCCTGCACAGTATGGTGTCAGGGGAGTGGGTGAGGGGGACATTTTCCCAGCCTGCCTGAAATATGAAACCCTGAATGAAACATTTCCCCACTCCAAGGCTTGTTTCTATGGAAACGCACCTGACTGACACAGTGGGAAATTCAAATCTGGATTTAGAAATGAGAAATATATTTTCAAAATGTATGTTTTGTAGACTCTCTGCATCCATACTTTTTGTCTTAACAACATACTTCTTTATACTATGACATAATGTCAGCCTGAACCGATGAGTCAGTTTTGTGATATTTCATGGAATGTACTTGAATACTATACTACATTGCTTTGCATCAAAGGACAGCTTTGACAAGGCAAGGAGGCCACACCCCATCTGTGTATTGGTTTGAACCCCAACCTTTAATGGTTGCATATTGCTCTACAACAAGAAGGAGAGGTATCAAACATGTTTCTCATCTTAATGGATCTGTACAACAGAAAGAGGTCGAAGACTGCTAGTGTCGGCTTGACGTCCAGCAGTTTGTCCACCATGACACGCTCTTCCGCTGTACAGCGGAGTTTGAATCAGTGCCAGTGATTTGTCCTCAGACAACAGCAGATATCCAATTTCTCCCAGCTTGATTGGTGCCACAATTGCTTGGGCCAAAAAAGGAAAAATGTGGTTCCGATTACCCAACTGGCCTTATCTTTTTGAAGCGGTATGATTAAAATAAGCTTTCAGATACCATTGGTTTCCATTGTAAATATATCCCTCTCTCCGACTTGTTAAGTTATAATACACTTTTAAGTCACGCAAGATTATGGCCTGATTAAGAGGTTCATCATATTAGCAGTTTAATGATGAAACCCATGTCATGCTGACACTATCTTATTCTCATATATTTCTATAATCTTTTGCTTAGTTTCTACATTGAAATTTCGGTCTAATGAATTATCTTGTTGGCTAATAACTTTCAGGCATAGCTAGCCCGACTGGGTAGAAACATTTGTAAACTATTTCACACAGTGGAAACAATCCCAATACACAAGGTCTTTTGGGGCTCTAGAACTGGGATCTCACACCTCAATAGTACTATAATGTCCATATCACTGAAAGTGAGGCTCGAAATAATCTCCATACCAGAGTTGCAGACCATGAACAGAAGCCCAGCTTTCATGACAATTACATCTTTTTAACTGGATGGGTTAAACACTACCATTCATTTATAGTCAATTGTAGAGTCACCTGGGAAAACAGAATTCCAATATTCACATGCTTTTGGGTGAGGTGTTGGTCTGATGTTTTCAAAACCAAATTGCCCTCCCCATTCTTAATCTTCCCAGAAACCAGATTGAATTTCATCTGCTTTTTTGCCAATACCAGCCCTTCTGAAAACTATGACAAGTATTATTACACCATGAGCAGAAGCAAACAACAGTTCAAAATTGATAGTTGAGAACCAATAAATTGATCACAATATTAACATGTTTGAAACAACAACAAAAGTTGAACATTATAACAGATTTATTCTGGACATGGGGTCATGTGCAATGATTTAGTTTCTTCAGGAATAGCACAACCACACACTGTAACACCACAGTGATGAAAATCTGAACTATGTTACAATCCAATACAAGTTTTCCTGACATGAAGTGAAAATTCATTTTACAATTAACATGTTCTCAAAGACCATCCCCATGGCTACCACAGGCGCTGGCTGAATCCTGAGAACACATGACAGTCAAAGAACACAAAACACTTCACCAATGAGGCAATTTACTTGATAAGTTATCATGATGATAAATGGTTTGTACAGACTGGTGACACAAGGCAGCTAGATATCACTCGCACAGGTGTCTGGAAGATTATTTACAAAAGATTACCAAAAGTGGCATGTTGAGAAGTGGTTGATTGATTGAGTAGGGCATCACAAATCCTATTGGCTTATCACAGTCCCATGCAATAAAGAAGACAAAAAGACATGTTAGAGATGCCTCTGCACTTACATGGCTAAAAGGTCTACCCAGATGTGTTCTATAAACCTGGACTGCAAGGGGCCAATGTATGTCATGTTTGTATGCAATTGAATGGATGCATGGCACAGAATATGTAATATTTGGACACAAATATTGACTGGGTCATACTAAGAAAAAATACCCTTTGTTCATGGAAGACAATGTGCAAATGTATAGACCAGTTACTCTCTTACATACAAATCTGTGAAAGAAACAGGTTCCTATTAGAAAGTACAAAGTATAACACAAAACCTATGTAAAAGAACACATACCAAAACAAAAAACCTCAAAAATATTTTTTCTCTTTTCTCACATGTTGATTAAGAATCTGTAAGCTGTTGTGTACAAATCACCCAATATCCCAGCACTTTCTGCATGCTCTGTTCTGCACGTGACTAAAGCACTTAAACTGACAAATGACATTACTCTGCAATAATAGCAACCCAGATCCACATTGAGACTCCTATGTGATAAGCAAGCATGGTTGATCTCCTGGTGTAGTGCAGTGTCTCCAGGTACCCAGGCAGAGCAACCAGATCAATGTGCCGACTGCTGCAGGAATGCTGCTTGGCGGGGCTGGAGAGCTTGGTCATGATAATAGCGAGTCACTCAGTCAAGGACTGAACACAGAAACTCATGTCTATGAAGCTGCTGATCTGCCTCGAACTGAGCCTGATTTGGTTGTGAGTAGCCTTTCCACCATAGATCGAGCATAACGCAGACGCCCACTTAGTTCTTTTGAACATCCAAATTTCTCAATAAGATTTAGTCTGTATGTGGTGGTGTCTCTCTTTTCATCAATATATGTCACAGCTGCCATCAGTGGGCACAGAATTATCTTGGTGTGGTCCGAGAAAAAGTTGATCTACAAAAGAACAAAAAGAATATTAATTTTATGAAGCTATACCTAAAATCTGACAATACATGTGTGTTGTATTTGAACTATCTGAACAAAGTAACCCATTAAGGTGAATTCACTATTTAAATGAGTGAGTTTAGTTCTACGCTGCTTTTACAGGCCTACCAAAGAAAACTTTCCCACTGCAGAAAAACGCAGAAAAGCCTACATATTAATCGTGGAAATAACAACATAAACATATTACCTCGCTACTGAAACAGTAAAAACGGCAACGAAAAACTATGAAACAGCAAAAATTTTATATCAGCGAACTTTGACCTCTACTGTGCATGCGCATTACTATCCTCACTTCTTTAAAATATTTGAGCAACTGTGAATCGCCTCGCGTAGAAAACGTACTGAATATGTCGAAATAATTGCTGTCCTCATTTCATACGAATTGAAAGTAAACTAAAGAAGTGTGGACACAAGTATCATGATGACAAGAGCCAAATAACAAATACCAGAGCTCCAGATAAGATTTAGCTCATGTGGGTACTGTACCCACTGTCACTTTTTGGAGTGGGTATTTTGAATGTTGAGTGGGTATTTCATTTTCCGTTACCCACTGCTTTCAAATATGTGCGTATTTCAGTCATTTTACTCACCTATGTATATGTCATTGAGAAAGTTTACTAAGCAGGTATGTTCTGCCTTATGTCATACCTAATCAAAACCAACTTAAATACAATGGAAATGATTTCATATAAAAATCACTCATCCTATACTGACAGTACAATAGCAATCGATGTTTTTTTTATAAATATATTTTGTACGCATTTGTTTTAAACTTTTTGCGTATCTAACATTTTAAATGCGTAATTGGTACGCAACAATTATTTTTCAATGCGTAATTTGAGATTTTCTATGCATATTTTACCCGGATACGCAGCTTATCTGGACCTCTGAAATATTTAAAAAAGGGAATGTAGCTTTTGTCCAAGCTGGAAAATGTCAACGTGCGGTCGCGACTTCCTCTTCCCTGTGCGCATGCGCAAAATCGAAGTTGCAGGCTCTGCGTTTCTTTATCCAGTTTTAGCAATTTAAAGCTGCCGTTTTTACTGTTTCAGTAGCGAGATATGTTTGTTGCTATTTCTACGATTAATGTGAACTTTTCAGTTTTTTTCTGCATGTTGGGAAAGTTTTCTTTGGTAGGCCTGTTTTAGCAACATTCCAGCAATATCACAGCGGGCAACTCCTGAAATGGGCTTCACACATTGTACCCATGTGTTGAATCGAATCCGGCGTGACGAACGATTGCCTTAACCACTAGACTACCCAACCACCCCTAGTGCAATTTGATGACGACATTGGCTTTTGGGTTGTTTTTAAGTTGCATACACCTTGTTTCTTGCAATATTCTCATGCATGAATACAACATGGATTCATCAAGTGAAGAAGAGAAGCTAGTGTTAATGTATCTATAACTTCAACTTGTTGTATGCAATGAAAAATTGTTTCAATAAGGGTGTTCTGCTACAAGTTGTAATATGAGAACGCACCTTTACCTGGCAGCATGAGCTATGATGCATGACATCGAGGTATGAACACAAAGATCAATGTCATCAAGGTATGAACACACACAAGGATCAATGGCTTCAGGGCATGAACGTGTACAATCAGCCATTTCTTGTTTAGTAACCACCCAGCCCACATGCGACTTGTATAACAAGAAACAGGTACTAGTGATATAATACAAGAAAACCCACAGCCATACCTGTACAGTTCCATTGCTCAGCTGCAAAACCATGGCACTCCTCGTCCTGAACCATGTTCTTAAGAATGGAAGGCGAGCAATCTGGTCTGACTCTCGTGGGGTCATGTTGGCTCCAGCTTTGAGTAGATGTTCATTCATGTAGTTCCTGAAGTACTTGAGCAATGTCACCTTCTTGGTGAGATTCTCTGGGAATGCCCTCAGCGTGTGGTAGTGTTCTGTGCCATCTCTCTCAATGTACTGTGTATTCCTTCAAATGCAAATACAGAGACATGTTAATTAGCTTCTTTCAAAAGGTTCTTTCTAGTGAGAGTGAGTGAGTGAGTGTAGATTTAGGTCGCTTTTAGCAATATTCCAGCAACATCATGGCAGGGGACACCAGAAATGGGCAGGTTCTTTCTGAATCAATTACGTATCAAATCATTTTTTGTGTACAGAAACATCAATCTTTCAAGAAGTGTACTCATTTAATTTATAGTAGCTTGACAGAAAGCATGTAGTACTCACTCTCCATTAGCCAGTAGTATCAGTCGTGTTGAGTCATTGAAGAGAACTCCAACACTGTTATCACATAGCTGGTAGCCGAGGCCGTACTTGTCCGAGTAGTCCACCCACTTGCTGACCCAGTAGATAGGGACACATGCAGGATCAATGGCATCATCTAAAGGGAAATCAAACCATCATTTCAAACATACTCTTGTACAAATTTCAGTGATATTAAGATGATTAACTTTACACAGTACACATTTTACTTCACAAATGTTTCGATGAATAAGAAATATATCACAGAATCAGAAATGATCCAGTGACTTATGATGCACTACAACTGCAATACATCCTGAACTAGAAAAGTTGCATCAACATATTAACCGACATGATTTGTTTAAATCTAAACACAAGCTGATGTTGGCTTACCATCCTGTATACAGATCTTCTCGCCTGGCTTAGCTGCCACAACAGCAGACAATTGTCCACACAAGTCAGTCAACCAGTTGTCCTGAGACTCGCTACCTGTAACACAGTAAATACGTCAACACGAAGAAGAGACTAGTGGTGATTGGGAATCACTTGTATGGCAGTATTGTAGTAAATAAATAGGAATGGGTAGTACTTCATGTGACATCAAGACCAGCTGTGCGTACCTTTCATTTGTGCCCTCTCACTCTCTTTCTTCTCCATTTCTCTCTTGGTTGGGTCTGCAGTCTGAGGACGCATATCTGGAAACACAAATGGACCAAAATAACAAAGGGGTTTTGTCTGTTGAATGTCATGGTGAACATCCATAAACACTGTCTAATAGTGAACACACTGTATAATCCATGAACAGCATTCCAGTGGAGTGTTTGATGTCCACCTAAAGCAATGAACAAAACTTTTAATCCTGTCAATACCTACTCCGTTTTCAATATCCCTTTATCCACAATGTCCTTGGATCACTAGGGCTATACCCTATAGGTGCAGATGTCACATTCATCATAGTCAACATTGAACATAGCATTAGATGGCAAATTCACATCATATTGGCAAATAATTAAGGAAAACCATCTTACCATTAATCTCCAAGAGAGGTTTGCGATGAAGACCTTCTGACTTGTACAGCGTGTCAAACCGAGGAGCCATAGTGAGGCAGCTGGTGGGCAGATTGCTGGGGAGGTAGCCTGGAAAACAGCAGCATTCATAGCTTGTACAGCCTTTAGGATTTTTTGGTGATTTCTTTACCAAGAGCAACCACTTACTGAATTAGTTTTATTACATATTACAGTGAAGTTGCAGGAAGATCCCAACCTGATAATGCTGGAAGACATACCTGATGAGAAGAACTCTTCCTCCATAATCTGGTCAATGGAGGGTCTGTCTGTAGGGTCGGCCTTCAGCATCTTTGCGATCAGGTTCCTTGCTGGGAGACTCACACGGGATGGGATGTTGTACTCATTCTTCTTGATTTTCATGTATGTATCTCTTAGACATGAGGTCTCAAATGGGGGCTTGCCTACCAGCAATGTGTACCTAGGATCAAAATGTACAGACATTCAAATATAATTTCATAAAGTTGAGGGTGCATATTTTAGAGAAACACCAAACACAGATCTCTGACAAATTTTGTTGGTAGGATAAGATTGAATGAAAATGTATTTGACTCAACATAAACTGTCAAGTACAGGTTTTTCTATTGGGTATAACAACCCATAGAGTAATTCAACTTGCAACAGAAAAGTATTCTAAAGCTTTAGCCCTCTAAATTAAAAGCTTGAACTGAGGGTGTGCAAAAGGGAATTGTAAATGGTATTAAACTATGAACAACCAATGACAAAAAATTGCACATTTCTCAAAAATGATTATGTTGATGTACTCACAGAATACATCCTAGTGACCAGATGTCCACCTCAAAACTGTGGCCTTTCTTACACAGAACCTCAGGTGCAATGTAGTTAGGTGTGCCACACAGTGTTCTGAAATACATGTCGTATTAGTCAAGATCATTTAGACAGACTGTCATACATCCTATACTGTAACAGACTTACGACAGTCATAGCGCTACGATAGATGTTTGAAACAGGGCCCAGGTTACTAGGGGTGTTTAGCTCTGGTATTTTATGTAAAGTCTGCATGCATCAGTATGAGCATGGGCATTCATTCAAGTTATTGTTTGACTTTCTATGCACCTGTTGCTTCATTGTTCTGAACTGATGTCTTCATGTTAGCATGTTGAATTGTTCTACACTTGTTTGAAAACAAAAGTGTATAAAACATGTACAAAAACCAACATATTTTCAAGCTGGAATCAAGGGTAATTTGTCATTCATAGGCAAGTGTGAGAAACGCCTCAAGGCTAATGATTTCCATATTTACACAATCTGTAATAATTGTAATTTCTCGTAGCTAATAATTTGTTTTTTAAGTGATGTTTGTTGCCAGGGATTCACAATGTTCAATTTTTAGGTCCCTGACTCCTTTATTATTCAAAAGGTCCCACTGAGTTTTAAAGTTAGTAACAAAGCAGAAGATATCTAATAGACATAAACATCATTAATCCTCTAGTGTTAGCATTAGGCTTATAACAAGAACCCCTCAACTTTCATGCTTTATGTTGGGGACTGCTGAGGATCTATATTTCTTGACTGATGTGTATGTCACACTTTCACTTTATACTGACTGGCAAGTGTCTTCCAGTCATTCAACTGTTATTGATGAAGGCAATAGTGTTACATCATTAACAAGGATAAATGATCTTTACACCTAAATGAAGATTTAATCCATTACGACATGACCAACATGTTTACATACCAAACATCATGTCTCAATTTAACTCACCTTTTTCTCTCTCCATCATAGCCTACTTTGGTGGCCAGACCAAAGTCACCAATCTTGATCTCCATCTCGTCATTGATGAAGAGGTTGCCTAGCTTGAGATCCCTGTGTATAACCTTATTATGGTGGAGGTACTGACAAGCTGTGACCACCTGCTTCACAAAGTACCGAGCCTCAGGCTCTGTGATGGCTTTCCTCCTCTTGTGCAGTTCCATCAGTGACTGCAGAAACAAAACAATACGCTCAGCCCATAGATTCACGTTCTGCATGATAGTTGTATTTAGTAAAAAAACAATGCACATATATCTCCTTATCAATTCTTATTTAGAAACTTACCCTTCTTCGACACAGTTCCAGTACTATGTAGACATTATCAGAATCCTCAAAGAATGATCGAAACTGTACAACATGACGATGGTTAAGTTCTCTGTGGATTGCTATCTCCTGTGCCATCTGGAAAATAATGATGATCAACATGGTCAACAGCTGAATGTGAAGTCGGATAAAAGAAACTTTAACAGCTATTTATGAAACAACCCTATCTACATGACATAAGACGATGATGACTGAATGAGAAAGTCAGTGACCACATTAGTCGGGATTGTTGGCCTGTAATTTATTTTGGCATTTGTTTTCTTCAGCAGAGGGGTTTATCTGGGATTCCAAACTAAGCTCCCTTGACAGGCAAATATTGTTAGTTAATTCAATACTGTAAAAAAATTTAAAGTTTTAATTTTTCCAAGTACCATTGCATTCAATTTAATAATGTTAAACTGAGCTTTAAAGACTGACTCCAGCGAAATCAGCAAAATACAAGACCCGTCTACAAGCCCATGATGATATACGTCATGAACATAACATGAACTGGGAAATGTTTAATTCTAAATGTCAGAATATCCTGCAGATTTATTGCCAAATGTCACCATCTAAACAGGTATAGTCAAATCACTATAATAGTTTGTGAATTTAGTATGTTAACTTGTTTTCAGGTTTACCTTAGTATGCTAATGTGCTTTTAAGTTAGCATTGTTTGAAACGTGTATGAAAATCAACAAACCTTGTCTTTTTGATGTTGTTTCACCAGGAGAGATTTGGACACAATCTTCCCAGCGAACACCTCCTTCGAGTCCAAGTCTGTTAATTCGTAACATTTTGCAAAGCCTCCCTAAAACACAAAACTTCATGAATCTTCTTTCAACTAAATTCACGCTATATTATATAACAAAAATAGAAACTAATATAGGATGTTTACATAAACTGTCATACCATGAACATTGTACCCAAATGCACTTGACTAATGTACATTGTATGTAACGGTTCATATTATCTAGAAAGTCTATATAAGAGGCTTGATAGGCATTTTAGAAGATGCAATTTGATAAACAAAGAATTTTCTGGATTTCATCTTTTTATTCTTTTATACATTTCGGGTTTGGAACAGGCCCTGTTGTATCAAAGAATAAAAAGATGAAATCCAGAAAAGTTTTTATGTTCACAAGACTATATATTAGTGTAAGGTGACAGTATTCAAGTCTTGATTCAAAATATGTGATTTGAACAAAGAGCATGTGTTTGATGAGATCAGGGACAATGTTTATGAATGTTGTTTTGCTACTGGAACAAAATATCGGAGCTTTACTTAAGGCAACAAGAAAACATAGTACATGATGTTCAAGTCTTTGCTACACAAACCAACACTTGATCACGTAAGTAACAATCTATATTTTTGGGAGTGTGTGAGGTGATGTGTGATGATAGATCATAGATGATCTACAAAATCCAAATTTGGATAGAACAGCAGTTTACATTGTAAAACAATTTATATGTTGCTCACATTAATAGGATACAGTAGGTATTTTAATATGCCCATGGATCATAAAATATTCACCGATTATATTTGAATCATAAGGCAATGTTCAGTGATCCACAACATTTCATATTTACATTGTTTCCATAATTGCAAGAAGTGACATTAATATTTACAATAACTGAGTAAGTTTCCAAAGATTGCAAGAGCTAGAAAATATATTGTTTTTAAAAGCCTTTGAAACATAAAATGGTGTCTGTGGTAAAGGCTAACGATTGTTGAATTTAAATCACTTGCTATGTCATTGGACTACATAACGATATATTTCGTCGAAGATGGTAACACACATTCAAAGTGATCGTACTTGCAACGCTTATTATTGAACACATTATCAGTCGACTGAGCAATAACATTAGCACAGAAACGTGTCTGAACAGGTTCATACCTTGCCTAGAAACCTTCCCTTCATGTACCGCTTTCCACTTGGGTCTACTAAAATTTCTGGTACTACGTCTTTAGAGCGTCCATCGTCTTTTCTTGCTGCACTACTCATTCTGGACTTAGGGCAACAACCTTTTCGCTCTTCAATTAATTTCTACCTCTCAACAATTCGAAATACTCAATCTATCCCTTGCCACTCTCTGGTTGTCGTCATTTCAAATTTGCCTGTTCTCAGTTGTTGTGAGTGCGTCAAAGCTGATTGGTTGATTCTTAAGAAAATGGTTTTGATTGGCTGTGATACCCGCCATTGGAAAAGACATGAGCATGCATGTATTCAACTTTGACCTCAACTTTGACCTTTGTAATTGTTACACGTGATTTGATTGGACAACAACCAAGAAGTACACCAATCCTTTCAATCGTTACTCTGAAGGTACGGAAAACTACTTCCGTTCAAAATGGCGATGTTGGCTGAACCTCGACGTAAACAAAAAATATCGATAAATCCTCAAGGGACAAATTGGAGTAATGGTGTGTAATTTTGATCAAATACTCTGTTTGAGGAGTTTTGCTTTTTTCATGAATGATGCGACAACCAGTAAACACTGGTCGAGAAAACTACCACAGGCATATGACCACGTGGTCAAACATGGGCAATGGTTTAATATTGCTGAAGGTGGGGGGTCGTTGTCGGCACAGGTACTACAGATACGTACCCCAGGTACGTTTCTGTATACAGATATGAACCCTAAACAAAGTCAAAATACAGAAACGTACCCGGTACCCTAAAAGGCGGACGAGTCCATATTCCGCAATCCAAAACCGACACCGCATGTAGTTGTTCCCGTTCAACTGATTGCGAGTGGTATTCACTATCGCGAAATATCCGTTACTGTGTATTCTCATTACTTACATAAAGCAATCAAATGTATCTAATACAACAGCATGACAGTTCCGATCAAGAATACGACACAATGGGAATGGAATCGTCCTAGGTTACGTTTCTGTATTCTCATTATGGCCAGGGTACATATCTGTATATATGCCGACAACGACCCATTCAGCCTTAATGTTAAGCAAAGTACAAAGTGTTTTTGTTTGTTTATTGATACGTATATAAAAGGCAAGAGTTAGGTTTGCCAGGCTCATCTTACTGTTGCAATCCTTTCAGTAGCTTAGAGCAAGCAAAAATTTCTAAATATTTTTTTCAATGTATATTGCTTCCCCTGCATATTAATAATGAAAAACCAATGAATTTGTCATTTAATCTCACCTAGGTTTGTTGTAATTAAGAGACAAAGTAGTTGATTTTATGTATGCAAATGAGGCCAATTTTCTTATTTCTCAAAAAGTGACCCCAGCTCCTGTAAGGTTACTGTTGAGATTTTCCATCAAAACCCTTCACCATAAATATGTTCCAAACTTCAGGAACATTAGGGCAAACTATTTGAACGTTGGAAAGCACCTTCTGAATTTATATTTCATACTTTTCTGAAGAATAATGCAAATAGACGGAACCAGTGAAATGAGGAAAAGAGCTTTACCATTTTTTAAAATTTATAAATCAAGTAACATTACAAACTGGAAACAAACAAAACACATTAAATATCGAAAACATGATCTATTTAATAGTTTAAATCTAAATTCAGTTTCAGATTAATTTTCCTACACATGTTTGAATAATTTAGTCTGTTCTTTTTATCCCCCGCAACGCGTTTGACAGAACTCTAAAACCGTTCAATATTTCTTCCCCAAACTTGGCACATACATGGATCTGGTGGTGTACTGGTGCCTTTTGGTAGTTTTGGAATTCTGAATTAAATATTTTGGCATTTCCATGGCAAAAGGTCGACTTTGACTGAAATTGGTGGTAGTGCTCTTTTCGGAGCAGAACTCTAAAACCGTTCACTATTTCATCACCAAACTTGGCACATAGATAGATCTGGTGGTGTACTGGTGCCTTTTGGTAGTTTTGGAATTCTGAATAAAATATTTTTGGCGTTTCCATGGCAACGAGTTCGACTTTGACTGAAATTCTTTCAGGAGAAGAACTCTAAAACCGTTTAATATTTCTTCACCAAACTTGGCACATAGATAGATCTGGTGGTGTACTGGTGCCTTTTGGTTGTTTTGGAATTCTGAATAAAATATTTTAGCGTTTCCATGGCAACAAGTTTCACTTAGCCTGAAATTGTGGTAGTGCTTTGAACTTTCAAAACCTTTCAATACTCTCCTTCCACTTTTCTATATATACACACCTTTCTATATATGTCACCATTTGACATAATCATAACTCGTGAGACATAATCATGAAGAGTATTTTGCCATTGGGGATAAATTTATCACTTGGATATGGTTTCTCATCTATGGCATGAAAGCATCAAGGGAAAAATATTTTAACTTTAAAAATGTTCAGAATTCAATATACATTGTATTAATATACATTGGGTTACCATCAGATATATATCAAGACAATAGTCCCAATGTGGCCATAAGCATGTCAAACTTGTCCTCTGTAATTACACAGATAATATAAAATAAATTAAAATAAATAGTCCAATAGTTGTTATAAATATTTAAACAGTGTCATCTTGGATAGTATCATAAACAAAAGAAATAGTCCGATAACAGTGTCATCTTGAAGAAGTAATAGTTCTAAAGAGTTTAGGCTTAGTGTCAGTTTTCTGTGAGCAGATGAAATGTCAATCAAGTTACCTCCCTTTGCTTCTTCTATGCTCCAGTTATTTGTTGCTATTAACTTTATATGTACATCTCAAAACAAAAGATTGTAGCTTATATTTTGCTGTTACAACCTAAATATGGTCAAAGAATGATGAAAACAGTGACAAACACTAATTTTGTTTGTTTTCATTTAACCGAAGTTGTGCTCGTAAAGCTAGGGTGTGAAACTACGAGTACTTCCAGTAAAGAGTTCGGGCGGTGGGGTAGTCTAGTGGTTAAAGCGTTGGCTCGTCACGCCGAAGACCCGGGTTCGAGTCCCCACATGGGTACAATGAGTGAAGCCCATTTCTGGTGTCCCCCGCCGTGATATTGCTGGAATATTGCTAAAAGCGATGAATAAATCACACAATGTATCAGTGAAGAATTGATTTTTAATGTATTCTAGGATCAATAGACTTTCAAAATATCTGAGGGAAACATGTGATCACGGACGTTTAAAGAAAGAAATTCACTTTCCAGGTTTTAAAATTTCCTAATCAGATAGTGCCTTGCTGTGAAAAAACTGCATCTGTCAGCATCTGTTCAATGTGCAGTTTGTGTGTAACTTATAAACAGTAAAATGTCGCCTGCACATGAGAGTGAAATGTAACTAAAGCAATATTACAAACTATTTCCTCTTATCTGAATAAATAGGCTGTTTGGGTCATATTTCGATTTGAGTTGACAGTGTAAAACATAATCTATTGTTCATATTACCTGTACAATACAAGATGAAAACGATAGTTATTTCAAGTTAAAGGGACACTACATAGATGGTTCGGTTTGCTTTATATCATTCATGAATTATTTTGGAGTGCGACATCACACTTTCAGTTAATGCCAGATTAAATTCTCCAACTAAATACATGTACAACTCTGCAAAATGAAGCCGACACTGCAGAGGCAGAGTGAAGTAAAAACCTATTTCTTGCAGACAAGTTCTAAAATACTTATTGTATGCTTTATTATGTTAGTGGCAAGTGTTTAGCAAACCCAAGTTTACAATGTAAGTATGCCTTGGTGATATGAAGCCAAAAATCCTGGACAGAGTTTGATATGGCCAGTCTATAATCCCTGTCACATCGTCACATCTTATGCAGTCCATTCATATGTTTTATATCTACTAGTATTTCATTTCGGACAAGTCCACACATTTAGATTAATTATATGTTGTGATATGTTTATCTTTCATTGAGAAAATATCCAAAGATATTTTGTTTTGTTTGTGTATTTTCCCTCACATGCAGTCATCAAAGCCCACACCACACACACACACACACACACACACACACACACACACACACACACTCACACAACTGAAATAATTATGGAGACTTAAAATACCATTCACTTAACGCTTGACCTTACCTTGCCTAACACAAAGTGTCCTTGTGTCTTCTCTGATGATTCCTCCGGCTGTGTCCATTGACTGGAAGCAGCATGGATCAAAGTTGACAGATTGAAACTTTTCCTACCACTGTCCATTACTTTCATGCTTTCTACTGACCATTCAGCTCCAAAAGATAATTTGGTGCTCTTGAATGTTTTGAGTTTCCTTTCAGCATATGGCTGAAGTTGTATAAAAGGTGTGACAGCTCTTGTTTGCTGTGTTGTTGGGTTTAGCAGCTGTTCAATCCAGGGTGTGAAGGGAACAAGGCCTTCGATAACTTTGAAAGTGGCTTCATCCAGATGATATAAAGTTTGAGCTTCTAGTATTGCTTGAATGTCAGTCATCAACACACCAGCTTTCTTCTGCAGCAGTTGAGGACATGGCATGACTTTTGAATGTTTTGTATGTGAATATTTGATCTGAATACAGTTGGTGAATCTACCCCCAGTAAGTGATAATGAAGTACATGGATCACATATACCAGGCATTATGGCAGCAAGGGATTGATATGGGTGAGTTGATGGTTGAGTGTATGGAGACGCTGCTCCTGGGGGTGTGAGGACCTGTTGGCCTGGGGCCCAGTTTGGACAGGGAGGCCCAGCTTTGAGCATGGCCTGTGTGCTGTGGGACAGTTGCATAATGGTAGTCGAGTCTGGTAGGTGTTGAGGCAGAACCAAGACTTTTCCTTCGTGTTTGGCAATGGTGTGCTGGAAGTGACCATCAAGGCAAACAGTATGCTGGCTTTGCTTGGAACATGCTGTGGAGCAACAACATTTGATCCCAGTATTACATCTCAGTAGAACCTGTGGACTATTGGTACTTTCTGTTGGAGATGCACTTTGTTGGACCTCGGTTTCGAAGGAGCTTGTAGTTTTGTGAGAGATCTGGATGCATGGTCTGGTTTCATTTATTGGTACTATTTGTGGAGCTTGGTCAGTGTTGCTGCTGGTGTATTGCTTGGCCCTACATGGCATTTGAGTGTCATCACTAGAACCATTCAAGGTTCCTTGAAAGTGAACATCATCATCCTTAGCCCAGAGGGAATGTGAAGTGGATGTCTGAATCTCAGAACTGGGCAAAGGCTGAACACAGGTTGTAAAGTGTTCTCCAGTTGACGAGCAGTGTGTATCAACTTCAGGGAGTGGTGAGATGTCAGTGATGTTATTGATGGGATATTCTAGAGGGTCACTGTAGGTCTCGACAACATCATCAGTAGATGGCCTTGTGTATGATGGAGACTTTCCATGTCTCTCCAGTGGCTGCGTGTATGTCATAACACTCTGACATGGTTTTCCCGAGTAGCTGCAAAGAATGTCCTCTGTGATGAGGGTCTGGCTGCAGGCTTGGTCCTCCTTAGACACAGGGAGTGTGAAGGTGATAGGAGTTTCTTCAGCACTGGCTAAGGGCTGGGAGAAGGTGATGAGGGGTGTGATGGACTGCCACCAGGAGGACACTGCACTGCCCACAGCTTTCATGGACACACTGCTCAGTGACTGCCATAAGGACCCAACCTGTCAACACAAATAGTACAGTTAGCGTACGTCTGATGTTGAAGAAACCATAGGGTATCTGCTAGATTAATGTCATACTAGGACAAACATAAAGTATGATCTTTATGCATGAAGCAGCATATTTAATATTTATTTTCTTTTGCAGATGACAGCAAATTTGGCCAGAAAATGTTGGAGAGAATGGGTTGGTCTAAGGGCAAAGGCCTGGGAGCTAAAGAAAATGGCCAAGTTGAACATGTGAAAATAAGCTTTAAAAATGACCAGAAGGGTATGTGAAAGTAATGGCGATAAGTGACTGAAAGATATGAGAAAGTAATTATAATCATGAAGAATTGTTTTCATAAAATGGGTGTGAATCCTTTTTTGGTGTTCCCCATTCCAGTCAACAAGATATGCTGGAACATTTCTGAAAACAGCGTAAAACTGAATGTCGACATTGCATTAGCAGTTATTAGTCAGATTTTTAATTAAAATATAGTAGACATTTTTAATACACCTTTGATTCACGCATGTATTTCCGGTGATATAGTCAAAAGCTACCATACATTTGTGTGTACATACCCTGTTTGTTTTAAATTTCCTGAAACAACATACTCATTATAACTTGTCTGACTTGGTATTGATTCAGTGATTGGTGAATTTCTGCAAATAACTGGACTGCATCTGTCAGGTTGTCTCTGTGTGCGTGTTGTAGGAGTTGGGGCTAACGTGTTGGAATACATCCTAAAATGTCACAGTGTTTGTGTTGCAGGAGTTGGGTCTAACAAGAACCAAGCAGACAACTGGATAGCTCACCAGGATGACTTCAACAGCTTGCTAGAGACACTGAATGAGGGTCATGGAGGAGGGGAGGTGGATTCCCCTGTCGCTCACCAGGTGGCCAGTCTCGAGAAGAAGTCCCAGTCATCGCGAAGCAGAGTACAGTATGTAATCTGAGTAACTGCGGCAGTCTTCATAGATGTATGTATTCAGGTGTTTCTTTAGGGGAATACTGAGATGCTGCCTAGCAGTGTTGTACTTCAGACTCACTCCCAACTTATGTGAAGGAATGTCTCATGGATTGAATTAATTTCATCAAAGTTCATACAACCATAAAATTCCCAACAACAAAAATGGTGTTTTTCTAAGCTTATTTCTCTCCCTTTTTTTTTCTTGTATGAACATTCCCTCTCTCCTCCTCTTCCGACCCCTGAAGATCCGGTTTAGAATTGGTCTTCAGCAACCCTTGTCGTAAGAGGCGACTAACGGGGTCGGGTGGTCAGACTCAGACTTGGTTAACATATGTCATATCCCAATTGTGTAGATTGATACTCATGCTGTTGATCACTGGACTGTCTGGTCCAGATTTGATTATTTACAGACCGCCACCATATAGCTAGAATATTTCTGAGTGTGGCGTTAAACAACAAAGCAACCAACCTTCTCTTCCCTTGAATATTTTCTTTATTTTAAAAGGGTAACAAAGTAAGTGGTGTTACTCATGATTGTGATGTTAGGTGTGGGGTTGCAGTGGGCTATTCATTTACAAAGGTCATAAATTTACTTTGCAGTTACAGCAAGTTCACGAAGGGCAAAGATCTGTCATCAAGATCACATGAAGATCTCAAATGTATATTTGGTAAACGTGCAGCCAAACCTACCTCTGGAAAGAACTCTCCAGCACTTGAATCAAGTGTGAGTTACTACCAGTGAAAGGGACACATTTCACATTTTACATGTAGTATGCAAACACACTCTGTAAGCCATTTTACAGGCTAGTGTTTTGAGTATTACTGAAAAATCCAACATTTCCTCTGGAATCTTTGTGAATGTATTAATGTGAAGTGACACCTTTTAGAGCTTGGGATGTTTCACATTTTCATTTACATTATTGAACTTAGATTTGATAAGATTTACTATATTTCCATAGAAACAAATCAGAAGAAATTGTAAGAGGATAATGTGTAAGATTTTTCTGAAGAATATTTTGTACGAAGCAGTAATGTCTCATTAACATTGAGATGAATGCATAAAATATTTCATAAAGTCACAAGTTAAGCATGGACTTCTCAGTGACTTTAATTTGTGAAGTCATTTACTCTCAGTTTTATTTGGGAATGCATTTATAAATGAACATGACAAAGACTCTTACAGTAAGCGTATATTATTTATTTTTTGTAGGAATCCTCAGGGTCTGAAGAATCGAAGGCTGACATGTCACATGGGTTCAATACCATAAACAGCACCTCTACAATGCAAGAATATTTTGCCAAAAAGATGGCTGCCATGAAGGGTCAGACGTCATCACCATCAAGGGAAGATAAATGTGGACTAGAATCAGATACTATAGAACAGCCAGCAGAGTCAGCAGCTGACTCTCACTGTCGGAAGAAAAATAAGAAGTCCAAACGAAAAACTAAGGACTTAGATATAGAAGAAACTGAGAATAATAATTCAGATATGCATATAGAACATAGTAATTTAGGCAGTTGTGATGTTGAGCCTAAGAAAAAGAAAAGCAAAAAGTGTAGAAGGAAGCACTCCGAGACAGCCGACTCACCTGGTGATGTGGATGATGTAGTGGACAAGACAGTAGGTGAGGAGGAGGAGCAAACGGAGAAGAAGAAGGACAAGAAGAGGAAGAGGGAGGAAAAAGAGACTGAGAAGGAAATACAGGAAAAGGCTACAGAGAAAACCAAGAAGAAGAAGAAGAAAAAAAAGAAGTCAGCAGCTAGGCAAGTTGAAGGTGAAATTTGTAACTAGTGGTATTGCATTGGCAACAGTGAATCAAACATGTCGCTTGTGTTTAGTCCCCTGCCATCCAGTGTTCAGTGTCCGCCATCTAGTGTTCAGTCCCCCCATCATCTAGTGTTCAGTCCCCCCATCATCTAGTGTTCAGTCCCCCATCATCTAGTGTTCAGTCCCCCATCATCTAGTGTTCAGTCCCCCATCATCTAGTGTTCAGTCCCCCATCATCTAGTGTTTAGCCCTATCATCTAGTGTTCAGTCCCCCCATCATCTAGTGTTCAGTCCCCATCATCTAGTGTTCAGTCCCCCATCATCTAGTGTTCAGTCCCCCATCATCTAGTGTTCAGTCCCCATCATCTAGTGTTCAGTCCCCCATCATCTAGTGTTTAGTCCCCCATCATCTAGTGTTCAGTCCCCATCTAGTGTTCAGTCCCCAATCATCTAGTGTTTAGTCCCCCATCATCTAGTGTTCAGTCCCCCATCATCTAGTGTTCAGTCCCCCCATCATCTAGTGTTTAGTCCCCCATCATCTAGTGTTCAGTCCCCCATCTAGTGTTCAGTCCCCCATCATCTAGTGTTCAGTCCCCCATCATCTAGTGTTCAGTCCCCCATCATCTAGTGTTTAGTCCCCATCATCTAGTGTTCAGTCCCCATCATCTAGTGTTCAGTCCCCATCATCTAGTGTTCTGTCCCCCATCATCTAGTGTTCAGTCCCCCCATCATCTAGTGTTCAGTCCCCCTCATCTAGTGTTCAGTCCCCCCCATCATCTAGTGTTCAGTCCCCATCATCTAGTGTTTAGTCCCCCATCATCTAGTGTTCAGTCCCCCATCATCTAGTGTTCAGTCCCATCCCTCTTTCCCCCCTCTTCTCCTCTTTCTCCCTCCCTCTCTCTCTCTTTCCCCCAAAAAAATCTAGTGTTCAGTACCCCCATCATCTAGGCATCAGTCAAAGCCCATTCCCCCATTGTTAGTTGCACAAGTGACTTAACAGGTTCAGGTGGTCAAACTGTTGCTTGACAGATTGTGTGACGTAATGTCATGCAGGACATTGCTGATTCTTTCAGTGACTGACTTTATCTAGAGGTAATTGTGATATAGCAGAAGTAAAACTGCAGTGTAAAAAAAAAAAGCAAACATCATAAAGAGCAGGGGAAAATCAGCTTTGTCACATTGAGACTATCACCCTGCAGTCTCTAATTTTAACACACCGACAAGCTTTCATAATGCCTATAATCACATGTTATTTGGCCAATATTGTTCATTCCAAAATGGAACTGAGTGAAATGTTATTTGTCTGCAGTGTAGAGAGCAGTGAGCTTGGAGAAAACGGGGGGAAGAATGGAAGCAAGGCATCAAAACCAAGAAGAGCTGGGCTGCGGCCACAGAAGCTTCCTCCCCTCATCCAGAGTACTTGTGACTCCTTCAAAGGTGCCAATGTGGCCTCTATTGATGGATATAATAAATCATCACTCCCAGCTTCAGAGTTGATGAAGAGAATTGAAAGTAAACATAACATGGTATTGTGGCAGTTGAAGGCAAAGAAACAAGATAAACAACTTCGAATGCAGCATGGCCTTGACCAATGTTAGCGCTGCAAAACAGGGGCATTAAAGACACGTTCCATAATGCCATGACAGGAGACGGGGTTGTTGGTGGTATTACTGATGGACCATTAGTGTTTGGCAGAACATACTGAAGTGCTGTCAAGGAAACTGTGCAATAAGGGTGTGATGAACTATTGAGGCCACAATCTGAAAACGACAGCATCTCCACGAGAAGACAAAATTGTTTCTCTCTGATACTGTATTTGTAAATATTGTAACAGACAATGTATTGAAAATGAATACCATTTTTGTTAGTGTGTGATTATTATAATGACTTAAAGATTAGATATATTGCAGAAAAGTTTTGCAGGTATCCATCTTTACACTAATTTAATATGTTAATGTCATCAGCAAATATTGAAGTTATTAGAAATAATGCTATGTATATTTACTATGCAGATGTAAAACGTTCCGCACCTTCCTCATTGTACATCTCATCTGTGGTTATTTGCTGTACATCAACCAAGGGAAAGCCTGTAACCATTGTTGTAATTATGGGCCTATGGCCGACATTACAGCAAGAAATAAAGACTGGATACTGTAGGTAAAATAGAAATAACTATTAAAACAAAATATGTGTCAGAAAGACTTCACTGTTGATGGATTGTTGATTAAAATGAATTTACATGAAAGTCCTGTATCTCTGTTGTCCATGGAATACATCCTGAACATGAAGTGGTGGCACCAGCATGCAAGTGAAATCTCATGATTGTGCTCCTGAAATTTAAACACTCTCTTCAATCATTTTGTGGATATTCATCCCTGAACTAATACTTTCAATTGTTTATGAAGGGTGCATCTCTGATTAATTTAGCTATCAGTGGCATCTGTATTAGACTCTACACTCTTGGTGTATTGTGCCTGGTTAAGCCAATGCCTACCACTACATGATGATTAAGGACTGAGGAGGCCTATGGTTAAGAGTGGTGTGGTCCTGATTACCTGACTTAAGTAGTGAGCCATAGCCTTTTTTATCCCCCGGCATGTAATCCGGGGGCATATAGTCGACGCCTCGTCCGTCCGTGATCATTTTGTTTCCGGAGCATAATTCAAGAACCGTTCAATAGTTTTCAACAGAACTTGGTAGATATATCAAACAGAACCTTAAGTCAAGCCTCTTGCTATTTGCAGATTTTTGGCATATTTATTTTCCCAGGTTTCCATGGAAACGATTCGGACTTAGTCTCAAAGGGGAATGGTGGGGAGATTTGACTCTTGTTTGTCTTTGTGAACAAAGAACGCACATGTCTACCAGCCACAGTATCTTGTTGTAGGGACCATCTTGACCTAGTGGAAGGTTGGTGGTTCGAGTCCCTGGTCATATCATATTATAAAACAAAGAGGACACTTGGTGAGCCGTGTGCCAAGTGTCATCCATTATAAACTACAGCATGATGTCAGAAAACAAGTCTGCATCATCATCAGTTTGCTGGTACTGTAAAACCGGGGCACTGAACATGCATATTGGGCACCTGATGTGAAGTCAAGGTAGTCCAGGATACTCTTTTCTGATGGGAAGAAATGGGGCATTCAGAAATGGTGGGGGATGAGGACTTGTGTTTTGGAATGCAATACAAACACCATTCTAGTTACAATCTACAGCTTGATATTCGCGATGTAGAGTCACAATGTCACTGTATGGGAGTTATGTTCACCTGCTCTGGGTCATATTTTGTCATTTAGTGACTTTCTCCATATTTCTGTGTTTGGTTATGTTATAAATTGGTTGGTTTTTTTTAGAAGATATTTTGGAAATACACTTCAGTTCACATGGTAGTATCTCAAGCCAAGCTTTCTCTTTCTTTCAGAAGTGAAAGATGACAGGAAGGCATTATTTTGACTGAAACCTCCTGTGTTTAGAGAAGTGTCACAGGTTCTAACCATGATTAACAAAAGTAACATCAAAGAATTAGATGGTTCTCAACCTTGAGTGGCATACTGTATATTACCGTAGATAAGTCGATCTCAGAGATAGGCTAACCCCGTAACTTTACCCTTAAAATCAGTATCAAAATGGTATGTTTCGTACTTAAGGCGATCCCTGTGATGGGGTCCTAATCATGACAGACCACAAGACAACTGGCAGTTACAGATAATTATAACTTCGATCCACATTTTTCACAGAAATCATATTACATCTACTCACGCCTCGAAATGATGTAGTTGACAGAAAATGGATACGTATATATAATTTGTTTCACTAAATGTCATATTTATTGTAGCTGGGCGATCACATGTCAACAAAATGGAATGCTTATTTCCCCTCTTTCCATGCATTTACTAATGTGAAGCCTTCAGTGACAGATGAATGAAGCCAGGTGAATGTTTGACTTGGTTTATTATGTGGCTACCATGTGCTTCCTAGAAGGCTATGTACATCAACACAGTCAACAAACAACAATACTGTCAGGAGGCATGGAATGTTTTCTCCACAGAACATGAAAGACTAGATAATGCCAACAAAACCACAGATGTTGGCTTCTCCACACCAACAAACACCAAGGTTTTCATACCCTCGGCCGCAGCCAAATTCATAACCCTAGAAGCACTCATTTTCCATCATTATTCAACATGAAACCAAAAGGACGCCATCAGTTTCTTGCATGTCAAGAGAACCAGTTGTATATCGGCCTGTATGGTAGAACTGTGGTATATACTACATGCCTGTGATGTCCCACTTGCTTGTCAAGTAGTTTCCAGGTGTGCTTGCTCCAATACTCTCAGTGATAGTTCTAAAACTACTGCAGGGGTGGAAATAACCCATTGCCCGATGCCCCAGTCCAGTGGGTTTTTTCTGTCGGGCTAGCAAATTTGTATGTCACACTGTACCGGTGTCCAGTTGACTTTCCAATGTTAATTATGTTGTTTATTTAAAAAATCAACAAGAAAATCAGCCGGTATAGTGGAAGAATTATCAGGGCAAGTGATTTTACATGTGCCACTGTACCTGAGTACACTAGCAATTTTAAAGTTATTTCCACCCCTGAACTGGTAAAATGTCAACAGGCCAGTGTAACTATTACACACCAATCAAGATGGCTGCTACACTAAACGGACAACATGTTGCTCTAAATCAACATCGACAGATGCTAAATTGTGGCATCAATTACATGTGTTGTGTGTTTGGGAATAACACACATGTTTGAATAGGTCTGTGTGAAAACTTACATAAGCATATTAGAGTGGGAATACTTCGGTCAGAAAATCAAGAAAGTAAGCGAATTACATTCATAAAAACTGTTTGGAGGGAGAGTATGCCAGTGTTATTGATCCCCACTGATTATGCTTGCAGTCGACACCTCCAGTAAAGCTTCAGATGGACAATGAAGAGTAGGGGGTGACTATATATAGAGATCCAGTCTTGATTGGGGGCTCCACAAATCTCTAAAAAGATCCAGACTTGATAATGGGGCACAGGAGAACTCCATATGGACATCCATTCCATGATATTTTAGGTGGAGATCCAAACATGAAAAGCACCAAAGTTGATTGGGTTAGCCCCAGTTGGTCACAACACAAGGAACATTGTCATTATGAGAGTGAGTTGGAAAGGTCTGATTTGAGGGAGTGAATTGGGCTTTAACACGACTGAATACTTCATCACAGGTTCATTTCCAATGACTGAGTTATTATAAGCAAAATTAAAGCAGGTCATATATGTTCACCACATTCAATATTGTAGGATTCTGGCATACAAAAGGGAAACAACTCTACATTAAAAAGGAACATGGTGGGAATTAAAGCTTTTTCTTTGCATCAACACTTTAATTGCTTAATTAATTCACATACCAGTACTTGTTTGAAATGAAGACTAGCTAGCCGTGTAATGGGCAAGTGGTCCATTACTCTGTGGAATGTGAGATGGACATGGCTGTTCCTAATGCATCCAAACACAATACAACCTTCAGTATTGTGTGGATGGGGTTCTAATTACACACAGATGAGATTCACATGGACCAAATAACTCCAGAAAACAAACAAGAATATCACAGATTGTCAACTGTGAGAAGCTGCACACAGAATAGCACTGAACACTGTAGAACATAGTTAAATAAGCAGGCCCGTACCAGCCATGTAAATGTGTGTTCTGGTAAACTTTATCAGGAATTAATTTAGCTGTCGTCCGTAACCATGTTCGTTTACTGTGCCATATGTGTGTCCTGGTGACAAAGCTGATAGTACTGGCAAGAGAGGAGACCGTGCATTAGCAATGAGTAGGAGCTATTAAATACTAAGCATCACAGCACACTCAGCACAGATAATGTGATTGTATGATTTCATCTACCTGTGGACGTATCATAAGACCTTCTTTGGACAACAGAACTGACATTAGTTGAGATAGAAGCAAAACTTTAAGAAATTATTTGAAAGTAACCATGTGTGTTATGTGAATGAGAATTGGACTATAGTCTGTTTCCTGTGGACTACAGAAAATGTAACATTTAGGCTAACATGAATTAAATGTCCTATCTCAAGGTTTCAAGGGGTGTATTTCAAATATACACATAAGCATTAATTTAGCACCACCTGATTCAAAATGCAATTCAGAAAATTCAAAATAGGATTCCAAAACCTTTGAGATTAACCCAGCTGCTAAGTGAGAGCTAGAGGGAATTGACCTTGACAACAGGAACAGTAGATGTTGGAATGCTCAGAGAGCGCATATTATAAAAAAAAACAGTGCTTGGTGCTGAATTACTACCCTTGTATATTTGAACATCAGCAATTCTTTGACCCTGGTTGCTTTTCTCAGGTCTAGAGTGAGTGAGTTAGGTTTTACGCCGCTTTTAGCAATATTCCAGCAATATCAAGGTGGAGGACACCAGAAATGGGCTTCACACATTGTACCCATGTGGGGAAGTGAACCTGGGTCTTCAGGCATGACAAGTGAACGCTTTAACCACTAGGCTACCCCACTGCCCCTTCAGGTCTAGATGAAGAGGATGCAATGTCAGATACATCGGATCATCTTGGTCACAGACTTGTTCATAATTCTCTTGTTCAAATAGTTGGGGCCCATATTAGCCATACCTGATCTAGTCTCAAATTCAAGAGTTAAAAGAAGAATAACAGTTTGCTGTCAGCCACATTCATACTAATATTTGAAGCTATCCAGGGGACCAATAAGAGTCCTTACCCTACTTTGTCCTTTGTATAACTGTTATGTCATGTTGATTTCCTCACAAGATAACTCAGACTTGCATATATGTAAAAAACAAGTACATACATTAAAATGCCACATTAACAATATAAACCAATAATGGCTGTATAAAAAGACTGTACATAAAAATATCTACAAAGTTTCTATAATAAATCTGGCACTATCAACTTGTAACAGCTTCTATTACACATGTGGTATTATGCTGGGGGAAGGGGAATTATCACACAGGCAAGACCAGCGATGCATCTACTCAAACATCCATTTGCACTAAACAGAAAATCATCACCATCCATTTAATGTGTTAAATAAATACCACATGCTATTTACAATGAATGGTTTTAGAACATTCTAAATTCTTACACTGTTGACTTTAGATTCACAAATACAGGTCTTATTGATGAAATAAATACCCTATCTTCTTATACTATACATGAGTGATCTGTGACTAGCATCTGGCATGCCAAAATCTACTTTAAGTGGGTCCTTCATGTCCAGTGTGTAGTCTGCTTGTTCACCCACCCAGCTGTCACCTACTGTCTGGGTGGGACTGGGGGTACTGTAGCTGGACGACTGGGTACAGGGGGAGGACCAGTCATAGGGGTGGGGCAACATCTGGGGGCCAGGGCGGACAGGGATAGGGGGAGGGGGAAGATTGGGTGGAGGTATAGAAGGGGGCATATTTGAGCTTTCGGACATATCTAAATCCTGGGGGGCAACATCTGGTGGAAATGAATCCAGTCTGGGTGGAGGTGGGGGTGGTTCCATAGGGCAGCTGGGTGGAGCTGGTGGGGATTCCTGGGGACAGTCTCCCTGGGGTGTTGGGGAGGAGGACTGGAAGGGTTTACTTCTCTCTGGGCCTCCAACAGGGTAAGACGGACATGTGTCGAGGGCTGGAGGAGTTGGTGGTGGACTGACGTCTGGACACGGAGGATCAGCCGTTGAGGGTCTTGTTGATGCATCTGGAGGTCGGACAGGGATAGGAGGTGGGTCATGAGTGAGAAACTTGGGTATTGCACTTGTATCAAAGGGGTCAGGCTCACTGCTGGTGTCACCTAACAAAGGAGCATCTAATATGTTATGACTTTGCACTGGTGGACCACTGCTATGACTAGATGTTTCTTCTGACTGAGATCCAAATGTTGGTGGTGGACCATTAGGTACAGGAGGCAGTGGCCTCCCTACTGCACTCAGTGGTCGCTGCGGTGGTTTCACTATGAAGGGATCATCTGGGTCTGAGGCTGGAGAAATGACGGCACTCTGAACATCTTTTCTGGGAGTTGGCCTGGGTCGGGCAACAGGGGCTGTAGTGACCTCACCGCCGGATTTGTCCGACAACAAGTTCTCCATACTGCGGAACCTTGGCATTGGCTTGGGAGGTGCCTGGCTGCTGGAACTACTGGAGGAGGTGTCGGTACCTGCCATGTCCTGGGCAGTCCGACTTCTAGGGATTGGGGTAGGTGCAGCCAAAGCTGAAGCGGAGGAAGACATGTCTGAAAAAGAACAAAAGTAATAGCAGCTAGAAAACCTGGTGAAACTGTACAATCAGTGTTATTCTATTTCTTGTGGATAAATACTTCCCTCACAAATGGCTTCTGTTCTCAGCAAATAATGATTCATTGCTGTTTACTAATAACTAAACGATTTGATGTTGAAAAATGTAATTTTTATGATAAAATTGATATTTTATACTTATCCTGACTCATGCTATATGCTTCAGATCATGAGTCAGGATAAGGAAAAATTTAGATTTTGAATAACCTAATCAAGTTGTTTTGAGCCATGTACTTGGTGTGACAGAGAAACATTAGTATTATACATACCTCCAACAGGTGCAGGAGTGGTGCTTGGCATCATGGGCGCTGGTAAATTAGCATTCGCGTTTCCTTGGTTACCTCCCATCAGGTTACTTATCAATTTCTGTGCCTCTTCCATACTGCTGGCATGTGTGTGATGTGTTACGTTGGTGGGAAGACCAATAGAGGAGATCTACAAAAGGAGGGAGGCCATGCGAGGTTAATAGAACACACACTGGGTTATTGATCAACAGATCAAGATCAGAATTCAAATACTTTATTGCCATGCCCCAAAGTTGAGTTTCTGAAACTGTAAACACTAGTGGGGGGCTACTAAAGGTAGAAATCACACAGCTGCACTCAGGAACTGTTTTATGGTTTGGTTAACGTCAACATCTGACTCTCTCCATGAAACTGTTTGAAATGGTTTGTTAAGATGGTGACAACATGGATGAACAGAAACATAAATCACACAGCATTCTTTGTTTCTAGCCACACAAATTGAGAAGTGCAATTCAAAATGTAGTCAGATCTAAGAAACAACAGACAGAGAAGACCAGCTTACCGCACGGGGACCTCCCTTCTTGGCCTTCAGCTTGGCTGAGGGTGGGGGGCGGAGGGGCTGGCGGATCTTGGGGGCCTCTTTCCCCACATGTCTCCCTGGGGAACCTGCCAGGAACAGACATCAATACTCCTGTCACACTAGATTTCAAAGTGACTTTAAATAGACGAATGAAGATGCGGTTAGAATTTGTCTTCAGCAACCCATGCTTGTCATCAGAGATGATCATACGTGTTGTCAGTGGTGACTAACAGGATGAGATGGTAAGACTCGCTGACTTGGTGGATGTATGTCATTGTATTGAAGTTTACATGCCACTTAAAATATTTTTAAAAAAAGATTCCAGCATGCTTTCATTCATTACAACTATGTCAACACCTAGTGGAGAGCCATGTGCATGACTCGACAGCTGAAGTGTATAACTAAAGGTGAAGGAACTAAAGGTATTTCAGAAAGCATATGTCATCGAAGGTTTAAGGTCACACTGGACCAATAATCTTGTCATGTTACAAACAACATAAATAAGAAAAACTGTATTAGTAATTTTCAAGTTCAAGTGAGTTACCAAAAACTGTATGACAGCCATCCAAAGGAGGATGTGTCACAGATGTCTGATGACACTAGACTAGAGTTTTCACATTGTGTCATCTCACCTGGAGGTGCTTGATTAGCAGGTGCCCCTTTAGGTGGCCCTCCAAGGGGGCGCTGTGGAGGTGGAGGCTTCGCAGGTGGGGCTCCGGGCCTCTGTGGAGGCTGTTTGCGAGGCATCTGTAACCAATACAAAACACATACTGAGTAAAGCATGTGTACAACAGTGGAGAAACATCAAATCAAGTGGGCCCCAGTATAACAGTCATCATCATCATGGTTTGCATGTGCATCAGTTTGTATGCAGTTAATTCTGCAAAAGTCTCTAAGTAAACTTGTAAATTTCAAATGATATGAATGAAATAGGGTCTTTACAGCTTACCATTATAGAAATCATCAACATCATCAACAAAAACAAACTGTAAATTTGAATCCCAACAACTCAAGAATAAACCAATGTTTTAAGTGAAGGACAGAACATGCCTCCATGGGCTTGGTTTTGTAAGTAAAGGGTTAAGTGAGGTTCTACAGAACAGCACTGAAAGCTCCTTTGAAAATGACTTGGCATATCAAAAGCAGAGTTGTTACTGGTCCATCCTCAGTTATAGAAAATATAGACACATAGTAAGATGACAACCTGGAAGTTGACAATCATATGTCCATTTGAACCCAATAATTTGCTTACAAGCAGATGAAGACACTTTAGAAGGTGAACATTTGAAACATGTTCACAGTTAAACTACCTCTGGCGATGGTGAACTCCGAAGTCTTGCCCCAGGCTCTGGAACAATGAGAGCTTCTGCCCCACCTGGCGCCGCCCCACCTGGAGCTGCCCCACCAGCACCGGGACCAGCTGCGGGGCGGGGTGGGGGCTTGTCAGGGCGAGAGGGAGCTGTTGGGGGTCGACTCGGCGGACCTGCAGGAGGTCCACTAGGGGGTCCTCCAGGGATGTCAGTTGGTATTTCCTCCTGTACAGCGGGGCTGTTGCGGCCTGTGACAAACAATGGATGTCTGAGTGGGTGGATATTTCAGTGAGTGGCTGGGTGGGTGGATATTTCAGTGAGTGGTTTGAGTGAGTGGCTGGGTGGGTGGATATTTCAGTGAGTGGCTGGGTGGGTGGATATTTCGGTGAGTGGCTGGGTGGGTGAATATTTCAGTGAGTGGTTTGAGTGGCTGGGTGGGTGGATATTTCAGTAAGTGGCTGGGTGGGTGGATATTTCAGTGAGTGGTTTGAGTGAGTGGCTGGGTGGGTGGATATTTCAGTGAGTGGTTTAAGTGAGTGATGTTTGAATCGCTGTCAATTCGTAACCAATACAGTTCACTGACTGCAATACATGCAAGACACAATGACAGAAGTTATGATTATCAATAGCAATGGGGACATGACAACACCATGTGATAATTTTGTACAAAACAAGTGATGGAGGAAGTCAATGTATTCAGAATGTAGAAAGCTGACGATGTAAGTACAGTGAAATCAGTAAGTTTCCCAGCATTACATAATTATGGGAGAAGGACTGGTCCCAGGGTCCATGAGAAATTATCTTGCCTCACACATAATGCAATTTTTGGATTAAAATTGATATTTTATACTTATCCTGACTCATGCTTAATTGCTTGTCTTCTTTTTCTTGCAAATGATAGTGGAACACTTGAATCCCCTTTTGAAGCTCCCTTCAAAAAATCGGACATAAAATCACTCACCCAGTGTTACCTCCCTTAGGTATTTTGGCGGCAAAATCTGTCACATGACCAAACACACTCTTCACTCTCTCCAAATATGAGCCCGACACCCGGATTACAGGGAATCCAGAATGCCATGAGGGGAGGTTGGGAGGTCTGACCTCATGAGTCAGGATAAGTATAAAATATCAATTTCAATAAAAAAAAGTACATTTTATGCAACTCCATGTCTTGATGCTCGCATCAAGTGGAGAAGCGACCCTTCTTCATGTACGAGTAAGTCCTTTACAAGTACAGGGTCCGTCACTCATGCTGGCCTGTCCTAGACGGGCGCATGGACTCTAAAGCTCTAGCTCTTCAGAGCGTTGGCTTTTACAAGTCACGTGATAAAAGGGTGATATTCATCTCAGCGCCTTTGAGGAACCGTCAATTGTTGTGCTACAACAAGAGGCCCAAACTGGTGAATGCCGGAGACGTCCTCGGTAGCAATGTCTCTGAGGTAGTGGTTGGCAAACACCGTCTCCGACTTCCAAAAGCAGCCCTCCATTATTGTCGAGATGGAGCAGTTTCCAAACAGAGCGAGTGTCAATGCCAGCGCTCTGACTGCATGAGGGTTGGAGGCTCGTTGAGGCTCAAGTCCTGCTGCTTTGTAGGCTCTTAGGATGACAGCTCTCATCCATATCGATATTGTCGTACGTGAGACCTCTGTAGCTGTCTCCGTTGATAGAGGGATGAAAAGGCGCTTGAATTTTCGTCTCCTCGTCTTAGACCTTTTGTAGGTAGACTTTCAATGCTCTGACTGGGCATAAGGATAGGTCCAGAGTATCCTGTGGCCCAAAGACTGTCGAGAGTGCTGGGATGTGGAACTGTCTGTCTGGTTGACCGGCCAGTTGTTCTTTGCTATGAAGTCCCATCTCAATCCCAGATGTACGATGTTACGATGTGCATCAAATCGTATTCGTTCAAAGTCCAGAGCATGTATTTCCGACATCCGAGTTGCTGTTGCCAAGGCGATCAAGAACAGAGTTTTGTGTGTTGAAAAGTCATAGGATGTCCTTTCTAGTGGTTCGTAAGTGTCACTGGTGAGATGCTGCAAGACTACGTTGAGATCCCAAGCAGGCGCTTTAAATTTCTTTTGTTGGTCTTCCAACTTAAAGGAGCGTAGTAGAGCCAGTATCTCTGGTACTTTGGTCAGCTTAACACCCGTCTTCATGGTGATAACCGCGCTGAGGGCCGCTAGGTATGTAGAGAAATTTTAACCTTTTAACCGCCTCGTTTGTCTTAGATGACAAAGGTATTCCGCCACTTGAGGATGTGTTGCTCTTCATCGCCATGAAGCCCTTCTTCAATGCATATTTCTCAAAACTCTGCCACTTGTCATCGTACAAGTTGCGGGTTGATCTACATAGAGCTAGTGTGACTGCTTTCGCTGCTCTGGCGGAATATCCTCTTTTCTTCAAGCAAGTCTTGATACGCTCCATGCGTGTAGCTGGAATACTGTTGGATTTCCGTGTACTTGCTTGGTGTGCGGATGAATTAGTAGGTTCGGCCACTCTGGGAGTTGCAGGGTTGGACTTCCGAGTTCTTGTATGAGGATGGGAAACCACACCCTCGCTGGCCAGTAGGGCACAACCAAAATCAGTTGCAGCTTCTTCGTCTTCTTGATTTTCTGCAACACCTGCGGTATTAGAGCTGGAGATGCAAACGCGTAAGCGTTCAGTCCTTCCCAGGAGATGCTTAGAGCATCTGTTGTCCATGCTTGTGGATCCGTGACCAGAGAGACGAATGTTGGTAGTTGTTTGTTGAACTTTGTAGCAAACAGGTCTATCAGCGGAGATCCTATCCTCTGTATCATGCATCTGAAGGCTTCTGGATGTAACATCGGTTCCGTCAGGGATGGTTGTGTTGGAAGAGATAGGGCGTCTGCTATCACATTCTTGGCTCCGGGAATGTGGCATGCTTTAATGTTGATGTTCAGGTTGTCTATTATGCTGAACAGATGAAAGCTGAGGTCTAGAAGATTCCTTGACCTTGTTGATCCTTGTTTGTTGATGTAGAACGCCACTGTGGAGTTGTCCATATGGATCATCAGTTGTGCGTTCCTTAGTATGCTGGACCAGTGTAATAAGGCGTTTATTACTGCTTTCATCTCGAGCATGTTGATGTGCAGACTCTGCTCCTGACTCGACCATTTCCCTGCTGCCACTTCGTTGTCGAGGTGGACTCCCCATCCTTGAAGTGATGCATCTACGTAGAGGTGAGTGTTGCACTCCGGCTCTGATAAGTAGGTTCCTCCGCAAACATTCGACTTCCGAGTCCACCATAGAAGATATGGTTTCAGTGTCTAGATGAGCGTTCACAAACACTTGTAGTGGGTGCAGTTGTACTCTTCCTCTGCGTGTCATGTCTTGTGCTGATGTGAGAAGACCAAGTAGGCTCTGGCCAACTTCATAGTGGTAACGGAGAGAGTAGTGCTTGAGATATCATGTGTTGTATCTTGACCCAACGCTCCTCTGGGACGACTATGCGATTCGCCGATGTGATGAGCCGTATTCCTAGGAATTGAAGATCCTGTGTGGGTTCTAGTTCCGACTTAAGGAGAGTTACTAGCCATCCTAGTTGAGTGAGCAGCCTGATGGGGAAGTCTAATTGCAGTCTGAGTTGACTGGGATCTTTATGAGCTTGAATCCCGTCGTCCAGGTAAACGCACTGCGTAGACCTTGATGATGTAGATATGTGATGATGGGCTTTGTCACTCGAGTTAACAAACAGGGGGCCGATGATATTCCAAATGGTAGCACCTTCAATTGGAAATGACGTCCGTTGAAGAGGAATCGTAGGTATCTCCTAGAGTCCTGTAGATCTATGCTGGCGAGGTAGTCTAACGGACAAACGAGTTGTCGCAATTGAGGAAGGTGTATCATCCTGAATTTTGTGGGTCTGCCTAGATAATCTTGGTTGAATTTCCTCATGTTGTAGATGAGTCGGAACTTTTCCCTGGAATTTTTCTTTGGTACCAGGAAGATTGGGGAGTAAAAACCGGGCGTGACGAGCTCCTGTTTTATCTCTTCGACTGCCTCCTTCTCGAGTAGAGTTGTGATGGCATCAAGTAGGTTCTCCCTCTGGTCGGCAGCATAGTTGTGGGCCAGAGAGTTGCTTGTCAACAGTGGTACTGCTTGTAGTTGTATCTTGTATCCTCTGCATAGGATCTGGGATACGTCAGTCGTCCTGAAGAATTCCCCAATTCATCCCAGTAGTGTTGCAGACGTCCACCCACTTTTGATGAAGTTTGTATGGGAACGGCTGGAGGTGGAAGACTCCAGTCGTTCCAAACCCATCCTTCAGCGTCTAAAGTTCCTGGCACCTCTGGGTGCTCTCCTCTGGAGTTGCCGTATTTCTTTTCCCTGGCTCTCTGTATCCCCGTAAACTTCGACTTACCGGAGTAGCGTTGCCATGTCTGACGGATAACACTGGCCAGTGTATCGATGGACTTGATCATCATTACCTCCCTTGACTCTTTCGTAACTTCTTTGGCCATGTCCTCAATTTCCCCTGCGAAGATAGATGATGCTGACCACGGAGCTCTGTACAGTGTCTTGGTGAAGCGCTCACTCCAACTGCAGGAAGACAGCAATCAGGCCCACTGATGTGGATGACAGATGTTTGGACATAAACTGATGATCTTTCTTTGGGACAGCAATGCAGAGTAAATCATTCTATCTTCTTCAGAGGTCGAGTTCCTGAACTTCGTGATGAGGGTTTCATTGATGGCTCTTGACCTGGCTAGACCAAAGAAGGTAGGTCTGGTAGTTTTGTCTAGTTGTGCCAGCTTCTTATCCTCTATTTTATAAGTCCTTGGTCGGGAGTCGTTGATGATTTTGTAGTTCTCATCTATCTCTGGGGCCTTCATGATATGGTTCCATGTGGTGAAGTGAGGCGCTGAATGGCGGGAAGCTTTGGCTCTGGAACTTTGTTGCCTTCCTGAAGGCTGTGCTGAGGTTCTCCGGTACATCCGAGACAGGATCGATGGGTGGAAGGGTAAGTGTTTCAAAGTCGTCGTTCGACATCATATATGTGAATGCTTCATTATCCTCTTTAGAAGGTGATGCAAGTTCCAATCCATTAGCCATCCAAGATTTGATCGCTGTATCGGAGAATATGATTCCGTCATCATCTTCAGATCTAGAGGCCTCTGTTTCTGAAGATCGTCGCCGTTGTGCCTCCTTCCTGCGTGGAGATCTGCATGGAGACCTGCGTGGAAACCTGTGTGGAGACCTGGGTGAAGATGTGCCTGAAGACCTTCCTGAAGACCTTCTTGAAGACCTGCGTGCAGGTGACCGGTTCAGATAAGGATCCTCCCTGGAGTCTTATCTCTGTGCCTTCGTGAAGGTGTAGATTCTCTTCTACGGGATGCGGGGTACATGCATGCAGGCTCCTGATGGCTGTCCGTATCTGAGGTCGAGGATGATCTGCTTCTGCGATGCTCCGGTGAACATCTGGTTCTGCTCCTGCCCGAAGGCTCCTCTGGAACATCTACTGCAGATTCATCGTTGTCAGGGCTGGCAGGTTCTCGGGAAGTTGCCGTGGACAATCGTCGAGTGCATGACCCTTCACATAGGTTCCCTCCTTCACACAGGCTACCATCTTCAACAGGATGCGATCTGCAGGCTGCTTGTCCTTCGTGCAGGCTCGACGTAGATAGGGCCTTCGCCGCAGCCTTCTCCTGCGCGAACCTCCGTTCCATCAGGTCCAACATCTGCTGAGTAAGCTGCTGCATGAAGATACCCGGGTTGAAATTCTGCGACGACAGCTGCTGCTGCTGCAAAGATGACGACGCATCTGAAAGTGCTGAGGCTTCTTCCAAGGAACGCTGTGCTTGTGAAGAACTGCCGCCTCTGGTATCTGATGTCTGCGTTGATAGAACGTCTGACTGCATTGAGATGACTGCTGACGTCACTGTAGAAGAAGATCTCGTCTTTTTCTTAACTGCTACGTCAGGAATGAGGATGGTTGGCTCGTCATATACGTCTACTTCGTCTGAAGGGATGATCTCTGCAGCGAAGGACCTCGTCTTCTGCGCTGCCCCATGGGAAGACTTCGCCGAAGTCTTATCTGCAGACAACTTCTTTTTCTGAGAAGACGATGCCCTGGTCTTCTTAGACTGCGATGAGGCTACTACTGACATTGATGACCTCTTCCTGGAGCCGGAGCTTCCATCTGCCACAGCAACATGCTCCGTAGGACAGCAATAAACGGTTATCAGCGCAATCACTCGATTTAGACATGACTTGTAAAAGCCGTCTAGACCTGTCCTTGGCACATCTAAGAATGGAATATAAATAATTATTAAATTCAATTTCAGATAAATGCTGACAAAGTTGACAGCGTAAGCTGGAAGAACATGTAGAAGTACAATTAGGACATAATAAATGCGGATCAGCAACCGACAACCGGTATCTGCAATGACTGCAAGTTTTCATCAAATGTAAACAAGATGAAATATCATGTCAACAACGTGGATAAACAGATAATTTAGACAAATATTTCAAACCATATCGCTGGTATATCTTCTTAAATGCTGTATACAGCTAATTTAGTGGTAAAGGCCTAAAAATAAAAGGATATAGTGCCGTATAGGGGACCGAGGCGCTCTCACAACCGTCCTCTAGGGCGAAGAAGGAGAGAGTGAAGAGCGTGTTTGGTCATGTGACAGATTTTGCCAACAAAATACCTAAGGGAGGTAACACTGGGTGAGTGATTTTACGTCCGCTTTTTTTAAGGGAGCTTCAAAAGGGGATTCAAGTGTTTCTCTATCATTCGCAAGAAGAAGGAGACAAGCAATTAAGTATGAGTACGGATAAGGAAATATTATGTCGTTTTCTGATTGGCTGAGCGTTCTTCTATTATTTTCAATGTACCCTGCGTACAAGCGAGTAACATTTTCTATGTACCCCGCTGGGAATGCTGAACTCATTAGGTACTTCGTAGTAGTAAGTCTTTATCTCGAATAACATTGAATCACGTATGATGTACCTAAATTACCGATGTTTTGCAAATGCAAATTGATGGAAGGGAGATAACTCTAAATTTGTATTTCTTGTCATCTTGTTGTCTGGTACTCAATACTATGATCCAATACCCGTGCTTCAAACAGTTCAAAATTATCATTGAGATGTTCGGTAAGATGAATATGTTGTTCACTGGTCCCTCGGGGCCCATGTGTTGATCTACCCTCAATGTTTCTCAGGGAACATAAACAAACATCAAGGGTACATCAGCCCATGTCCCCCTCAAGACCAGTGAACGCAAAATTGTCCTATGATACACGAAACTTGGCAAACCCTACAGCCTTAACCGTTAACATATCAAATGGGTCAAATCAGCACCCAACATACAAAGTGCATAACACTGTCTGTGAGTTCTTAAATTATCTCGCTGTTGGGGGTAGAGGATGTAAAAGTTTCAACTCAGTCCAGTGATTTCAAAATGTCCTTTAATCTCAAGTTCCGAGCTTTCTTACTACACTTCTTCACAATCCAATCCACACAATGACAGAATAACAGTACCTAAACGTTAATTTAACAGTGACTAGACAATGTCTAGGCAATTAATGCACAGTGGCTGGACAGGTTGAAAAACCGTATGTCCTCTAAGCCCACAACACACAATTCTATAACACTCTCTTAGAAACTTAAAAACATGTCTTACTGCTTCAGTATCTTAAAGCTCTCTGTCCCTTTCTCACACTCTTTCATTCCACATGTGTCGCTTAAATTCTTGGTCGGCCACTTATCGTGGTTGATCAGGTCAGAACCCATAGGACCCCAAGAAGACAATTAGTCTATAAGTCTTAGTTGCAGTGGTAAATCACAGCTGCCACCAGTCCTGTGAATGTAGCCTCGGGACATTTGCTGGCAGCAGGGGCTGGCAGATTCTTATGTCTCGACTAATATCTATATACTAAGCACATGCAGCCTCTCACACACAAACCCTAACAAAGTTACAAATATAATATTTTGCATGTACAGCAAATGCCTAAAATTCGGCTCTAACATTCCAGCCCCTAATTGTTACTTATATCTGAATGTAACAATTACCATGAAATTATATAGAGCGAATTTTTTACTTTAAACAATGTCATCCTAAGCTACATTAGTTGACTTAACAACTAGACGTTATAACAGTGGACATTCTCTCTGAGTTATAATCTTAGTATATTACAGTATGCAAGAACTAATCGAACATATTAGTCGATGCTCTTCGTCTTAACTTCAGATTCGTTACAAGTTACAGTCTCAAAACACAGTTTAAGTGTCACTCTCAAGAAGCAAGCACAGCTTGCTGATTGGTCTGTCCAAAACCTTTGTCTGGGTTTTCACTTCGACACGTCTAACAACACCCTTTCTATCTGGCATAAGCTTCACAACTTTGCCCATTGCCCAGGAATTTCTAGGTGCTGTATTGTCCACTATGAGCACGATGTCACCAATCTTCAAATTTCTTCTTATCTTCACCCACTTCTGTCGTTCTTGTAGTAATGGCAGATACTCTCTTAACCATCTCTTCCAGAACAAATCCGCCATATACTGCACTTGGCCACCGACGCCTTGGATATGAACCACCCAAGTCAGACATACCCGGCGGCAAATTCGGTTTTCTCTTCATGAGCAGCAAGTGATTTGGAGTGAGTGCTTCCAAATCATTTGGGTCACTTGATGCTTTGGATATAGGTCTATTGTTAACAATAGCCTCTATCTCACACAGCACTGTTCGTAAGGTTTCATCGTCCAAAGTTTGTTCTCTTACGAGTGATCTTAATACCTTCCTCACAGTTCTGATTTGTCGCCTCCCACACGCCACCATGGTGGGAACCTGTCGGAGGATTGAATGTCCATTCAATACTTCTTTGTAGCATCTCTTGTTGAATCTGACATTTGTTCCATTTCTCAATTTCTTCCCTTAACTCACGCTCACTTCCAAACGGTTGGTGCCATTATCTGATCTGATGACTTTCACTTGACCTCTTCTAGCGATGAAACGAGCGCAGTGCATTTATACAAGAGTCAGTGTCTAAACTATGTGCCACTTCTATGTGCACTGCACGTGTTGTAAGGCACGTGAACAAAACTCCAAATCTTTTTTCGTGCTTTCTTCTGCATTTTACGTCGAATGGACCAAAGTAATCCACTCCAACAAAGGTGAACGGAGGTTCATCGGGAGTCACACGGTGAGCAGGCAAGTCAGCCATCTTTTGATTACCTGCTTCAGCATGGGTACGCCAGCAAGTCACGCATCTGTGTAGTTCTTGTCTCACTGCTGCATTGGCTTTGATAATCCAATATTTCTCAAACAATTTTGAAAGTACAAAATATCTGCCTGAATGTCCACACTCATGATGGATGTGGCGAATTATCAGTTCTGACACATGAGATTTCTTTGGTAGAATCACTGGGTGCATCGCGCTCTCTGGCATGTTGGCCCTACTTAAACGTCCACCCACTCTAATATACCATCTTCTACAAATGGGTCAAGCTTGGAGATTGGACTGCCTTTGCTCAGATTAAGTCCATTGTTTGAGGTTAGTCTTTCAAGCTCACTTGAAAAGTTCTGCTGTTGAACATACCGAATAATGGCTTTCTCTGATTCTTCCAATTCTTTTACTGTCAACACGACAGGCTTCCTTTTCTGTGGTGTTAAACCTGCCTTCTTCATTTTACTCCGATCTAGGAGTACTTCCCGTATCCTGAGTACCCATGCAATAGCCTTCTTCAGAGCAAACCAGTCCGAATAGTGACTGATAAGGCTATCTACTTCTTTGCATGGCTTTCTGTAGTCTATCTGGTTGACCTGGGCAACCTTCCTTAGTTCCACATCTTTCGATGGAATGTCAGTTGAAATGTGTGTCTGTTGGGGCCACATTTCTTCATTTTCCCATAAGAACTCTGTTCCAGAAATCCATCTGGTATCTTTCAGAAATGCATCTATTGACAGTCCTCGAGATGCTTTCGTCTGTGGGATTGTTTTGAGTATCCACATATTTCCATTGTGATGGGACTGACCCTTCATGAATCACTGATAGCCTATTTGCTACAAAGGTGTGGAATCGCTTTGAATCATTGGCGATGTATCTTAAAACTGACATGCTGTCTGTCCAGAAGTAGGTTTGATCAACTGAAATCTCCAGCTCACGTTTGAGCATGCTGTCCACTCGTATTGCTAAAGTCGCAGCTGATAGCTCCATTCTTGGGATTGTGATGGTCTTAAGTGGAGCAACTCTAGACTTGCTAATAAGAAATGAGCAATTAACTTGTCCAGTGGTACTGACTTGTCTTAAATAGGAAACAGTTCCATAACCCTTTTGACTGGCATCTGAGAAGTGGTGTATTTGGGATATTGCATTCTGATCACTATCCTTGGGTTGAATGCACCTTCTTATCTTCATTTCCTCAAGCCTTTGTAGTTCTGACAACCATTTGGTCCAGTCTTTCTGGGACGGAATAGGAATGACGTCGTCCCATCCTATCTTAAGTCTGGAAAGGTCTTGTAGAATGCCCTTTGCTTTGAGAACAAAAGGACCTGCAAATCCCAGTGGATCATATATGGAGCTGACAGTTGACAGAATACCTCTTCTCGTTACTGGTTTGTCTTTGACTGCTATCCTGAACTTAAATGTGTCTGATTCGACACACCATTGTACACCTAATGCCCTCTCCACTGGCAAGGCATCATCTATGTCTAAGTCTTTAACTTCTTTGGCTCGATCCTCTTCTGGGATTGAGTTTATTGCAGCTCTGCTGTTACTTATCCATTTTGTCAAACGGAATCCACCTTTACTGCAGATTTCTCTCAGTTTCTGTGACATCTCAATCGCTATTTCGTCAGACGCGACTGACATGAGACAGTCATCCACATAGAAACTCTTTTCAAGGGCATGGGTCACATTGTTGCTAAACATGTCCTTGTTGTCTTTTGCTGTTTCTTTCAGTGCAAAGTTGGCACAAGTTGGTGAAGAGACAGCGCCAAACAAGTGCACTTTCATCTGATATTCCTGTAATTCTTCATCGAGATTTCCATTGGGCCACCAAAGGAATCTTAGAACATCATAATCATCTGGTTCAACTCTGACCTGGTAAAACATGGCTTCAATGTCCGCCATTAGAGCTATTGGTTCTTGGCGAAATCTCAGGAACACTCCAATTAAGGCATTGGTGAGATCCGGCCCCTGTAGCAGGTGGTCATTTAGTGATTTTCCTCTGTATTCTGCTGCACAGTCAAATACTACTCTTATCTTATCTGGTTTCTTTGGATGGTATACACCATGATGTGGTATGTACCACACCTTCCCATCCTGACGATCTTTCTTACTCTCGGGAACCCTTTGGGCATAATCTTTGTCTAGGAGATCCTTCATAAAGCCTTTGTAATCTCTGTAGAAATCATCATTCTTCAGAAACTTCTTCTTAAGCGAAATGGCTCTTTCTTTGGCCTGTATTTTATTGTTTGTAATTTGATTTTGGAATCTTTGAATGGCAGAGACATCTGGTAGTGTCCTCCTGTTAATCTCTTGGATGAGTTCATTATATCCAAGAAATGCTGATCATTTCTTGACAGTTCTTCTTTATCATTGCTGAGGCCCTCGTTAAATTCTCTGTGGAAGTATCCTCTCAACTGATGATCAAGGGACTCATCTGCTAGAACATCAGTTCTGTTGACTGAGATCTTGCTGGGAGATTCAGATTCCTGGACAAGCCCATTTACCATCCAGCTAAGAATCGTTCTTACAGCATAGGGTCCGTTACCATGACTGTTGACTATTTCCAGGGGTTCCAATGCCATAGGTACATTGTTGCCTATTAGCAGCCCTATCTCTGCATCTATAGGTGGTAGTGTGACGTCCCATAGATGCGGCCATTGATGAATGAACTCTTCTTTGGGAATAGTGCTTGTGGAAATAGGCATTTCATCCTGTGTGAATACTGTAGGTAATTTGATCCAGTTCCTTCCATGGATGTCACCTACTTCTAGGTTTGTTAGAATGGAGGTATTCACAGACTTCTTTTGAGTCATGGTGCTGACAACTATATTTGTCATCTTCCCTGTGACATGAAGCTCGTCAGCCAACCTGCTTGTGCAGAAGGTTGCTGAACTGCCGTTGTCAAGGAAGGCATATGTCTTTACATATCTGTCCCCAGTGCCGACTTTGATTCTAACAGGAACTACAGGCATATAGCTCAAGTCTTTGAGATCTTCACTGTGACGTGTAGCCAAACTGTTGTTTGTTACAACCTTTTGGCCCGTCTGATCCTTTTCCTTCTTTAGTTTATCTTTATTGTTGTCATGGAAACACGTTGCATGTCTCATTTTGCAGATATGACAGGTCAATCTGCTGGGGCACTGGCGACTTGTGTGTCCGAACTGTAGACAGCCAAAACACAATCCCTTTGGTCTTAGAAAGTCAATTTTTTCATCCAGTGTCTTACACTGAAGTCTTATGCACATTTCCATACAGTGATCCTCGTCGCAGAACCAGCATGGCTTGGCGAATGCCCTCAAAGCTCTCTCTCGTGCTGTGAATGGCTTACTTTGTGTCTCATGAATTCGCGATTCAGATTTCGATGTATCAGTGGCAAAGCTCTTAAATCTCTTAGGTGCTTCTTTCGGGTTAGGCTTTGGTTGAGCTTGTCTGTCGTCGGCAATTGTGCCAAACAGTGGACTCGACAGTATCTGTGCTTGTCTATCCACGAAACGAGCAAGGTCTGCAAAGGTGACATTTCTTCTTTCCAAGATATCAAATGAAACTGCCCTCCATCTTTCTCTTAATTTGTATGGCAACTTTTGAATCAGTTCCCTGAGGTTTTTGGGATGTTCTAATTCTCTCATGTACTCTATATCTGCCATGGTATTTCCACAACTTGTCAGGAATATAGAAAAGCTGGTCAGTGCATCACTGTCTTCTGACTTTATAGCTGGCCATTTCAAGGCTTTGTCCATGTAAGCTGCTGCAAGCTTGTATTTGTTCCCAAATTTCTTATCCAACAA
The DNA here is from genome assembly GCF_003918875.1 of Haliotis rubra. Classification (NCBI taxonomy): domain Eukaryota; kingdom Metazoa; phylum Mollusca; class Gastropoda; order Lepetellida; family Haliotidae; genus Haliotis; species Haliotis rubra. Next base: position 178,785 of record NW_025767021.1, read on the forward strand.
TGACCTGGCTTGTTCATAACCACTTTCCGGATTCATGTGAATACAGCTTCTTACCAAGTCATTTGGTTCACCGCTGGTGTACTGGTCCAAGTAATAGAGTCTATCCTTGGGATTAATGGTCTTGTCTTCTATAGCATGTTCAAAAGCTCTTATGAAAGGCTTAAATTGTAATGGGTCGCCACTAAACGTAGGTATTTTCCTAAAGGGTAGACTGGCTAGCTTCTGGTGTTCTACCACAAGCTGCATTATTTCATTCTGTTGTTTACACACTTCATCGAAGTGTGTATTGCTGACTCCAGCTGGTGAGCTTGTGTTCTGGTTCAGGGTGAATTCTCTTGCAAGTGGATTCAACACTTCATTTCGGCTATTTGATGGGTTGAAGGACTTTTGGGGATGATCTTTCTTTTGCGAACCGTTAGATTCTTGGTCATATTGGTCAAAAATTGCATACTGAGCATTTGCGATTTCCACTTCTGTCTCAAGTTCTAATCTTTCTCTCCTTTGTTTTAACCTGTTCTCTTCTTCTTCCAGTTGATGCTTTTGCTCTAATCCTTTCTGTCTAGCAACAAGTTCGGCCCTTTTTGCCAAGATTTCCATTTTAGCAGAGGAGGCAGATGATATGACTGAACCCTTACGTGTCCCGACTTGCGAAACGCTATCTTCAGGCCTTATTTCATTTTCTGTATCACAGGGTTTAATAAACGAAGCAACATTTGTCTCAAACTGTACTAAGGCACCTAACTGTGACTGGAACCAGGCTTCGTCTTCCTCTTTCGCTGATTGACTTTCAAGTTTATTGTGATAAGTTTCAGCCGATTCTTTAAATTTCAAAAATAGCTCTTTCCATTCTTGAAACTCAATTTTTACATCATCCAGAGCGTCAGAGCTCATCAAGTATTCAATGTAGTTTACCTTTGAACACACTTGTTTATACAGGAATTTTCTTTTTTCCAATGCTGTATTCAAATTATAGCTTTGGCCCTTTTCCGTTGGTTTTCTTATTCGTGATTCTGTTATCACAGATTTAGCATTTCTCCTAAGCTCATGAGTCAGTCCTTTATCACTGTGAACAGTATCGCTCAATGTTCTGCTTGCCATGGTGAAAAATTAGTCGAACAGTTCGAATAATCTTGAAATAACTTACAGTTCTTGAATTCCTTAATCCTAAATGAACACACAGTTCCAATGAAATATAATCCCTCCTGTTTCTGAATAAATACTTGAACATGTGGTCTTCTTAAATCCTGTTAGCACATCCTTGAACACATATCAGTTCCATTTGCTTGACAAGCTCAATCTTCTTTAAGAAAAACTAAATGAATAACTTACTTCAGCTTTGAGTCCTCAATCCAGTTTGCGTTAATCCATTTTGATGATTGCACAATTCTTCCGCACAAAATTCTTTGTCCAAGTCTTAGGTTCACATCCGGGTTTTCACGGGTTTTTCAACTTTGAATGTGAGTTCTTAAATTATCTCGCTGTTGGGGGTAGAGGATGTAAAAGTTTCAACTCAGTCCAGTGATTTCAAAATGTCCTTTAATCTCAAGTTCCGAGCTTTCTTACTACACTTCTTCACAATCCAATCCACACAATGACAGAATAACAGTACCTAAACGTTAATTTAACAGTGACTAGACAATGTCTAGGCAATTAATGCACAGTGGCTGGACAATAGCTGGACAGTGGCTGGACAGGTTGAAAAACCGTATGTCCTCTAAGCCCACAACACACAATTCTATAACACTCTCTTAGAAACTTAAAAACATGTCTTACTGCTTCAGTATCTTAAAGCTCTCTGTCCCTTTCTCACACTCTTTCATTCCACATGTGTCGCTTAAATTCTTGGTCGGCCACTTATCGTGGTTGATCAGGTCAGAACCCATAGGACCCCAAGAAGACAATTAGTCTATAAGTCTTAGTTGCAGTGGTAAATCACAGCTGCCACCAGTCCTGTGAATGTAGCCTCGGACATTTGCTGGCAGCAGGGGCTGGCAGATTCTTATGTCTCGACTAATATCTATATACTAAGCACATGCAGCCTCTCACACACAAACCCTAACAAAGTTACAAATATAATATTTTGCATGTACAGCAAATGCCTAAAATTCGGCTCTAACACTGTCTATTGGAGCATGTTGTAACACAGCTGCAGAAAGACCTAAGTACTGACCTGAAGATGACGGACTGCTATTCCTGGACCGTGCGCAAGGGGAGTGGGCAAAGTGGCATCATCTCCAGTGAGCAAGTCACCCTCGTCTGGTACATGAGAAACGGAAAGTCAACTCATAGTGAAATAAACTGAAAACATATCACTTCATAATTGATGTTTGATATACTTGGTATACTCGTCCTCAATAATCAGTCGAACTAAACATTGTCATTTCATCACATATATTTCAACAGACATACTAACAGTTAACAGTAGGAGGATAACTCCCTCTAATTGACCAATTACATCATTGTAACCTTGATTGATGACATAATATCAAAGTCACAACAAAGGGGAGATCACTCTCATTTCACCTCATTTCTAGTACTTTCCACACAACAAATAACAGTGGCTCAATATTTCACAAGATTTGTTTGGAGCTTAATACAAAAATATTAAAACATATTTTTGAGTGCCTCCCTATCTGAAACATGTTAGAATATTATTTTCTTAGTATTTTAACTAAAATTTCACTTGTAACATGAAAATGCACAATTGCATACAAATCATGCCATTATCCGCTGGACTACAGAAAGAATGACACACTTGATAAACTCTTCCTCAATAATCAGTCGAACTAAACATTGTCATTTCATCACATCAGTTAACAGTAGGAGGATAACTCCCTCATACAAAGCCATGGTTGCTGCCATTAAAGGAAATGGCATCAGCTCCAGGTTCAAGCTAATCAAGCATTTCATGGACACCCTTTCAAAGTAAGAAAGACTACAACAACATTCTTCATCCTAGAGGCTTAGACATATTTTGAATCAGCTATGAGGGTTGACTTGGTACCCACCATCATCCATGACATAGTCCATGGCAGGCATGCTGAAATCATCTCCCAGCAGACTGTTGGAGAACTGATTGTAGAGAGCTGTCGTGTTGAGTGCACACATCTTCAGCTCCTTTTCAATGACATCACGCCAGTCCGGAGTGCACAATCTCACTCGAATGGTCTCTCCATTGACCTGGTGCTGGTCCAGAGCCTGGGCCTCAAGGGCAGCGTCCCCACTCTTGTAGATGATCCACATGTCACTGCCCACAAACCTGTGTGAATGGACACCAAATATTCCTGTTACACAACTGGTAATGAGATACATCCATTCTGCTGACGTATTGTACATTGTAAACTTATACAAGGAAAAGTACAAAATGACACCTAACGATATGATACATTTTTTTCATTTTAGTTCATCTTAGTTCAACATTGACCACAATCTGCTGGTGGCTGGATTACTGTTCAAGAAAGAATATTGTAAACAATGTCTGCATGAGTGATGAGTCTTGTTCATGAGTGAGTGAGTGAGTCCACACTCAGCAATATTGATGTTGTTTCACAAACCCACCTGACGACTGTGACGTCTCCAATCTCAGTGAAGGTGCTGACCACTTGGTCTATAATCTCATCATCAAACTCTGCCCCCGATGCCAGAGACACGATGACAGTGCCATCTGGTGGTCCCTGTTGAGCAACAACTTCGTGCATCACCTTCTCCTTGCAAGCCTCGTCAACTGCCAGCACGTCAATGTCCAGGAGGGCCAGCACAGGCCTGAATCAGAGAGCAGAGATAGCACCTGTCTCTATGGACATTGGGTAATACTTGTGTGTAGTCCATGGATAACTCAGAAATGTCATTCAAGAAGCTAAAAATAGCACTAAAACAGCACCAGAGAGTAGTATCATCACTACGGTTTGTTTCATTTCAGCTCCTGTATATCATCCCATATATGGCAAGTTAGTTTTTTGTACCTAAAATTAAGAGGGGTTTAAAGAGGGAAGCAATATATGGTAGTTGGTGTCAACTTTAATAAAACAAATAGACATGAAGAAAACCTTCAGCCCAGTAAGCTGTCCACATAAAGGAAACAATGATTGCTGAAGAAATGCTTAGCCTCTGAAAACATCTCCATGTAAATTAAAAATGTGCCCTTGTGATAACCCTAAACATGAGTCAAATGTAGACTTGTTTCATTTTGGGTTTGTGCATTACAGAAAGGGCCGGTGGAAGAGAAACAAGTGTGGTTCTGGGTCTGAGACAATCAATGTGTAGCTGTTACCTGTGATCTGATGTCTTCAACTCCGCCCGATCATACAATATCAACTTCCCCTCACTCCAGCTCGGGTCATCTTCCTCCTCTGTAGCAGAAAACCATGTTATAACCTTATGGTGTTCAAATAAAATAGATTATTTGGAACCAAAATATTAGGCTTAATAATATTGGATTGATGTAAGCAGATAGGATAATTCACCATGTGTTATTTTTTCTATTATTGTTTTCTGTAAAGCTTGTAACACTTAGTCACATGTGCATGTCAATAATTTTAGTTTAAGCATCTACACACTCACACACCTGCAGTTTTACCATGTACACCCTCACATACCTGCAGTTTTACCATCCACACACACACACACACACACCTGCAATATCACCATGTGCACCCTCACACACACCTGCAGTTTTACCATGTACACCCTCACACACACCTGCAGTTTTACCATTCACAAACACACCTGCAATATCACCATGTACACCCTCACACACCTGCAGCTTTATGATGTACACCCTCACACACACCTATAGTTTTACCATCCACACATGCACACCTGCAATATCACCATGTACACCCTCACACACACCTGCAGTTTTACCATGTGCACCCTCACACACACCTGCAGTTTTACCATGTACACCCTCACACACACCTGCAGTTTTACCATTCACAATCACACACCTGCAATATCACCATGTACACCCTCACACACACCTGCAGCTTTACAATGTACACCCTCACACACACCTTGAGGTTTTACCATGTACAACTTCACACACACCTGCAGTTTTACCACCTACACTCTCACACACACCTGCAGTTTTACCATCTACACCCTCACACACACCTGCAGTTTTAGCATTGAGACTCTCACACACCTGCAGTTTTACCATGTACACCTTCACACACACCTCCAGTTTCAGTATCTACACCCTCACACACACCTGCAGTTTTAGCATGTAGACTCTCACACCCACCTGCAGTTTTACCATCTACACCCTCACACACACCTGCAATTTTAGCATGTAGATTCTCACACACACCTGCAGTTTTACCATGTACACCCTCACACACACCTGCAGTTTTTCCATGTACACCCTCATACACATACATGCAGTTTTACCATGTACACCTTCACACACATACATGCAGTTTTACCATGTACACCCTCACACACATACATGCAGTTTTACCAACTACACCCTCACACACCTGCAGTTCTACCATGTACACACTCACACACATACATGCAGTTTTACCATGTACAACCTCACACATACCTGCAGTTTTACCAACTACACCCTCACACACCCCTGCAGTTTCACCATGTACACCCTCACACACATACATGCAGTTTTACCATGTACACCCTCACACACACACACACCTGCAGTTTTACCATCTACACCCTCACACACATCTGCAATTTTAGCATGTATACCCTCACACACACCTGCAGTTTTACCATGTACACCCTCACACACACACACCTGCAGTTTTACCATGTACACCCTCACACACACCTGCAGTTTTACCACGTACACCCTCACACACCCCTGCAGTTTTACCATCCACACAGTGACATCTCCAGCTATATGTCTACTCTCTTAGATGGCTGAACATCTACACTAAGACATCTGAAGCTGTACATCTTCACTAAGACATCTGAAGCTGTACATCTACACTAAGACATCTGAAGCTGTACATCTACGCTAAGACATCTGAAGCTGTACATCTACACTAAGACATCTGAAGCTGTACATCTACACTAAGACATCTGAAGCTGAATCTCTACACTAAGACATCTGAAGCTGTACATCTACACTAAGACATCTGAAGCTGTACATCTACACTAAGACATCTGAAGCTGTACATCTACACTAAGACATCTGAAGCTGAACATCTACACTAAGACATCTGAAGCTGTACATCTACACTAAGACATCTGAAGCTGTACATCTACACTAAGACATCTGAAGCTACACAACTACACTGAGACATCTGAAGCTGTACATCTACACTGAGACATCTGAAGCTGTACATCTACACGAAGACATCTGAAGCTGTACATCTACACTAAGACATCTGAAGCTGTACATCTACACTAAGACATCTGAAGCTGAATCTCTACACTAAGACATCTGAAGCTGTACATCTACACTAAGACATCTGAAGCTGTACATCTACACTAAGACATCTGAAGCTGTACATCTACACTAAGACATCTGAAGCTGAACATCTACACTAAGACATCTGAAGCTGTACATCTACACTAAGACATCTGAAGCTGTACATCTACACTAAGACATCTGAAGCTACACAACTACACTGAGACATCTGAAGCTGTACATCTACACTAAGACATCTGAAGCTGTACATCTACACTAAGACATCTGAAGCTGTACATCTACACGAAGACATCTGAAGCTGTACATCTACACGTAAGACATCTGAAGCTGAACATCTACACTAAGACATCTGAAGCTGTACATCTACACTAAGACATCTGAAGCTGTACATCTACACGAAGACATCTGAAGCTGTACATCTACATTAAGACATCTGAAGCTGTACATCTACACTAAGACATCTGAAGCTGTACATCTACACTAAGACATCTGAAGCTGTACATCTACACTAAGACAACTGGAGCTGTACATCTACACTAAGACATCTGAAGCTGTACATCTACACTAAGATATCAGAAGCTGAACATCTACACTAAGATATCAGAAGCTGTACATCTACACTAAGACATCTGAAGCTGAATCTCTACACTAAGACATCTGAAGCTGTACATCTACACTAAGACATCTGAAGCTGTACATCTACACTAAGACATCTGAAGCTGTACATCTACACTAAGATATCAGAAGTTGAACATCTACACTAAGACATCTGAAGCTGTACATCTACACTAAGACATTTTAAGCTGTACATCTACACTAAGACATCTGAAGTTGTACATCTACACGAAGACATCTGAAGCTGTACATCTACACTAAGACATCTGAAGCTGTACATCTACACTCACGCTCTCTTGGTAGGAGGTGTTTACGCCTCCAGAGCACCCGGTCTGTCCATGCTGGTGTGCGAGACTTCTCACTGGTGTCGTAGTCATCACTGAACAGATCATACTTGTAGGTAGGTGCGAAATTGGTCTTCCCCTCACTGAATCCAGCAAACCCCTACACAACAAGTACACATACAGACACATCATTCTTGACCAATCTAAACATCAGTCCTGGCAATTCCAATGAGAGCAATTGGAATGCAAGTGTTTCCATGAAACTACAACTGACTGACTGAGTTTTGGTTTTATGCCGCTTTTAGCAATATTCCAGCAACATCACGGAGGGGGACACCAGATATGGGCTTCACACATTGTACCCATGTGGGGATTCGAACCCGGGTCCTCGGCGTGACGAGCCAACGCTTTAACCACTAGGCTACCCCACCGACCCATGAAACTACAAGCAAAAGAATTTAATTCATGATAGGTACACATTAGACTTGTTTCAAATGAATTTTCTTTCCAAGGCATGTATAAAAACCTTTTGTTGTTTGACTTTAGTGGGTTTTACACCATTTTAGCAATATTCTTATAATATCATTGCTGGGGACATCAGGAACAGGCTTCTCAAACTGTGCTCATCTTGGGGATGAGCAGACACTTTAAACACTATTCTACCATACTGCCCCTGAACTCACTGAAAACTTACCTTGCCCTCCGCCCGTTGTACATTAAGTTGGTCATAGTGCTGCAGGGCTGCCCAGTTCTCACTGCGGACGAGGTCCTTCACCTGCTCTATGTCCATGTCGATGCGGTAGTTGAAGTCTCCGCACCAGAACACGTAGTCGTGACTAGAGATAGTCCGGCCCTGCAATACACACTAATCTTACACCATTCGCAAAACACACTAGTCTTACACCAGACATATATAGTCGAGCCCTTCCATACACAGTGATCCTGAACCTAACACACGTGTAATCTGGTCTGCAATACAGACTTGTTTCAATAAAGTAGGTATGGAAGGAGAGTGATAAGCTGTAACTATATAATAATGTTGTTGCCGTGAATGGCAGTTGTCAGAACACAGCCTCTAAATGATTCAATAACTACTGTTACTATTATCTCAAAACATTCAAGTTTTTCCATGTGGTTTAATATTTGGTACAGATTTTGGTTTTCCATCAGTAAAACATACACAGAAGGGAGCAAGAAATACACCAACTCAGGTTATCAAACTCACCAAGCCATTAAATTTTAACCTTTTCCTGAAGTAGTTGTTAAGCTTGTTCTTGCAATGAATTCTAATATTTTACTCACATGAAGGCATCTATAGTTTGTCAAATACTGGTCACCTTCACCTCTGAGGCCTGTGTTTTCATACCCCCTAGATACAGAGTGTATGGCCAAAAGAGGTCATCTGATACATTAACAGTAAGTTTTCTATCAACTTACAACATATATACAGAAGGATGCAATATGCATTACTTCCATCATGCAACCACATCATCCAACATCTATCCACAACGTCTGTTGTGTAACCATAATCCCCAACCTTTAGACATGGTGTCTGTCATGAAACACAATGCCTGTCATGTAACCGTGATGTCTGTCTGTCGTGTAACCATACTGCCTGTCACGTAACCATGATGCCTGTCATGTAACCATGATGCCTGTCGTGTAACCATGATGTTTGTCTGTCGTGTAACCATACTGCCTGTCATGTATCTGTGATGCCTGTCATGTAACCATGATGCCTGTCGTGTAACCATGATGTCTGTCTGTCGTGTAACCATACTGCCTGTCATGTATCTGTGATGCCTGTCATGTAACCATGATGCCTGTCGTGGAACGATGATGCCTGTCGTGTAACCATGATGGCTGTCATGTAACCATATTACCTGTCATGTAACCATGCTGCCTGTCATGTAACCATGATGGCTGTCATCTAACCATGATGCCTGTCATGTAACCTTGATGCCTGTCATGTAACCATGATGTCTGTCATGTAACCATGATGCCTGTCATGTAACCATGATGGCTGTCATGTTACCATAATGCCCATCGTGTAACCATGATGTCTGTCATGTAACCATGATGCCTGTCATGTTACCATAATGCCCATCGTGTAACCATGATGTCTGTCATGTAACCATGATGTCTGTCATGTAACCATGATGTCTGTCATGTAACCATGATGCCTGTCATGTAACCATGATGCCTGTCATGTTACCATAATGCCCATCGTGTAACCATGATGTCTGTCATGTAACCATGATGTCTGTCATGTAACCATGATGAAACGTCCATGATGTAACGTCATAACCGTCATGTAACCATGATGTCTGTCATGTAACCATGATGTCTGTCATGTAACCATAATGGCTGTCATGTAACCATGATGGCTGTCATGTAACCATGATGTCTGTCATGTAACCATGATGCCTGTCATGTAACCATGATGCCTGTCATGTAACCATGATGTCTGTCATGTAACCATGATGTCTGTCATGTAACCATGATGGCTGTCATGTAACCATGATGGCTGTCATGTAACCATGATGGCTGTCATGTAACCATGATGCCTGTCATGTAACCATAATGGCTGTCATGTAACCATGATGCCTGTCATGTAACCATGATGCCTGTCATGTAACCATGATGCCTGTCATGTATCCATGATGCCCATCGTGTAACCATGATGCCTGTCATGTAACCATGATGCCTGTCATGTAACCATGATGTCTGTCATGTAACCATGATGCCTGTCATGTAACCTTGATGCCTGTCATGTATCCATGATGCCCATCGTGTAACCATGATGCCTGTCATGTAACCATGATGCCTGTCATGTAACCAAGATGCCTGTCATGTAACCATGATGCCCGACATGTAACCATGATGCCTGTCGTGTAACCATGATGCTTGTCATGTAACCATGATGCCTGTCATGTAACCATGATGCCTGTCGTGTAACCATGATGCCTGTCATGTAACCGTGATGCCTGTCGTGTAACCATGATGCCCGACATGTAACCATGATGCCTGTCATGTAACCATAGTGTCTGTGATGTAGTGTCTGTTGTGTAACAGTGGTGCCCATCATGATGTATGTCAAGAAACCATAATGTCCACCAAGTCAATGTGGTGTCCATGGCGTAACCATGGTGTCCGTCATGTAACCATGGTGTAATTAATTTGTTAACAAATACATGTACAAAAGTGAATGAAAACATGACATGAAAAACTGATAGAAAACAGCTTTCTGCTGACACAAATACACATATTTTGTCATAAGGACTGTGTGACTGTTCCATTCTCCAGCCAGTAGGGCAGGTCTAACATAATCTGACAATGTCCAGGCTTTTTATAGGACAGATATCCTACAAAGAGATAAAACATACATCACAACTGTAGAAATAGTAAATCCATGCAAAGACTGGAAAACAATACTTGAAACTAATAAAAAAGATCAGATTTCTAGAAGCAAATCATTCAACACCCTAACAGAACATTAAAATCATCAGGAAGACAACATTTTATATTAATGCAAGCATGGTGGACCTAGATACTGGACATTCCTGCCAGTCATCTGACCTCTGCATCACCTTGATGAGCATCTGGTGCTGTAGTTAATTATACAAGACATGTGAGGGGCTCCAGGCACACATGTCCTGGTGTCAAGCTCAAGGGGCTTGCTGCTCTGTGAGGAAATGATGTAAACGTTGTACAAGGAACGGGTTAGAGCTTGCATTAGTCACCATTTGTGAATTTTGATTTGGACATTGAGATTAGAAGCATGCATGTTAGTCGTGACATTGTTGGAGCAACAACACAAGACTTCTGACACTCTCCAGCACATACAACCAACCTGACCACAATCACATGCTACGTCACCATGTAAAACACTTCACCAAGATGTTTAAACTATGTTCCAGTGATTACCATGTTTCAAAAACCAACCGCCACAAGTATACATATAACACCTAGTATGGCAGTTGTACATGGCTGGCTAATACAACTATAACCAAGGCTGATGTGTAGTGCACTCGGTACATAGTCACAGCCCATACATTAGCATTACATGTAGTTAACAATCTTCTATCATCCAGTGTAAAATATGTACATTCTATTATGACAATACCCTGCATTGACTGACATAGGTTTGCACTGAATGATTTCATAATCATAACAGCTAAAAAGTAGTTGTACACTCAAATTACACCCACCTGACAAAGAAAATGTGAAAAGTTACAGATGGTATCATCTCCTCCCAAACGAAACCATGGCAACAAATGGGAGCAGGAGATGACCTACTTAGAATGGAGGTATATATTACACTGAAAAATCAAGAGAAAGATAACCAACTTCGGAACCATTCACTGACTTTTCAGCCTCTGCCAACACAGCATCTTCCAGCTAAGTCAAAAACCACAGCCAGCATCTGATATACAGGTTGAACACAGTGACACACTCCTCAGTCTACACACTCAAACATACCTTCCACAGTGAAAGCATTACAAGGCCTGGTTACTGAACACATGGTACGAGACAAGACTGAACTAGCCTGCTAGGAGGGTCAATGTACATAAGATGCATGCACTCTACACATGCTGTGGATATACATACCATACACATATCCTGTAGAGAGAAACATACACATATAGTTGGGCACAGTGGCTGGAGGCATGGCATAATATGTTTATACACTCAGCAGGTACAACCTGAGCCAGACACCATCAGCTATATTCATCTACATCACCACTCATTACAGAGCAGATGTAACTTAACAACAGGGGGCCGATATCTAGTCCCTCTAGGTTTTCACTGACTAGTGCCTGTGTCCCTGGTTATCAACACTCATGTTTGTAAATAGTTTTTTGTAAGGGCTTTTGATCATTTTTTAGATTCTTATCAGCTAACAGTAATCACCTCTATTTTGCTTTAGTGGTTGGATTGCACAAAACTCCTAATCATGAAAGTGATACCCTTTCCTTGAGTTTCCTGAACAACTAATAACTATTTTTCTACATGACCTAAATCTGTTATTTTATTGTGTATACCCCCACCCCACTTCCCCATGTGAAAATATAATTCACTGCTTTATACCAGTACTAATTTGCTGGTATTGTTGATTTTTCTTTTTAACAACAAACCTTTTTATATTATGTGATGCCAGTTTCACCCACACATTAGAATCTGCCAGGTGTGATGATACAAATATGTCACACCAAGATTCACTGATAAAAGCAAAAATGCCCATGTGTCCTCTGTAATATAAATCAGTTGCTTGGCCACTCAAAATCAATTTTTGCAGAGAGTGAAATAATTTATAAAATATTTCCAGCAATACTAAATTTACAAAATGTCAAGTACCCTTAATTGTTTGTGCATGACTTTTGAGAATCAGGAAATGGTAACATGAAATCAAATCTTATAAACAAAGCAACTTCAAATTGTGTATTTTGAACCATTGATGTCTGTTTCATCCTTGAAACCTTTAAGGACACTCTACAGATATTTCTCACAAGACTTTTAAAAATATTATGTATGTTTCCTTGTTATATGTTTAGGTTTTCTTGGGATATCATCATATCTCATGTTAAAATGTCAATATGTAACTTTTGTAAGAACTCATATCTAGCAAAATGGCAATGTATCTACATCAGACAGTTCTCCGTGTGCCATGTTTATATAGGGTTGGTGGGATATCACTTGGGCTACCAAGCAATTGTGTCTGCTTGTTAACCCTTCACAGTCCATTATCCTGTAGTACAACAGGAATTGAGTTTCCAAGATCACTTTAGATGTTCTTTGCGATACATACACATGTTGAGAACTGTAGGATATTTGTACAATAGCTACAATATCTTTTATCAAAATATCACAAATCATGTCAACAGTAGCAGAATAGATTAACTTCACTGAAATAGAAAACTTTCCAGAAAAGCAGCCTATCCAGGTAAACTGTTTCCCATCCCCATCTAACACGTGTAATATGCGACAACATTTGAACACTCCCCTGACACTGCACATACATTATTATGAAATATTTAGGGTCTCGTAAACTTCCACTGTGCTGTCAGTGAAGACGTATTTAGACACAATTTTCTAAATACATCTGTATTGTTAGAATACTTGAATTAAAATAAAATTTATTTCCATAAATGTACACACTGACTGATTACCTAACCCTGTGGATCAGGAAGTAGATTAGGGATATCTGACACCTGGAACTGATGAGGTCAAAGGTTGATGGTTACATGTTTATAGAGATAATGGCTCCACTACAGATTTCAGTGTTTTCTAGGACCATGTATTATATAGTTCTCTTAGTTTTATGTTATGTCTCTTTATTTTCATCCCATTTTCGTATTCATTGTGATATTGCGATAATGTACATACTCAAGACAAAGAAAACCATTTTAAATACATATTTATACGTTTCAACTAACATTTCAGTTGATAAAGAAGGGTTTGATTCAAGTATTAAGTAAGTGTACTTTACAATAAAAGTCAATCCATTTTACAGATCTATGCCACAGAAGCCATTTTCAATTTATTACAATGTACATGTACCATTTTATCAAGGGGTTCTAATGAGTGAATGAGTGAGTTTAGTTTTACGCCACTTTTAGCAATACATATTCAGGCAATATCATGGCGGGGGACACCAGAAATGGGCTTCACGCATTGTACTCATGTGGGGAATAGAACCCAGGCTTTCGATGACGAGCGAACGCTTTAACCACTAGGCGACCCCTACCCCACCGCTGGGGGCTAATGAACAAAGAAAACAACTTTGGCATCAAATCTGTTTTCAGACTAATATTGCTGTGGAGGGCGTATTTTAAATTCAATAGTGGACATATACAGAACATGTTCTGCAGACATGGTCATTTGTGAGAATTGTGATAGAAAGCTTATTCTCTACCAAAATGTGGCAGGTACCGGTAGGTTGTTTTATTACCATTCTGTGAAAGATTTTCTTTCAGATGGTAATTTGTAGTATATGAGTAAAAACCTATTTTAACATGGCCAACTCCGGTTTATTGGTCCTGAAGCACAACACATTTACAGTAGTGGCGTACCGGGGACGGTGATCAGAACAAAGATGCAACTGGAGACAAATGGTTTAGGGTTACACTTTCCCGATTAGAGTCGATGATGGGTACTTTTGAGGGGCCTGACAGACTGACAAAACTCATGCAATAAGTTCACACTGATTGTGATGAGACACAACATCTGTGCTGGGATCCGGTGAAGTGATAACTTAAAATTTCTTCATAAATAGCTATCTTTGGTCAACAGTTCTGAACCTGAGGCCACAAGAAACATCAATACATTGTCATAACTGTCAGAATTTGTGTGTATATAAAAATGTACACACATACCATAATTAGAGAGAATATAGAAGATGCAGCCTACAGTGGTATCCCATCATTGTACAGGAGATATATGGCTAAACCTTTAATAAGTTTAATAAACCGCAGTGAAACACTGGTATAATAATTGAAGGTTGGTAATCATATTCAATGTGTACATGCTTCATATTAGGAATGTATATCCAATATATTAGTCTTAGCCAGAGTAATCAGATCTGTCAACCTCTCACTAATGATATGTGATGATTTCATAGCTAACACAGCAGCCACAGAGAACTCGTGTTCCTCAAGCCTTGTCCTGTTGTGAGAAGACAGAGCTTGATGGGGGCAGTCAGTGATTGTTGGGCCATTTATTATGGATTGCTATCATTTGGATTAAAAAATGAAATTTTTACAAAAGCATGTCTGTATTAATCATCCAATGTAAACAAATATCTGATTAACATGTCTCAAGACACCATATACTTTTAAAAAGTCAAGAAGAGAACTTTAAACTCCAGCCATGGAGCTTGGGTTCTCAGTCTTCTAGTTGGTTATAACTAATAACCTGCTTTGATTTTCTCAGTTATCCCACACTCAGAGTTTTGCAACAATCACACTTTTTAACAAGCAACATAATTCCATGATAAAGTATACACGAGATGTACAGTCCCTGTTATAAGTAGTATAAGTGGCACATAAAACCAAATCCAAGGCACTTCAAGATTATCCCCAGTCCTCTTCCCCACCACCCAACCCCACCCCACCCCTTATTAAAGGACAAAGGAGAACACTTACCATTGGGAACATCATCTTGCGCGTAATCTCCACATAGTCAGCGTTCCGTTCATTGACCTGAGATTGGCCTCTTGGCTAGATGAGCACACACAAAGCACACTGGCGTGCCATGAACCAAACTAACCTGTAGAGGTTTCAGATTCTTTGAATATATTCCTCCTTGGGGTACTTATAAGCATTTAAATGTCCATTTAAAATCCCTACGACAATTGTAACAATATTTGAATAAAATATTTACAAAACAAAAACTACGTTTTTGTCTTGTGAGACCACCCCTACAGGGCCCTACGGGCCCCTACAGCCAAGAGCAGGTAACTCTAGACTATAACCTCGTACCTCACTTTCCATGCTGAACGAAATCAGACAGAATGTGGGGAGGTGGGCGGGCGTACCCCAAGGAGGAATATATTCAAAGAATCTGAAACCTCTACAGGTTAGTTCGATTCTTTTTCATATATTCCTCCTTGGGGTACTTATAAGCATAAGACAGACTCCTAAAGACGGATCTAAGGAGTGGCATTCTGTCCGCATAAAACAACCCCGACAAGAAGTGGAATTTCCCAAGCTAAAAATAGCAGAAAAAAGCTCACTTACCTGGTCACGTGTCCACCATAGCCAATCAGGTGGGGGCATGAGCCAGGGTCAGGGTCGAACACATTACAATTACAATGCGAAACCTCGCTAATGTAAACAGCTGAGATAAACCCCCTCCCTCCCGTGATCAATCGGAAGTGAAGATAAGGGAATCCAGCAATAAGCCCCAAGAAACAAAATGCCGTAATACTTCTATTAAGCAAAGGTTTCTAAGGCAATAGGTCTAGAGCAGAACGGAATAATACAGAAGACATGGGAATAAAAACCATCACCATATAAAACCCGTCACATAGGGAATAGGTAAAAGTTTAAAAAAAACAACACCAGTTAAAATCGGCAGATAATGGTTCATGGCATAAAAACCTCGAAAGCTCAATCGGCTAGAGAGGTGGAACCTTGCCCACTGGAGAGAACTGACTGACCGAACCGAGCACGCTCACTGGAGAGTCTGTCAAGTTGGTAATGACGGATGAACATACTCGGTCGGCTCCAAATAGCCGCGGAGCAGATCTCCTCAATGGGCAGGGCTGCAGCGTAAGCTTTCGATGTAGCAACTGCCCTAACCGAATGAGCTTTCAAACCTTCAGGTGGGATACGACCTTTGTGAGTATAGCTCATATGTATGGCAGAGACAAGCCACCTAGATATGGTTTGCTTGTTCGCCTGAAGACCAGCCTTGACCCCGCCATAACAACAAAACAATTGGTTATCCTTACGGATACCCCTTGTTCGTTTGATATAAGCCTTAAGGGTCTTACGGACATCTAAGGCGTGAGCACGTCGTAGAGAGGTACCGGGCAGGGGAGGCTGAGTGAAAGCCGGGAGCTCAATAGGCGCCGTCACATGAAAGGCACTATCTCTCTTAGGACGGTAAGTATCAGGCAGCCGTATGCTAACTCTGTCTTTGTGAAAACAGTTTAGCGGGGATCGGCCGACATTGCGTGAATATCGCCTACCTACCCGCCTGCCTGAAGTTACCGCCATTCCAGCAACAAAAGCGCCTTACAGCCATTAAGAAAACGTTAACAGCTGGAGTGAAAGAGCCGACAGATTGTGAAATAGTGGACCGGACAGCCAATCAAGAACGATTGGCAAGTCCCACGGGGGGACTAATCCGCCGGACAACCGGACGGATTCTGTCCACGCCTGCTAAAAAACGCTGCACAAGAGGGTGCTGCCCCAAGAGTGCACCGTCAACAGGAATATGGAAAACCGAAATAGCCGTAGAATAACCTCGAACAGTTGAAGCCGCTAGACCGGCATCCAACCGAGACTGGAGGAATTCCAACACAGAGACTAAATCTGCAGAAAAGGGATCAAGAATCCCCCTGTTGACACACCAGCGCGCATAACAGGCCCATCTATCCTCATACTGAACATCTGTCGAATCCCTCCGCGAAGCCAGAATTGTGTCTGCAACTGGTGCAGGAATTCCGCTCGCTTGGAGGCGATCCCGGACAGCGGCCAAGCCACCCACTGAATCCTGGGATTCGGGTGGGGGCGCTCCGTTCTGGGATAGGAGGTCCGGTCGAAAAGGTAATAGAACAGGAGGCTGAGCCAGAAACCTGATGATTACCGGAAACCAACTTTGAGCCGACCAAAGGGGTGCAAGAAGCACAAGTAGCCGAGCTGGTTGCGCGGTCAGCTGAGACAGGACCCTGGAGATCAGTGGTATCGGTGGGAACGCCCACAGTACCCTGCCCGTCCAATCTAGCTGAAAGGCATCGTTGGCTAGCGCCCTCTGGGATCCGGAATCCAAGAGCAAAACACAGGAATCTGGAACCCCAGACGCCAAAACAGATCCACCTGGAATCGACCGAACAACTGGGAGATAATCCCGAATATCCCCCGGTCGAGCATCCACTCATGTGGGGCTAGTATACGCCATGAGAGAGCATCTGCACGCACGTTGTCTACCCCCGGGAGATAAACAGGCAAAACCCGAATGTTGAACTGATCGCACCATAGTAGAAACTGCCACGCCTCCTGAAGGAGTGACGGAGACACTGTGCCGCCTTGCTTGAGGATGTAAGTCATGGCCGTCTGATTGTCCATCTCTAGACGAACCACACGGCCCCGAACAAACTCCCGAAAGCTCTCGAACACCCGGCGGACTGCTCTCAATTCTAACACATTGATGTGCAGGCTGACTTCCCGCTCCGACCATATGCCCGAGACTGAGTGGTCGCCCAGGACCCCCACACACACACACGAACACATCTTGTGAGGGAGGCGTCCATCTGAACTGAGAGGGAAGGTGTCGGGGTGTCTAAAGGGATCCCCTTGGACAAATTCCCGACTTCCGTCCACCACCGCAAGTGAGGAATCAACCACTCGGGCGTCGCAAGAATAGTCTCGTAGCTCTGCGAGTGGGACCACAGCTGCGCTAACGCCTGCTGAACGGGTCTCATCCTCAGACACGCACGCCAAACCACATCCACTGTCGCCACCATGTTGCCTAGCAACCAAAGCCATGTTCGAGCTGACGCATGGGGCGACTCGAGAAACTGTAACACAGTCCTCTGGACTTTGACGATATGGTCCGGAGCGAGGGAAACAATCCCCTGCTCCGTGTTGAACCTTGACCCCAAGAACACCAGATCCTGCGTCCAAACGAGGTCTGATTTTTTTAGGTTGATAATCCAGCCCAGTGACACCAGAATATCCATCACACGCAGTGTTGATGCTCTGCTTAACTGAGGACCTAAGGCTAACTGAGCTGGGAAGCATAAGTTTCGTGAACACCCAGGTACGGTAACAACACCTGCCCTGAGACCTGGCTAACTGAGCATGGAGGGGATTAGCATAAGTTTGCCTCTACTGTGAACACCCTTGGCAGGACCCATGGAGAATAGTGCGCCTACAGGGACGTTTGGGGCACCCCCACAGGCGACAGTCTCCGCTTGCAAGGGGCAATAACTGGTAGCACATCCCTGTCGCGAAGGAGAGGCCTGAGCCTCTAGTACTCCGCTTGAACAGTCCACGGGTGCGGGGCAGGAACATAAGAGGAGGAGGAATGGAGGGTCTTTTAGAGTCGAAGGTGGACACAGCCTCCCGTGCAGTGCCCAGGAAACAGGGACCCTGTCTCGACAGGGATGAGATGGCACTGCCCGCCTGACAACCAAAGTGTGGCGGCATCCATCATCCTGGCACAGCACCTAAAGAGCCAGATGAGAATGAGCATCCTGAGCTAGTCGGCACCACAAGTTCTTGTTGACCCTGTAGCGCCCGGTAAGGTAAGCTGAGTGGACAGCCACTTTTAACTGCTGGGCTGCACACTGGTAACACTCCTCAAAGGACCGGCATGCAGACTTCAGCGTGGGCGCATTGGTTTGAAAAGGGGGAAGCCACCTGCCTTGCCTGGCCAAAGCTAATGAGGGTAACTGAGGCGAAAACACATTCGTCAACTACTGGCGGCTCGAATAGCGCATCCTCTCCTAACTGATACCGTTTGCCAACGTCCGGTAAATCGAACCGAGTATGGGCACCAGTAAGGAGAGGATTAACTACCTCACTCACCAGTGACGGCAAAAATGCGTAGGCGGACCTCGGTGACCCGGCTGGGCGCGAAAGCCTCCCCCGGGAGCCGAAACTCCACGGGATCGGGCGTCTGCACGGGGACAGCCACCTTGGGCAGTACTTCAGCAATCCTATCGCGAACCTGCTGCAGGGATGACCCAAAGGAGTACGGGACCCCAACCTCCGACTCCTCTCTCCCCTCATCCTCCTCCATGTCAACCTCGGCACAATTCCCGGCTGCCGTACCCTCATAATCAAGAGAGACCGCCGAGGGTACCACAGAGGCCGAACACGAAGGGCTTAAAAGGTCAAGAGGAGCCAGAAGTGTCGGGTCGCCCTGTCGGGTGAAACCCAGACCAGGGGGCCGAGGTGCCAGAGAGAAACCTGCCCCTACAGGCGCCGAGGTGTCCCCGAGCCAGTCGGGCGCCGAGGGCGACGGGTTGGCGCCAGTCAGGGCGCCAGTCAGGGCACCAGGCGAAGACAGGATGAAACCTGCATCGCCGGCGCCAGGCGCCTGTGACGAACCTGAGCCCGAAGCTAGGTCGCCACAAGGTGCCGAAGGCACGACATCACCTGAGCCGAAGCCAGGATCAAGCTGCCTGGGAGGAGGCGCGTTCCCCGAGCCAGAGCTCGGGCCGCAGCCAACCCCCCCAGATGCGTCCGATCCACCCCTGATGACAGGCGAGCTGAGCTCCTTGCGGAACCCAGACAGCGCCGTGTCAATCAGGGATTTCACGGACGACATCTGTTCCTGAAATAGATTGGTTAATGCATCAAACGTAACAACGGGTGCCGAAGCAACAGTAGGTGCAGGGGATATAGATACAGGGGAGATACAGAAGGAGAGACAGGGGCAGTGGAAGCCTCCTTAGTAACCTTCGCCCGTTTGGGAGCCGATTCCGTATAGGAGGCGGCTCCCGAGGACCCCTTCTTTTTACCGTGAGAGCGCTTGGACGGGGGATCCTGGCCCCAGATATCACCCCCCGCCTGAAGCAAATTGCTGTAAAACAGCGGATCAACCCGTCTCGACTTAATAGTCTTAGGGGTAAAAATAGCACACGCTGCACAGCCCTTCTCCTCATGATCGGCCTCCGTAAGGCATCGCAAGCACACCTCGTGAGTGTCCCTCACGGGTATAGAGGCGAGGCACGAAGCAGAGGATTTAAACTGCAACAAGTGATAAAAACTGTGCAGTAACCTACCCATACATACATATGATAAAAAACATGCATGGGCAACCACAACTAATGCAATATAACCAACACATATACGTGACAGATAATGTAAGCATTAAGTTGATAATAACAAGTAAGACACACTGCAACATAACTAACAATTACGACTGATAGCGTAAATATAGAAAATGCTAGCAGCGGAAACAAACGCCCCACATGTCAAAACATACAAATAAAACACTATAAAGTATAACCACACTGAACATTGCAAACCACAAAGGAAGGATAGCGAAGGCACCTGTCCGCCATCTTGACACGCACCTGGCAAGCCGACACAGCGACAGATACCAAGTTACAACAAAAAGATGAATGAAAATATTCAGAACAAGTCTCCATATCGCCCATGCAGGGAAAAAAGAAACCCTCATTGTCGCTTAGGGACCCACTTGTCGAAGTGGACCCACGTCTAGCCAGGGAAACGACAGCATGGAAAGTGAGGTACGAGGTTATAGTCAAGAGTTACCTGCTCTTGGCTGTAGGGGGCTGTAGGGCCCTGTAGGGGTGGTCTCACCCCCTATTTTATTCAAATATTGTTACAACTGTCGTAGGGATTTTAAATGGACATTTAAATGTTTATAAGTACCCCAAGGAGGAATATATGAAAAAGAATCAACTTTTTGTAAGCAGGACAAATACACCAATGGAATCTAGTCTTACATATGTCACGACATTTTCTCACTATACACTGTATGGCGTGGGACACTATTTTATCCCAGTTCCTAATGTAAAATGGCTCATAATGGTGTATATTTTCTAAGGTAATAACTATGTCATACAACAACTGTTTCTTCTTTTTAATTCTACATTTGCAACATATCAGTTTGGATCAAACCGATGCTGATTTTGTTTTGCAAGATCAATAAAAGCTTCTACCATTAAAGACTGACTGCTTAAATAATTTAGGATGTGATGATTCCTCCAATCCTGTTCATGTGCTGGGCTTATTGTCAAGTTTTATCAAAAGAGTCATGTTAAGGTATCTGATTATTTTCACATTACTATCATTCTACTTACGCTATCAATGTTTCAGTCACCAAAGTGAAATTTTACTTGAAATTCAAGTGAATATGAATCACCTCACAGGCTTGTGGCCCAACAGAAATACAAGCAAGGATCACAGTGTAGGAAAGGTGATTTATCGGATTACAAATTCCTTACCTTGCACTCATGATGTTGCTTGCATTCAAGTCTACTATTTCCTCAAACCCTATTGCATAAATGTCCACAGGCTTCTCATAGTCAACTGATTCATCTTCCAAGGTACCTGTAAACAACAAACCATTTTAGTTACATCATCTTGGCACTAAATAATGATCCATAAGCTAATATTAAAACTCTTTAAACCAACTGTGTCACAATCAAAACTTGCCTGCTTTTGCCTTCTTGTGTGCATCCAACAGCCAGTCACTGACAGACTGGTGTTTAAACGCGACACTGCGGAAATGCTTGCCTCCATTGACGTTCCAGGTTCCCACACCGACCCTGAGTGGAGTGGGCTTGGTGTACTCTTTGTATCTCTGCACCATGCTGTACAGGATGCTTGGCGCAACTGTAACACACCATCACACTACAGCTTCACAGCTTCACCCTTGCAATCACATATCAAAGTAAGAACAGTCTCTGTACTGAAAAACTTCCAAATCTATCAACTGAACAGCTAAATTGTGGAGGAAAGAGAGGAGAGGAAATATATGCTCCTCTGGGAAAATTTGGGGGGAGAAGGGGGTGGGGGGTTTGAGAGGAAGAGAGATTGCGCACCCACAGTGCTGTGATGATAGTTGTATACATACCATGAAGACATCGAGGACTCAGCAGTGACCTGGCTTTGTCTGCTAGTTCTCCATATAAAGAGCTGCCTAGCAACAGGACATCAATGGCTTCCTGTTTACTGTTATCAAGGAAGTTGTTCTGTATGGTCCGAGTTGCCGATCTAGCTGCGTCTGAGTACTGTGAAGGAAGCAAGACCGATTGTGACACCATCTTTCCCTCATCAGTGAATACAAGTAAAGATGACACCCAAATTTGGTATTGAGCCAAAACATCCCTTAAGTTTATCATCCATTCCAATGGCACCTTCACATTCTTCTTGACACAATCACTGTGGCCTGTCTGCCAAATTTTCTGGAATTTGCTCCTTACCTGTGGGCCCACATCTTGGACATTTGTTAAATATAATCAGGATTAATGGATCATAATGTTCCCCCAATGTCTTTACATAGTTGGATACATTTGTTGTTTATAATTTTCCATTACTTGACTGGTATAGGCTAAAGAGATCCAGAAAGAATGGTACTATGAATATACACATTAGACACTCTTACCTAGAGAAAGGATAGTGTCTGACTTGGGTTCTTAACATCATCTGCAGTGATACTGTACACACCTTCACATCACAACAAGCTGGGAGGAAGCTGATGCCATACCTTAGATCTGCCACCACCAAGTGCCCCTGTTCCAGCATAGATCTTGCTAACATGGTCGCCGTTGAGCCCCCAGATCTGCTTGTACACCTCCTGAAACCTTGACAGCATCTGTGGTTTGTTGGAGAGTCCCAGATTCTCAATCTGCTTCGGAAGGATCTGAGGGAAAACTTCAAACATTACCAACACAGTTATTGAGTGAGCTGCCATTCAATAGTCAATATCATAGCATTATCACAAAGTGTACATATATGATGAACTGAACCAGACCCTTTAACATGACAAGCATATGCTCTAACCACGCGGTTACACCACAACTAAGCCAGAAACTGGTAATTACAACAGCCACCCCACCTATGTAACCATCTAGGGCCTGATCATCCCTGCCCAATGATATGGCTTGACTTACATCCATCCCAATCATGGTCTGTACAGAGTTTGTCCGGTCCAGGCAGTCCACACAGTTGGTCCGGATGGTCCCTGTCTGCTGTCTACAGAACACACAACACATACATGTTACTCTGGACATCAGGAAACACTGGCAACTCAGATCACAATATATATATACAATGTGTGACAAGGTAAAGAAGACAACAGTCAGGATACATACCTCTTGATTCCTGATTTCTCAAAGTAGAAAAACTCAAAGTTGTGAACATGTTTGATTATTTTGCTCTTGAGCTTTTCCAGGTTTTTAAGATTGCCTCTGACTTCCGAGTGGTAGTCGAACTCATAGTAGGGTGTGTCCTGACTGTGTGCACAGAGGCTTTGTGGTGGTTCTGGGAGATGAACAAACAAGCCTTAATAATCCTGGATTAACCATTCCGGACCAATTGCTAAAGCCTACCTACCACTGAGTACAGCTTATCTACCACAAACTGAAACCTATCTAACAATATGTTCAACTTACCAATACCAGTCGTGGAATTTGTCCTACTAATAACTGATACATATCAAGTAGAATCCTAGCTTGTAATAACTGAAACTGAATCACATACACACCAAACTCAAGGCAACAACCTTACAACTGAGAGCATGCAGCATATTCAGGTACATGAGGTGTTTAGTACAGATACTCCACTGATTACAGAGCTATCAATTATGACAACAGCATGGTATGTTTACTCACAAACAAATGTTTGCAAATACCATTGTGATAAATCTCAGGCTAATACATCATGTCAGTCTTATATAGTTTATAAAATAAATACATGTATTTAGGTTTGTCTGCCTTTCATGAGATTCATCTATGATGCCAAATTATATACAGTTTCTCAGTATAATGTGTTGCAGAGGTTGTATCAATCATGACAACAGCATTGTTAGTTTACTCACAAACAAATGTTTGCAAATACCATTGTGATAAATCTCAGGCTAATACATCATGTCAGTCTTATGTAGTTTATAAAACAAATATTTAGGTTTGTCTGCCTTTCATGAGATTCATCTATGATGCCAAATTATATACAGTTTCTCAGTATAATGTGTTGCAGAGGTTGTACCCCATAACCCCTACATGCCATTACCCCTACACCCCAGTACCCCTACAATTAGTTAAAACAACACACAGCATTTACCTGTCTGGCATAATGGACTGACCCAAGGAGAGATTAGTGCATAGAGTATACAGATGAGATCAAGGGAGGGATTAGTGCATAGAGTATACAGATGAGATCAAGGGAGGGATTAAGCTGTTGTTTAGTGTTTTGTGTCAAGGAAATTTGGGATCAGCTAAAAGTTGATTAGTTTCATGATGAAAGATAAACCTCTAGTGAGTAGAACAATTTTACAAATTGGATAGTGTTTTGTGCCAATAAGCTTCCCTGCCCATCTACCTGATAAGCTTGACTGAGCATCTTCTCCCCTTCCTTGCATCCCAGGAGATTGACAAGGACCTGATCGCCATACTGCTTCTTGATCATCTGCAGGTGGCGGTCGTAGGATGGAGCAGACGCCTCATACCCACGTGACATGTGGATCTTGTGAGAGCCAACCTGCAAGTAATGGTATTGTATGTCTATGTATTGTGAAAACAAAAAAATGACAAAGTAAATATAACATCAGAATATAATCATGATAATGATATATTACCAAATGTCTGTCCTGAGAGGAATAAAGTGTTCCTGGTACTCACCTGTATTCCTGTTTGTTCCCAGAACAATGGCACTGATCCTCTCGTCTGGATGAAAGAGCTCACTTGATCATCTAGAAATATCACCTGAAGGAAAGACAGAGAAAGAGTAAATATTACTGTTTGCAACAGTAGCTCCACTATGGCCAACATCCAAGCGGCCTGTAGATACAGAATCTGGACCAAACAAAGCAGACAAACAAACCATCAACTCAACTAGCCATCCACCAACCATGTTGACACAAACATTCCGTTATCTACTGCTGTACCTGTTCAGTTTCACAGAAGTTGGCCACATGTCCGTCATCATTGGTTCCCCGCACATTGAAGCGAGTGCCTGCCCTCTCACAGCTGAGGCGAGTGATGAGACACGCCTTGGCCTGGCGATGAGCTGCGTAGATGGTGCGGATCTCCACCCCACCACACATGATCTTCAGCAGCCACTGACCACAGTCTATGCTGTATCTCTGCAGGTGCACATGCAGCATCCGGTTCCTAGAACATAACCACAGCTGAGTTAAGTGTAGTAAGTAAACTTCTTCACTGAAATGGGAAGCATAGCTTTATCCACTTGGCTCATGCAGCACGTCATGATGAAGGCTGTGTATTTCCATATGCAACTTTACACAGTAATATTTATGTACATATATGGTATACTGTTGCTAAGAACAATCCTCCCACTAAAAAGGACATTGTTGGTTGACTGTTCTTAACAAGTTTTGAGCAAAATATTTGAGAAAATAACATACAACTACTTGGATATACAGTAAAATACATCCTGACTTGATAATGTCAACACATCCAGCTTAGGAAGAATGGGTCATGTCAGTGTGAGGATAACCAAACGTCATTATTAGGAACACCATAGGATCAAATACATTTTGTTGGCTCTGCAACTTAATCATGTACATTTAAAGATTAACAAAACTACGGTAGACAGTAAATGGAGAACTCCTGTACAACATCAATACTACAAAAAAAGGTCAGTCTGTTTGTTGTTATATGACCCAGTCAACAAATATTCCAGCAATATTAGGGCAGTCTATAAATACTCATGTCTAGACCAGACAAACAAGGATTGATATCAAGAAATCAGTCTATGCATCTGGGACACAATCATCCAAGTCAGCGAGTCTGACCATTGATCTTCTCAGTTTTCCATGACAAGCAATGGTAAGACTACCTAAGGCTGCCCATCATTCTAGGTGTATTATCAGAGTCAAGATGACTACATATGCTGCCACTGAACTCTTCATCAACAGCAATCTAAGCTTTGGAAAGATTATTCCTGCACACATTCTTCGAACTTGTCAACCATTTGTCTTCCATCCTTGGAGATTAAAATGGATGATGTTTCCCGAAGCGCTACACCTCTACTCACCAGAAGAATCTGTTGTCTGTCTCTGTGTCCTGCTGGTGTTTTCGCTGTGCACACAGACTGAGGTCCCAGGGGGCGCCTGTCTGAGACCAGGAGAAGTAGAAGGTTCCAGATGACAGCAGTTTGCGAAGCTCCACAATCCTCTCTTCATCTGTAGGCTCATTGCGTAATGACACAAACTGAACACTGGTCACCTTGAACACTTCTGATTCTGCAATCTTCCCCACAGAGAGATAACCCGACACCATCACCAGGTACATGATCTTCTCTCGACCTGTCAATGGTCAAGGAACTAGGACTGTTACAGGTTGAGTGAGTGAGTTAGTATGGTTTTACGCGCTTTTAGCAATATTCCAGCAATATCACGGCAGGGGACACCAGAAATGAGCTTCACACATTGTGCCCATGTGGGGAATCGAACCCGGGTCTTCAGTGTGACGAGCGAACGCTTTAACCACTAGGCTACCCCACCGCCCCGTTCCAGGTTGAACCAGAATGGCAAACTGTCTTACAAACAATATGATCTCCATGTCTGGTCTGCCTTATTTACTAATGTATACTACCGGGAGCTATCCAGTCACAACAGCCAAGTCAAGATCATTTTGTGGAACAGAGCACCAAGCTTTTAAGAAACACATGACATATTCCCGAAAAACTTTATGAACAAGATTGCTACCATTCAGAGAGCAATGTATTTCTAATCCTTTAGAAAAATAATCTGGCAACAAATTAAAATACTAACAATTCTGTGAACCTAATGACAAATGTAGATGACATTATCTTGCACAAATGGAAATCAGTGTTCAAAGAGACCCACACAACTGTATATATCATGTTCTACTGAATACACACATGTATTTCCCTGTACATGACATTGAGGGGCAATACCCAGCACATAGCACAGGTGCTTGGGTGTTCATATGTCTGTATTTACCTAAGTTAACGCCTAGGACTCCCAGACAACCGTACGCATCCAGCACCTTGGTATACTGCTTCCTGATAGCGTCCATCTCTGCTGAGGCTGAAACAAACACAGTCAATGTGTAACCAGGGCTCCAGATAACTTTTGGGGGTGCGAGTGTACTTACACATCATATTGCAAGTGGAGGTGTACTGAGAATTTTGAAGGAGTACTGGCATGTTTTTGTGTGAGCGAGTTGGTGATGTGGTTTGTCTGGACGATTCATCGATCACTATTTCCAACCATGTATTTGTATTTGAAGACCCGTGAGAAATAACTGAGCGACCGCGTGATGCACAAAATGTCAGGTCCGACTGGATATAAATAGGAACAGTGTAGTTTTTAGCCAATCGAAAAATAGTGACGCATATCGTTGCATGACAACGCAAGGGATTCCTAGTGTCGGGGTTTCCTCATGTGTCAAATCGGGTTTCGCGTAAAAGAAACTTGACAAGTAATTATACGAAAGAGATTTCCATTTGCACGATACACACGAAAATTAAATGTAAGACGTACAAAGGTATTTATGTGCGTACACAATACGCTTGAAATCTTATATTATGTCGTACTTAATTGATTTGAGGCATACATTACGCCTGTATGCCCCTTATCTGTAGCCCTGTGTAACTTCAGTTCATTCAGCACATTGTCATCAAAGCTTGTGATATTCCAGCTATATGATTGCAGTCTGTAAACAAGCATTGTCACTAAGGTGACATAATCCCCCGTCGCAAATTATCAAATCAAACTTATAAAGTAATGAAAGTTTAAGATGAAGTTAAATGTCAACAAAAACATGACTAATCAACCTCTCTTGATATCTGGCTCTTCAGTTGTTCAAACACACACATATTTTCAAGACTGACTTTGACCTTGACATGAATGTCATAGTGTATGAAATATGCAAAACTAGTACTAAAGAAATTGCTTATTGAAAAACATTCAAGAGAAGTCTTAAAAGTCTATAAAGAAAATCCAGTGAACCGTTCTTAAAATATCTTGCTAACAATTCAGGTTAACATGCTGAAATCTTCAAAGTGTCGTCGTGACCCTAAAAATTATGTGAAGGTCACCAAATTGACTGGGCCCTGGGCCTTCCCTAGATGAAGCTTGGTGTCAAATATGAAGAAAATCCAGTGAATGGTTCTTGAAGTATCTCGCTGACAAGCATAACATGTAGGTTAATATGCTGAAATCTTCACAGTGTCTCTGTGACCTTGAAAATTAAGTGAAGATCACCAAAATTGACTGGGCCCTGCGCCTTCCCTAGATAAAACTTGGTGTTAAATATGAAGAAAATCCAGTGAACGGTTCTTGAGATAGCTTAACATGAAGGTTTACATGCTGAAATCTTCAAAGTGTCGCCATGACCTTGAAAATTAAGTGAAGGCCACCAAAATCGACTGGACCCTGCGCCTTCCCTAGATAAAGCTTGGTATTGAATATGAAGAAAATCCAGTGAACGGTTGTTGATATAGCTTAACATGCACTGTGATGCAGGTAAAATGTTAAAGTCCCCTTGTGACCTTGAAATGAAGGTCAAGGTCACCAAACCTGAGTTGGACCTTTCTTATACTGTGATGAAACTAGGTACCAAATATGAAAAGAATCTAGTCAACAGTTCTTAAGATATTCCAATTCGTACGTACATACGGACGGAGCCTAATACTATATCCCCCGCTTCGCGCTAAAGGCGCAGTGGGGGGATAATAATCAAGTCTGCACCAGACAATCCAGGGATTGACATAATGAGCATTGATCTGGGATGCAAAGGCATGGATCATCCAAGTCAGCAAGCCAGGCCTACCAGTCTCATTAGATGCCTCTGATGACAATCATGGGTTGCAGAAGACTAAAGCGTAATTATTGAGACTGAAACACATGAAAAATGTATCACTATAGTTCATTTAGTTCAGTACAGAGGCTGAAACACACATAGACAGTGTAGTATTAGAGCTCATTCAGCTCGGTGCAGAGGCTACAAATTTAGTCTTACAGACTAAGTTACACATGCTATAGAAAGCCTCATCTTTCACATCAAGAAAATTTGCCTTTGATTCTACTGCATGGTTTTATGAGATTCTTACCAGCATTTCACCCATATAGGGAGGTGAATTTATAGCAAAGGCTTTGGCACATAGAGCTGTACTTTCGGAGCGTGCCAAGAGGGAAAACAAAATCAAAATTAAGACTGACTGACTGAGTTTGGTTTTACGCCGCTTTTAGCAATATTCCAGCAACATCACGGCAGGGGACACCAGAAATGTCAAAATTAAGAGATGAAGACTATACTTCAAAGTACAGAAACCAGTGAAAATAAAGAAAGAATCCAATGAGAAAAAGACATTTTAGATCTTTACAAGAACCTTAAGTACCAATTCAAAACTTCAAGTCAAGATAAAAACAAGAAAAAATTGTGTCCAGGGACACGGATGCCCCCGCTGCTGTAGGAAGAGTTCACACATTCAGGGTCCCACTGAAGTACTTGAAAACACTAAAAACGATGTGTTGAGGGGTTAGATAACACAACCTATTATCATATAAAGATTAATAATTGAACAAAATTCACGAACAAGTTCAATAAACATCTATGCAACTATGAGATGCACACCTTTCGAGTTCCAATGAAACACACATATAAGCTTAATCAATTCTGTTGAGCAGTTTTTGTGAAGAAGTGGATAGACCTAATCCCCTATTTCACTATCATCAGAGAGAAATTCAACAAAATTTATCTAAGTTCAAATGTCTCTAAACATACAAAAAAATATAAAATACAAAAACAAAATATGCGATGCACACCTTTAGAGTCTCTATAAAAGACATATGTAAGCTAAATGAGTTTTGTGCAGTGTTTTTTGAGGAGAAGTGGATAAAGTACACCCCCTGTTGTATGGGACGAACAGGATGAATAGAACCAAATTCAACTAAGTTCAGACATCTGTAGAAGTGACAAAATTAAGAAATTGGATGAACAAGGTCCAATGAAACACACATAGAAGCTCAATCAATTCTGTTGAGCAGCTTTTGTGGAGAAGTGGATAGACTTCATCCCCTATAACACTATATTCAGAGAGAAATTCAACAAAATTTATCTAGGTTCAAACGGCATTTAAATTGGAAAAATAAATAAAATACAAAATCAAAATATGAGATGCACGCCTTTAGAGTCCCTATAAAGCACATGTGTAATCTAAATGAATTCCATAAAGTAGTTTTTGAGGAGAAGTGGATAACGTACACCCCCTGTTGGATGGAACGAACACTGGCTGAATAGAACAAAATTCAACTAAGTTCAAACATCTGTAAAAGTGACAAAATTATGAAATTGCATAAAAAAATTATGAAATGCACACCTTTAGAGTCCCTACAAAAGACATGTAGAAGTTTATTCAATTCTGTTGAGCAGTTTTTGTGGAGAAGTGGATAGACTTCATCCCCTATTACACTATCATCATAGAGAAATTCAGCAAAATGTACCTAAGTTCAAATGTCTCTAAACTTACAAAATAAACCAATAAAATAAAAAAAACAAAATATGAGATACACACCATTAGAGTCCCAAGAAAGCCCATGTATAAGTTCATTTAATTCCACAGAGCGGTTATGGTGGAGAAGTGGATAGAATACATTCCCTGTTTCGTACGGACGGACGGACACCGAGGGTAACCCTATATGCCCCTGCCATATATGGCGGGGGCATAATTACAATTCCTAAATTCAGAAACACACCCTGTACCCACAGCAATCCAACAGAAATTAATTCAGAAAATGTTTCATTCCTTGTAACACTGTCATAAAGATGGCAACAGCAAAGCCCCATCTCTAGAAAGATGCGACAATTCCTAACAGCATATTCCCTACAAATCCTACAGCTTACATTACCCATGGTGCTAAGAGTTTGGGAGCAAAGTTAACAGCTCTCTCTCAACTTGCCCTGACAGTAATTGTGATTTTGTGGTTAAATTAAGGTTTCACATTGAGTTTTTGCTCAGTTTAGATATGTTTAGGTTCCATATAAAACATTGAAGAATGAATGACAAAGGGTGGGGTAAATGCCTCTATCATGATTCAACAGTAGGGGGATACCTGAACATAGTGACAGGTCTTCACAGTGCCACAGCTGCACTTGGGCATTCAGCATGATGTGCCAATACTAATAACTAGGTTCCCATACCAACTGATCATGTTATTGAAGATCTGATAAATATTGAAGATGGATAAGTGACAAAATGAAGGACTGAAGTTGTGTTTGTTGACATTCATTTTCAGATATGAAAATGTTACTATCAAAATTATAAATGAATGTATAGATAAAGTCAGAGTTAGCCACAGCTCCCCTGTTGGAAATCAGCATGTAGTAAACCAATATGAAGTTGTCATAATCCCTTACCAACTGATCATTTTATTAGTGCTGATAAATATTGAAGATGGATAAGTGACAAAATTAAGGTGTGTGTGTTGTGTGTGTTGACATGAGTGTGTATTAGTGTAAGTGTGTGTTAGAAAAATAATATGACTCAATGTGTGTGTGTGTGTGTGTGTGTGTGTGTGTGTGCTGTTTTCCCCTGTGTGTGTGTGTAGTGTGTGTGTGTGTGTGAAGTGTGTTAATGTGTGTGTGTGTGTGTGTGTGTGTGTGTGTGTGTGTAACTAATGTTGTACTCACAACTAAATAATTGCCACTTTTTGAACTATAAATTGTTATACATACATAATATCAACAATACTTTTGGCATATTTAATTACACTGAATATAGTACAAACTAGGCAATACAATTGCAACGCATTGATAGTTTTGAATTGTTACACTTCAACATAGTTCAGAACAGTGGCCCCTCAAACATCTACTAGTGTGGAAGGCAATGATCTGTGGCCCTGTTTGTGTAGTGCATCCCTCTTACCTGTGATGGATCACAAACATTGTGATGTGGCTTTCTATTAGCAGTATGCATTTAATGCAACTGCAGCATAATAAATTAACATGAGAACTGTGACTTATTGCAAAGCAACATAACATTCTCAAGCCATGATGGTCTCTATGCAACCACAGCCTAGGTGCTCCTATCACAACCACTTTGTCTGATCTGAACAGTTTTGCAATCCATTGATGACAGGCAACACATTTATCTGTACCATGTTTAATGTATGCTTCAGCTTAGAATACAGCCTTTCTGATTTATTGTGACTTCACCATAGCCAAACTTTATAACTATTAACAATCATGATTATACTAAAAAATGTAGACATTCTGTATTTGTTTACATAAAAAAATCCCCAGATTTTAGATATGCTTGCTAATATTTCTTTTCCAAAGGAAAAATAAATATTTGATGTTTTGATCCATAAAACATTAAACTAAATCAGTCTGGACTAATCATGCTAATGTTAAATTCCACCATCCACTGGCTCCCTTTGAATACATCCCTGAAGAAACCTACTTGTTAATGTTATCATTTTCAATTCTGTTCTTAACATGATTACATCATGATGTTTATTACTAACAGCAATGAAATTCTTGTTATAATCCAAGAGTACTGTCCACCTATCAGAAAATATTCTCCAGAAGCACTCGGACAAGAGAAGACTTAATCAGCACTGTTTCTAATATATACATGCACACTAAATATTCCAAAACCACTTGTCAGTTACCATTTATATGCCCTGAAATAACTCGAGTATATTTTGTTTTGTTTCTATATCAGGCTGTTTGGGGAGTGTGTGTAGGTTATATTGTTACAGGTGCACATGTCTAGACGATGTGGGAGGTACATCACTGAAACGTATCGGATATCTAACACCCTTATACAGGCATAGCTTTTATAATCGGACGTCGGTCTCCTTTTCATAATAATCACGGCTCAATTCCACATATCAGGAAATACTTCGACATACTGGATTGTAATATACGCTAAAGTAAACCTTAGATGCTATAAGTACACATAGGTGTAAACACGTGAGACAAAGGAACTAAAAATAACATAGTTCAACCACCTGGTTGACCTTTCTGTTTAGTAAGGCTACCTGTCATTGCCTATTCCTCAATTATTCCTATTGATCATGTCGATAAAACACCGCGCCAAAGATATCTCTGAACTTACATAAGACCACCACTGCATCGGACTCGAACATGAGGCTTTCATCCTTTGATTTGCTCTCCATTATAACACTATATGGTGTTTCACGGTCCGGTGGAACCTTGTGAAATATTCGGTAGCCTTTCCCCATCGCCATCTTGCCGGTCTATGACAGCTCCAGTGATTACCTCCCCTTGGATCTGCCCCTCGCTCTCGATTATCCATACATTTCACAATGAAATTAATCTTGTGCAACTGTTACAAACGGTTCATTCGTGAGGAAATAGACTTGATTTAGTCTCTTCGGAATATATATATCGCAAGCATTTTGTTACAGGATTGACGAAGATTATATAGACCATCAGGGTATGTGCTAAGCAAATTAATTTGAACGAAATTACGTCTGGGGTAAGATCTATCAATGAAATATGATTACTGCGTCGATATATTTATATGTGCAATTTATCTCAAAATGAAAACATAGGATACTTTCAGCGACGGGAGCGTACTGATCGAGTTAGTTAAGAATTACGTCACAATATTTTAGCCATATTATAGCGAGGAACGAATTGGGGAAAACACATTAAATGACAAGTAAAAATGCACTCTTTCTTCACTATATGTTTTATGGATGCAAAAGGCATCCGTGGTTGTTGGATGTTCCGACAACTTAGAAAAACATGGAAGAAACCATACTTTAAACAAAACATGTTAAAAGAAACTTGATGTAACTTGACTTTTCCTTTTAATAACACGTTTGGTTGAACAAATGAAATATACGTACATCTTTATCAGAAATCTATTATGGGGAATGCATGGTGTTCGCATCTTCGAGGCCCAGGGGTCGATTCCTACATAGATTTGTGTATACATTTTACATATTTTACATGTCGTCACAATGATACAATGATATAAATGTGCATTTTTCATGGGATATGGTATTAGCTAAATAGATTCTTGGGTGAACACAACGTACGTATGTTGTGGGTCACAACGTACGTATACAAAATATAACGCAAACCTCAATACTGTATCAGATATGTATATGCGTTTCCTTACAATACAGATGCTTTAGATGTGTAATCGACGTGTTTGGAATATGTTCCGGGGGCATGCTTGACATACGTTAAGGCCACCCACTTGACTTTGTGTTCTGTGAATTGAATTAACGCAGGAGTAACTTAATGATCCATTGAGGGCCAAGGGGCAAACATACAATCTGGCTGCTTGTGGCGTGGGTCAGCCATTTTCTCTCAACATTGTAATCACATACATCTGATGAAAGATGTGCTTTAGTCATTGGCTCGGGAACTAATATCTTGGAGGTGAGGTGAGGTGAAATTGGGTTTAACGTCGTGCTTGAGAATATTTCGCCTATATGACGACGTGCATGCGTGTGTATGTGTATGTGCGGCTGCTTGTACAAGCCCAGACTTAAGCTGGTTTTATAGTGCTAGACCACTGAGATACCATGCCGTAGTGAAGCATGAATACCTCACTCAGACACAGTATACTGACTCCGAGCCGATCAGTCCTTGTTGTACCCATTAATGCCGAGCGCCAGGCAGGGACCAACAAGTACCATATTTTAACGTCTTTTGGTATGACGCGGTCGGGGAGCGAACCCGCGACCTTCCGCTCTCCGGGTGGACACTCTAACCACTACACCACGGAGGCGGTCTAATATCTTGGATATTCATTCAGCATAAAGAGTTTATTTTGAAAGTCGAAGAAGCTAAATTATTGCTAAAAATCCCGCAAATTCATTAGTTTCCCAATCTAAATGAATGAGGCGTGATACATTTTAAAGCCTATGGATCTGCATAGAATGTAAGAAATATGGACGCGTCATAAAATCGCCTCTCCGATGTGATCCTACTCCGAATGATGAGGCCTTCTTTTTTCAACACCTTTGTGTGTTGTGAAGACGATACCCCGTGTGATAAAACACGGTCTTCAGTAGGTGCATGGTTTTAACATAGCAAACTTTATACCAAAGTTGATTTTCCGAGGAGAAAGTAAAACAGAGTACTGGCAACTGGTAAAAAAATCAAACCGTGTTACGCACCTGCTCACAGTTCATTATTTGTGGAAAATCGGTTATTTTTCTCATATTGTCCTTGTTTCTGTACTTGATGATATACTGAGTCCAATATCTGCAGATGTTGAAAGAAGTCAAAAACTGGTGGCTACCGGAAACCCGTGTTCGATTCCCCACATGTGTCAAATGTATGAAACACATTTCTAGGTCCAGGCAGTTATCAGCGTGAAAGGCGGTTAGTATAAAAACACTTTCAAACTCTTCCTTCACCCCACACAAGCCTAATTCAGAATAATTAAAACATATGATAAAATAGATAATATAAAGAGATCTATATGACGTACACTTGGAACCACATCAAGTTTTTAAGTACATCATCTGCAGCCATACGTCTGTACCGGCACAAGTCTCACCACCATCCCGCCGGTGTTATAGCGACTACAGCAGAATACGAACACCTGTCTACCGAAGATGCAAATGTTACAGTCCCCTAACAGACGAAATGGCGAAATATCCCAGCAGGCAGACAACGTGGCAGCCACGTTGTATGAAGGTGGCACGGCAACGTTGCCGTTCGGTTGCATTCAGGTTGCATTTGCACCATTTCAGGGTTTGCCGGCGACGTGGCAATGCCACGTCCTGCAACGTGGCGCAAATACGTGGCCAAACCACATGGCAATGACGTCGCAAAGACGTTACAGCAAGTCGCATATTGAGTGTTCACTATTGTAGAGGTTACATGAGTTGAGTTAACTTATCTTCAGTGGTATCCAGCAATGTTTCAGCCATATCCCCACATCCCTGTTTGTCTGTCTGTGTGTGTGTGTGTGTGTGTGTGTGTGTGTGTGTGTGTGTGTGTGTGTGTGTGTGTGTGTGTGTGTGTGTGTGTGTGTGTGTGTGTGTGTGTGTGTGTGTGTGTGTGTGTGTGTGTGTGTGTGTGGCATTTTGAAGGGTTCAAAGTTTGATTTAACTGTTAGGTTACTTCCCAGATGAAGCGTACAAGAGGACCAGACAAATAAGAAGCACATATACTCAAAACGCAGGTGTTGCCATCACTGAGCAATGTCTGTAAACATATTGTCCAGGTAGGGAAGTTACTGTAAACATATTGTCCAAGTAAGGAAGTTACTGTAAACATATTGTCTAGGTAAGGAAGTTACAAAAGTATTGGTTGACGTCACACAGAGTGAAACCTCGCGTAATCTTTCAACTGTTTCAATGCATAATACAA
This sequence comes from Haliotis rubra, assembly GCF_003918875.1. Classification (NCBI taxonomy): domain Eukaryota; kingdom Metazoa; phylum Mollusca; class Gastropoda; order Lepetellida; family Haliotidae; genus Haliotis; species Haliotis rubra. Next base: position 215,806 of record NW_025767021.1, read on the forward strand.
ACAAATAACATACAAAATACACGGAAAGGGTTTTAGTAATATTTAATCAGACTAAATTAACCACACAACACACACACACACGCTTCACACACACTCCCCCATACAGTTTAATCCGATTTATCAGCTGTTGTGGCTTGCCTCGCTGCTCATTCCGCTCTCTCATGCTCCCTCAAGAGCTTTCTTGGAGCATGTTTGTTTCAAATATTAACCTATGAAGCTTGTTATATCTGTTTCAGTAGATGTTGGACAGTTGGCCAAAGCAGCATCTCTGAAACAGAATGTTTGCTGTCAACACATGGCTTTAAAGCAATTGTAATGTTTGTATAAAAATGAGTATTTACATTTTTATGATTATTTTACTACCCAAACGTTAGACACTAGCATCAGATAACCAAAGCAGCATATTAAAACATCATCTGAATCTCAATCATACCGAGTAACAAAAACATGGTCCATAAAGAAGCAGCAACAGGTTTACTTGATAAATCTGAGTGGGCTTAGAACAAATGCAGAAATGATTGTGATGTCCTGTGGTCAAAAATAATAATCTGACCTTTGACTAAACCAGTTGTTTCACTTGGACATGTTTATGTGGTCCCAAGTGCTATCATATTAATAACAGTAGTGTTGTGTATTACTTTAGAAGGAAAACTTTTCACCTCTGATCAGTTTCTACAGTCTTGTTGTAGAAAAGCTTTGTTTCCAATTCCTTTTAAATTGTACTGACCCATGGCCAAGGGTTAAAACTCAACAGTTGGTCTGATGCATGTCTTTGCCGCCAACCCGTTTCTGTGCTTGAAGCTGCAAAATAATATTAAGATTTATATGCCGTCACTTGGCAACATACATTAACAAATTTTATGCCAGGAGTACATGCCACCAGTATTTTCGTAACATAAAAATTAAATACAGATCAATCAACCTAAACCATTAATGAAATACAACAGGAATTTATTACCAACCAAATAAAATCAAGTTGTCAAATTGTGCAACTGATTTCATCTGGTTAAATTGTATAATACTTTCCAAAGATGCGGGCGTCATTTACAGAGAAATATTTTACTAACAATATATACTATTTACAAGACTGAAAATTGTGTATTTCTAAAAGTTGACCCAAAAATTAGAAATGGTTAGTTGCCTTTTAATGGCTTTATGACACATCTTCATTTCTTGTTTAAAAGTTGTATACGATATTTACTTGTGAGGGGGCTGACATTTGTTGTGAGGAATCATGGTCTGGGTGCTGGGAAAGTGACACATTGTTTACGCTATAAAATACATCTGTAACTGGAGTCACCGACTTGAATGTAATATTATTCCCTGAGTTCCTGTACATCGCTGATAAGCAAGAGTGCCTCTGTGACCAGATCTGTGTCGACAGATTGGATACAGGGCAGAGGAAACAGGGAAAATTCCTATATTTGAAAACATGCCTACATTTTGGTCATTTAATAAATGGTAAAATTATAGTTAAGTAAATAGTCATAGGAATTCGTAGTGTTGCAAACTAAGATTGAACGTTCACAAGGCACGATACAGAATTTGACTGAAATTCTTAATTGATGATTTATCAGGTTAACTGTGCAATTTGACGTTTTGAGAACAATAATGTGAATACACATACCTCCTCTTAGAAAACTGTAGTCTTGTCACAAGAGTAAAATGAACAGTCTTCTATATCCTTCAGTGTGGCGGAACTGCCTGCCTGCTACAGAGTCCGATTTTGAATGCAGGAATTCCTGCTCTGACCTTATAAAGTATCTGGGAACATTCCTGAGACTGCTGACACCAAAACAAGAGATAGCAAGTTGTCCACACAGGGAAGGCTGAACTTAAACGCACAGCAGTAAATGGGAGATTATATTTGCAATAAAATGTTGCATTTATCGTAAATAGTATTGTACAAAATCAGTCATTGTAATGAAACACATGACATACTATTCAACTTGACCAAATTTTCACAAAAGTTTTCTAGAACTTATAATTTCTCGTAAATATTTATGTTCAGGCGTATTTGCATAACAATTATTTTTCAAATTAATATACATTCCTGCAGTGAACAGAAACATACTTATCAGGGAAAATTTACCTCAAAATGTTTCAATAATGATTGTAGAACATTGTGATTAGGCTTCAATCAAACTTTAGGAAAACCTCCACCAGTGTTTCAATAACGTTTCTAAAAGGTTGGTGTGTAGAAGTTTTGATTTTCTTTTTTGATAACCTTTTAATAACGTTACTCGGAACGTTTTCATAACGTTTCAAAACAAAGCATCACTTGTCGTTGACCTTTGGATGTAGTACAGCTACGTTGCAGCGACGTGGCCATGTGAATGGAAAACCGAACCAGAAAGCGACTTGTCTGCCACGTCCATACAACGTCGCACTGCGACTGCGACATGGCGACCTCAATGTGACCTGACAGCGACGTAGCAAATACGTCGCCGGCCTGCTGGGATGTAATGTGAAATATTGTTTTAGGACAACATAAAAACAATATTCTGTACAAAACATTTAATACACGCGAATGGATAACTAGACAGCATATAAAGAGGTGAGATATAGTGTAGTGTAACAAACCTATAAAGAAAGGTTCACGAAATATTGAGACAACATGATTATGAATAGTTTTTCTACAGTTGTATCCTCGGGGTGTATTATTATTATTTTATATATTGTATGTTTATATTTATGCGTGTACTACACACATACACGCACGCACGCACAACACGCGCTCAGACACACGCACACGCACGGGCGCGCGCTCTCAATTACGGAAAACGAGAACTACTTTCAAAGCGGATGCTGTCAAAATATGGTGTGTTTTTGTCAGTTGCTAAATACATATGCAATGGATATACTGTATACATTTTTTTTAATAAACAAAAACGCATTCACTGTGTGGGTAAATATTATAACTAATGATGTTTAGAATATATATATTATTATTTATGTTTATAACATGCTTATATAGAATGAGGTTTTGTCCATAGTTAGATTGAGAACATGACCTACATCGTTTGTGACGTCTCCCGTGCATGTTAGGTGAATAATACTAAAAGTAGTCTTCCACCAATATCATGTTGTACACAGGAATCCTGTAACCGAGGCAACTAACGGAAGCTGCCGACATATTGTTTACTGTTGCGTCACAATAATATGACGTCACAACAATGCCAAGCAGCTTATTCTCATATGGTGTCACTGGCTCTACAACACGTTTTGCGACCTGCAGCAAGGTAAGGTCTTGAGGAACTGAAGCCTTCCAGTAAGGAATTCAGCTGTATAGCATTAATTGGTTCTCCATAAGTCACTATCATCACCTGTGTGAGTTCCGCGTCGAGCGGAAAAAAAAACAGGTCTTTTGTTAATTTCTTCGTCTTCATATATGTGTGTGTTTGGGGGAAAATTCGAAAAAGAAGTTTCCTAATTGACCCTCGTGAGTACTCACATCGGAGCCTCATGCAACAATTACACGTGGTACATTGCATTCACTATGGGAACTAAATTTAAGCAGTTGTAATAAGCCCACTTGTCGATGACAAGTCTCCTAAAACTCGTTGATATAGAAACTGCGTAAAGAGCCCTTGCACACCCATCTCCAACACGGCGAAAGGTCTCCATGCATTCATTCCTAATACTGGAATCAAGAGCAAATGACAAAGTCCTTTTCAATGTATTTGTTTCCTTTTCATGATTTAGAAGTTATAGTGTGTGAATACCTCTTTCTGTTTATCGGCGGATTACATATCTGCATGTGATCCAAACAAGGAATTGATGTTCATCTAACAACCAATGAATGCATTATCACCTAAATGTAATCAATCAAATGATAACATTACACAGAGGATTATTCCATACACGTTGTCGATACATCAATGTCTTGTGAGGAAGGAAAACTCAGTAAAAGACTGGGAGAGCAGAGAGTCGAGAAGGAGGGAGGAACGACTGGGACAGCAGAGAGTCGAGAAGGAGGGAGGAACAACTGGGAGAGCAGAGAGTCGAGAAGGAGGGAGAAGGAGAGGAGGAACTACTGGGAGAGCAGAGAGTCAGAGAAGAGAACGAGGGAGAGGGAGCTACTGGGAGAGCAGAGAGATAGAGAAGGAGGGAGGAACTACTGGGAGAGCAGAGAGTCAAGAAGGAGGGAGGAACTACTGGGAGAGCAGAGAGTCGAGAAGGAGGGAGGAACTACTGGGAGAGCAGAGAGTCGAGAAGGAGGGAGGAACTACTGGGAGAGCAGAGAGTCGAGAAGGAGGGAGGAACTACTGGGAGAGCAGAGAGTCAAGAAGGAGGGAGGAACTACTGGGAGAGCAGAGAGTCAAGAAGGAGGGAGGAACTACTGGGAGAGCAGAGAGTCAGAGAAGGAGGGAGGAACGACTGGGAGAGCAGAGAGTCGAGAAGGAGGGAGGAACGACTGGGAGAGCAGAGAGAGAGGAGGAACGACTGGGAGAGCAGAGAGTCGAGAAGGAGGGAGGAACGACTGGGAGAGCAGAGAGTCAAGAAGGAGGAGGGAGGAAAGCAGAGAGTCAAAAAGGAGAGGAGGACAGTGGAGGTGGATCCCGGGAGATGAAGAGAGGATCCGAGACAGGACGAAGGACGATCCAGGAGGAGCCGGACGAAGGGACCCAGACAGAGAACGGATGGACATGGAGACAGTGTTGAGAGAAGGAGGATCTGGGACAGTGGAGAGTCGGAATGGAGGACCCGGGACATGGAGGACGAAGGATGAAGGGAGGATCCCAGGACAGTGGAGAGCCAGGAGAGGGGAGGATCTGGGGACAGTGGAGAGCTGTGATGAAGGAGGATCCGGGACAGTGGAGAATGGAGGATCCAGTGGAGAGCTGGATGAAGGAGGATCTGGGGACAGTGGAACGTGGATGACAGGGAGGACTGGGGACAGTGGAGGATGGATGGAGGACCTGGGAGAGTGGAAGGAGAATGGGAAGGAGGGACAGTGGAGTTGTGGGAGGATCTGGACAGGAAAGGTGGATGAAGGGAGGATCTGGGACAGTGAAGGATGAAGGGAGGATCTGGGACAGTGGAGAGGATGAAGGAGGATCCTGGGACAGTGGAGAGTCGGATGAAGGAGGATCTGGGACAGTGGAGGAAGGAGGAGATCCCGGGACAGTGGAAGGAGGATCTGGGACAGTGGAGAGCTGTGGATGAAGGGAGGATCTGGGACAGTGGAGGATCCCGGGATGAAGAAGGAGGAGGATCTGGGGGACAGTGGAGAGGACAGTGGGATGGAGGGAGGATCAGGACAGTGGAAATGTGGACAGTGAAGGAGTGATCAGGGACAGTGGAGAGTGGATGAAGGAGGATCTGGGACAGGGAGAGTGGAGAAGTGGAGGATCTGGACAGTGGAGAGACAGTGGATGAAGGAGGATCTGGGACAGTGGAGAGTTGTGGATGAAGGGAGTGGAGAATGGACAGGGACAGTGGAGCGAGTGGAGGAAGGGAGGATCTGGGACAGTGGAGAGAGGAAGGATGAAGTGGAGGACAGGGACAGTGGATGGATGGAAGAATCTGGGACAGTGGGAGCGGATGGCAAGGACCGGGACAGGACAAGTGGATCTGGGGGACAGTGGAGAGATGTGGATGAAGTGGAGGATCTGGGACAGTGGAGAGTTGTGGATGAAGTGGAGGATCTGGGGGACAGTGGAGAGTTGTGGAGGAGTGGAGGATCTGGGACAGTGGAGAGTCGTGGGGAAGGAGGATCTGGGACAGTGGAGAGTCGGGATGAAGGGATCTGGGACAGTGAGAGAAGGATGAAGGATCTGGGACAGTGGAGACATGGATGAACACGGACAGTGGAGGATCTGTGGACAGTGGGAGCATGAAGGAATGGAGGATCTGGGACAGACAGGAGGAAGGAGCTGGGGGTGGAAGGATGGATCTGGGACAGTGGAGAGAGTGGTGGATGGAGGATCTGGACAGTGGAAAGTCGGATGAAGGAGGATCTGGGACAGTGGAGAGAGCCGTGGATCTGGGACAGTGGAGAGTTAGGGAGGGAGGATCTGGGACAGGAGAGCTGTGATGGAGGATCCTGGACAGGGGACAGTGGAGAGGAGGATGAAGGACTGGGACAGTGGTGGAGATGAAGGGGGATCTGGGACAAGACAGGCATGAAGGGAGATCTGGGACAAAGTGGAGAGTCGTGGATCAAGAAGATCTGGAGGACAGTGGGACAGTGATGGAGAGATCTGGGACAAGTGGAGTCGTGATGAGGGAGGATCTGGGACAGTGGAGAGTTGGGATGGGAGGATCTGGGACAGTGGAGAGAGGATCTGGGAGTGGAGAGTCGTGATGATCTGGGACAGTGGAGGATCGTGATGAAGGGAGGAGGGACAGGAGAGTTGGAGGAAGGATCTGGGACAGTGGAGAGTGGTGATGAAGGATCTGGGACAGTGGAGAGTCGTGATGGAGGATCTGGGACAGTGGGAGATGACCCTGGGACAGTGGAGAGTTGTGGATGAAGGAGGATCTTAAAGGAGACAGTGGAGAGTTGTGGATGAAGGAGGATCTGGGACAGTGGAGAGTTGTGGATGGAGGATCCGGGACAGTGGAGAGTCGTGGATGGAGGGATCTGGGACAGTGGAGAGTTGTGATGAAGGGAGGATCTGGGACAGTGAGAGAGTGGATGGATGAAGGGAGGATCTGGGACAGTGGGAGAGTGGTGATGGAGGATCTGGGACAGTGGGAGACAGGATGGAGGATCTGGGACAGTGGAGAGTTGTGAAGGGAGGATCTGGGACAGTGGAGAGAAGGAGGGAGGATCTGGGACAGTGGAGAGTTGTGGATGGACTGGAGGATCTGGGACAGTGGAGAGACAGGGGATGATCGGGGACAGTGAAGGGAGGATCTGGGACAGTGGAGAGTTGACAGGATGAAGGATCTGGGAGGGAGTGGACAGTGGTGATGAAGGAGGATCTGGGACAGTGGAGAGTTGTGGATGAAGGGAGGATCTGGGACAGGGGACAGTGGAGAGTTGTGGATGAGAGGAGGATCTGGGACAGTGGAGAGTCAGATGGAAGGGAGGATCTGGGACAGTGGAGAGTTGTGATGAAGGGAGGATCTGGGACAGTGGAGAGTTGTGATGAAGGGAGGATCTGGGACAGTGGAGAGTTGTGATGAAGGGAGGATCTGGGACAGTGGAGAGTTGTGATGATGGAGGATCTGGGACAGTGGGAGAGTGGGACATGATGGAGGATCTGGGACAGTGGAGGGACAGATCTGGGACAGTGGAGAGCTGTGGGATGAAGGGAGGATCTGGGACAGTGGAGAGGATGAAGGAGGATCTGGGACAGTGGAGAGTCAGATGATGGAGGATCTGGGACAGTGGAGAGTCGTGGGATGAAGGGAGGATCTGGGACAGTGGAGAGTCAGGATGAAGGGAGGATCTGGGACAGTGGAGGAGTGATGGAGGAAGGATCTGGGACAGTGGAGAGTCGTGATGAAGGGAGGATCTGGGACAGTGGAGAGTCGTGATGAAGGGAGGATCTGGGACAGTGGAGAGTCGTGATGAAGGGAGGATCTGGGACAGTGGAGAGTCGTGATGAAGGGAGGATCTGGGACAGTGGAGAGTCGTGATGAAGGGAGGATCTGGGACAGTGGAGAGTCGTGATGAAGGAGGATCTGGGACAGTGGAGAGTTGTGATGAAGGGAGGATCTGGGACAGTGGAGAGTTGTGATGAAGGGATGATCTGGGACAGTGGAGAGTCGTGGTGAAGGGAGGATCTGGGATAGTGGAGAGTCGTGATGGAGGATCTGGGAGAGTTGTCAAATCTCGGAAAGTGTTACATACACTTACCTTCTGTTTACACTTTGTGTTGTTGTACCCTACATCATGCATTAGACCAATGATATTATTGTCTTGTAGATGGTATTTCACAACTTACAGTGTTTGCAGTATTTAACTAGGTGTTTTGCCAACATTCATTTGGTAACCCAGAGTGTGTTTCACGCTCATTTTGAAGAACAGTCAGTAAAACACTTTCCTTTGAACCTAAAGTTGTGATGTACAGGCCAACATCTAAAATGTAATCACTGTGGGTCTTTCTTTGTCGATGACCACTTGAATCTACATTCCTCAGCTTTATTCATCTGGCAATAGGCTAAAAGTGTTTACAGACGATCAAAGAATGATTTTTTGTACAGTGAAACAGATGGGTAACTTTTGTTGTTTTCAGTAAAACAAAAATCCTTTTGCACAGATAGAAGTCCAGGTAGCGATTCAACAAGTGACAGAGGAATAATTTGGCGATTGACAGGAAAGGCAATTTTTCAGTGTTTCCTGTGAAAGAAGTCTGTTCTACTTCATTTGTACAGTTTGAAAGAAGTTCCTCATTCCATTTTAATCGTGTTCTTGGACTTCATGGGCAATTATTTTGCATACATAGATTGGCAGAATGTTAATCTCTTGGACTATTTTTTCCCATGGAAGAAGAATGAAGTCAAATTTACTGTTCGACAAAACGATGTCACTAAATAATTTCATCAGGAGTTGAAAGAAGAGTGATGTTTCGATTTTACCCATGACAGAAGAGAAACCCTGTTTGACAGACCGTTCATTGATTTTTTGTGTACGATTGAATTTGAAATGCCATTTTCATTTGAGTTTGATACTTTTAACCGCCATATTTTGATTCAGCTCGGAACAGGAATTCATTTAGATACGGTTTGACAGGTACATATTCCTTTTATTGTCGAATGAAGCTGTGGCATTTTCTCATGTACAGTTTTGAAGAATGATTCTCCATAGTTTGTAACTGCAAAAAAGAAGTCTGGGTGAGAAGACAGCAATTGTGGAAACAGTTTCACGAAAGGTAAAAGCATTTACATTATTTCATGTACATAGTTTGTTGCACAGAAGCATGTTGTGTGAATTTAACATACAATTGGACAATTTAACATACAATTGGACAGAAGAATTATTCTGCATTTCCTGTTTGACAGAAGACATTTTTCGTTTTTCAACCAGCAAAATAGTGAAAGGAGAAATATTTCGAATGCATTTTGAAGATCAAGTGTCATGTTTCCTTTTGAAATAAGAATGTGTCATACTTCGTGGACAACATTTGAAAGAAGACTTGTTTCTTTTTACTCGTTGAGGAAGCAACACATCACATACAATGTGAGGGAAGACTTATTTTGCGTTTCCTAATTGACAGAAAATACATTTTATTTTTAAACCAGCAAAATAATGATTGTGAACAACTGAAGAAGAAAGATATTTTTTCGTTTATATTCGTTAGAGAAGAAAAGATGACAAGTTACGTTTCAAAAAGTGAAAGAATTCTTCTTCTCTTTTAAGAGAACAGTTATGTTTCGAAATCATTTGTCGATGAATTATTTAGTTTATACCATTTTCCAAACATTTTGTTATGAAAGGAGCTCTTTGCATACCCATCAACAGAACATGAATTTGCTGTGTCCTGGGGTGAAAGAAATATACTTCACAGACATATTTTAAGAAGCTAAATTTCGAATTTTAATTCATAATAGAACTTGAATATCAACTTTGAAAGAGCAATTACTTCTCATCTTTCTGAATCAAAGTTTAAAAATTGCGTACTAAATGTCAATTTTGAGTTAATTCATGAAAGATATTTTCTGTCTCATGTGAAGTAATTGTTATGTGGAGAACAGAGTGTCGTAAAGCAGGGAGGAACTACTGGGAGAGCAGAGAGTCGAGAAGGAGGGAGGAAAAAGTGGGAAAGCAGAGAGTCGCAAGCAGGGAGGAACTATTTGGACAGCAGAGAGTGAAGAAGGAGGGGGGAACTACTGGGAGAGTAGACAGTCGTTAAGGTGGGAAGAAAGCAGAGAGTCATGAAGCGGGGAGGCGCTACTGGGAGAACATAGAGTCATGATAGACATTTTTTGTCTCGTGTGAAATAATAACTATGTGGAGAACAGAGGGTCGTGAAGGAATGAGGAACTACTGGCAGAACAGAGAGTCATGAAGATGGGAGGAACTACTGGAAGAACAGAGAGTCCTGAAGGTGGGAGGAACTACAGGGAGAGCAGAGAGTCCTGAAGGTGGGAGGAACTACTGGGAGAGCAGAGAGTCGTGAAGGTGGGAGGAACCACTGGGATAACAGAGAGTCGTGAAGGTGGGAGGAATACTTGGAGAGCAGAGAGTCATCAAGGTGGGAGGAATACTGGGAGAGCAGAGAGTCATCAAGGTGGGAGGAACTACTGGGAGAGCAGAGAGTCGTGAAAGTGGAAGGAACTACTGGGAAAGCAGAGAGTCGTGAAGGTGGGAGGAACTACTGGGAGAGCAGAGAGTCATGAAGGTGGGAGGATCTACTTGGAGAGCAGAGAGTCATCAAGGTGGGAGGAACTACTGGCAAAACAGAGAGTCATCAAGGTGGGAGGAACTACTGGGAGAGCAGAGAGTCGTGAAGGTGGGAGGAACTACTGGGAGAGCAGAGAGTCGTGAAGGTGGGAGGAACTACTGGGAGAGCAAAGAGTCATGAAGCTGGGAGGAACTATTTGGATAACAGAGAGTCATGAAGGTGGGAGGAACTACTTGGATAACAGAGAGTCATGAAGGTGGGAGGAACTACTTGGATAACAGAGAGTCATGAAGGTGGGAGGAACTACTGGGATAACAGAGAGTCATGAAGGTGGGAGGAACTACTTGGATAACAGAGAGTCATGAAGGTGGGAGGAACTACTGGGAGAGCAGAGAGTCATAAAGGTGGGAGGAACTACTGGGAGAGCGGAGAGTCGTGAAGGTGGGAGGAACTACTGGGAGAGCAGAGAGTCATGAAGGTGGGAGGAACTACTGGGATAACAGAGAGTCATTAAGGTGGGAGGAACTACTGGGAGAGCAGAGAGTCGTGAAGTTGGAGGAACTACTGGGATAGCAGAGAGTCGTGAAGGTGGGAGGAACTATTGGGATAACAGAGAGCCATGAAGGTGGGAGGAACTACTAGGATAGCAGAGAGTCGTGAAGGTGGGGGGAACTACTGGGATAACAGAGAGTCGTGAAGGTGGGAGGAACTACTAGGATAGCAGAGAGTCGTGAAGGTGGGAGGAACTACTGGGATAACAGAGAGTCGTGAAGGTGGTAGGAACTACTAGGATAGCAGAGAGTCGTGAAGGTGGGGGAACTACTGGGATAACAGAGAGTCGTGAAGGTGGGAGGAACTACTAGGATAGCAGAGTGTCGTGAAGGTGGGAGGAACTACTGGGATAACAGAGAGTCGTGAAGGTGGGAGGAACTACTAGGATAGCAGAGAGTCGTGAAGGTGGGAGGAACTACTGGGATAACAGAGAGTCATGAAGGTGGGAGGAACTACTGTGAGAGCAGAGAGTCATGAAGGTGGGAGGAACTACTAGGATAGCAGAGAGTCGTGAAGGTGGGAGGAACTACTGTGAGAGCAGAGAGTCATGAAGGTGGGAGGAACTACTGGGATAACAGAGAGTCATTAAGGTGGGAGGAACTACTGGGATAGCAGAGAGTCGTGAAGGTGGGAGGAACTACAGGGAGAGCAGAGAGTCATGGAGGTGGGATGAACTACTAGGATAGCAGAGAGTCGTGAAGGTGGGAGGAACTACTGTGAGAGCAGAGAGTCATGAAGTGGGAGGAACTACTAGGATAGCAGAGAGTCGTGAAGGTGGGAGGAACTACTGTGAGAGCAGAGAGTCATGAAGGTGGGAGGAACTACTGGGATAACAGAGAGTCATTAGGGTGGCAGGTGCTAGTGGGATAACAGAGAGTCGTGAAGGTGGGAGGAACTACTGGGAGAGCAGAGAGCCGTGAAGGTGGGAGGAACTACTTGGAGAGCAGAGAGTCACGAGGGACAAAGAAACTACTGGGAAAGCAGAGAGTCATGAAGGTGGGAGGAACTACTAGGATAGCAGAGAGTCGTGAAGGTGGGAGGAACTACTGGGATAACAGAGAGTCGTGAAGGTGGGATGAACTACTAGGATAGCAGAGAGTCGTGAAGGTGGGAGGAACTACTGGGATAACAGAGAGTCGTGAAGGTGGGAGGAACTACAGGGAGAGCAGAGAGTCATGAAGGTGGGAGGAACTACTAGGATAGCAGAGAGTCGTGAAGGTGGGAGGAACTACTGGGATAACAGAGAGTCATGAAGGTGGGAGGAACTACTGTGAGAGCAGAGAGTCATGAAGGTGGGAGGAACTACTAGGATAGCAGAGAGTCGTGAAGGTGGGAGGAACTACTGTGAGAGCAGAGAGTCATGAAGGTGGGAGGAACTACTGGGATAACAGAGAGTCATTAAGGTGGGAGGAACTACTAGGATAGCAGAGAGTCGTGAAGGTGGGAGGAACTACTGTGAGAGCAGAGAGTCATGAAGGTGGGAGGAACTACTAGGATAGCAGAGAGTCGTGAAGGTGGGAGGAACTACTGTGAGAGCAGAGAGTCATGAAGGTGGGAGGAACTACTGGGATAACAGAGAGTCATTAAGGTGGCAGGTGCTAGTGGGATAACAGAGAGTCGTGAAGGTGGGAGGAACTACTGGGAGAGCAGAGAGCCGTGAAGGTGGGAGGAACTACTTGGAGAGCAGAGAGTCACGAGGGACAAAGGAACTACAAGGAAAGCAGAGAGTCATGAAGGTGGGATGAACTACTAGGATAGCAGAGAGTCGTGAAGGTGGAAGGAACTACTGGGATAACAGAGAGTCGTGAAGGTGGGAGGAGGAACTACAGGGAGAGCAGAGGAGTCATGAAGGTGGGATGAACTACTAGTCAGGATAGAGAGCAGAGAGTCATGGAAGGTGGGAGGAACTACTGTGATAGCAGAGAGTCATGAAGGTGGGAGGAACTACTAGGATAGCAGAGAGTCATGAAGGTGGGAGGAACTACTGGGATAGCAGAGATTCGTGAAGGTGGGAGGAACTACTGGGAGAGCAGAGAGCCATGAAGGTGGGAGGAACTACTTGGAGAGCAGAGAGTCACGAGGGAGGAAAAGGAACTACAGGAGGGAGGAAAGCAGAGAGTCGTGAAGGTAGGAGGAACTACTGGGAGAGCAGAGAGTCGTGAAGGTGGTAGGAACTACTGGGATGAAGAGAGTGAACTAGGGGATGAAGCAAGAGCGTGATTGAGATGGAGGGCCTTGAAGAAGGTAGGATCTTATGAAAAGTAAGCAGAATGTCTGGGGAACTAGGGGTCATGAAAAGTGTGAATTGGGATGGGAGGCCTTAAGAGGATGTGAAGAAAAGGAATGATCTGGGGAAAGAGAATGTGTGAATAGGGTGAATCTGGGAGGAAGATGTGAAGAAACAGTTCTGAGGTAACAGAATTGTGAGAAATAATCAGGAAGAGCTAATCACAACTATATTATGCTTACAGAGAAAGTTGTGGAAGTGAAACTTGCCATGCACATCAATTTTATCTTAACGTGTGCGTCATACAGCGATTTGGAACTTCCAATGACTGATACTGAGTTGACAGTGCACTCTATAAAGACGATGTTTGGATCTTCTTTCAGTGCGCCATCTTCAGACAAAACATTGGTGTTATTAGTGTGTATTACAGTGCTCACTTTGAGGAGTTACCAGTGTATGATACAGGCGATGGTTGTGACTGAACATCCAGCAATACAGCGCGTTTTACAGGTGTCAGATATTATGACAGTTGTACACTTAGTCTCACAAAGCATCAGTGTTACATGCTATAACTACCAGCATGTGCTACAGGTGGTGATTTGGATTGAACTTCAAGCATTACAAGGAGGACCAGTTACATGTTACAAAGTGTTTTACAGATGACTATTTAAATATTACTTATTTTACGTCTCACAGATGAAAGTGCTACATGAGCACATCAGTGTTACATACATATCCCCTCCGTTTACACTTTGTGTTGTTGTATCTTACATCATGTGATGGACCAATGACATTTTTGTCTTGTAGATGCTCTTTCACAACTTGTGTGCAGTATTTAACTAGGTGTTTTGCCGATGTTCATTTGGTATCCAAGTGTGTGTTTCACGCTCATTTTGAAGAACAGCGAGTAATACACTTTCGTTTTGAACCTAAAGTTGTGATGTACAGGCCAACATCTAAAATGTAATCATTGTGGATTTTTCTTTGTCGATGACCACTTGAATCTACAGTCCTCAGCTATACTCATCTGGCACTAGGCTAAAAGTGTTTTAAGATGATGAAAGGATGATTTTTTGTACAGTGAAACAGAAGGGTAACTTTTGTTGTATATAGTAAAACAAAAATCTTTCTGCACAGATAGAAGTACAGAAGTAGCATTTCAACAAGTGACAGAGGAATAATTTTGCATCCATTGATTGACAGGAAAGGCAATTTTTCGGTGTGGCCTGTGAAAGAAGTCTTGTTATACTTCACATGTACAGTTTGAAAGATGTTCCTTGTTCTGTTTTAGGTCGTGAAAGAAGACCCATTTGAGATTATGTGATTATTTCGTTTTTACCAATGAAAGAAGACTTTGAATGCACAAAGTTCTAAAGGAAGACATGTTTTTGGACTCCATGGGAAGTAACGGGATTGATAGAACGGGTTTTTTTCGGAAATTTTCCATCGCATTTACAATTCGACAAAGGTTTAAACTAAATAATTACACTTGGGAGTTGACAGAAGGTGATGTTTCAATTTCATGCAAGAAAGAGAAATCCTGTTTGATAGAAGCTTTAAGGGTCATTAATTTGTGTATGATTGAATTTGAAATGCCATTTTCGTTTCAATTTAAGATCCTGAACCGTCATATTTCTTTTCATCCAGTGAAAGGAATTCTTTTGGATATGGTTCAACAGGTTCATATTCCTTTTCACTGTCGAGAAAAGAAGTAGTTTTGAAGAAGGATTCTTCATCGTTTATAACTGAGAAAAAAGACAGCAATTGTAAACAGTTTGACGAAAGGTAAATATATTTAGATTGACCGGTCTGAAAGAAGCATCTTGTTGGACTTTAACATTTGTGCTACTTTTACTGTTTGAGTGAATGGTCATTTTTCATTTCAACAAGTATGTGAAGAGCAATTTTTCGGATATTTGTGAAACAAGAAACGTATGCGGTCTCACACACACACACACACACACACACACACACACACACACACAGAGAGAGAGACACACACACACACACATATATATCTAATTAATTTTGGTATATATATATGTATATATATATAAAGAAAGTGATGAGAATACCGAGCGTACAGTAGTACATATATAAGAAGAAGTTTCTGAAATAATCACACGACACGGATCTTCTCCAACATGTTTCACTTTTATCTTCAGGGAGAAGACTTCTCCCTGAAGAGACTTCTCCCTGAAGATAAAAGGGAAACATGTTGGAGAAGATCCGTGTCTGAAGATAAAAGTGAAACATGTTGGAGAAGATCCGTGTCGTGTGATTATTTCAGAAACTTCTTCTTATATATATATATATATTTCTAATGAATTTTGGAATATCAGTTTTCATTTTTACTTTTGAAAGAAGACTTTGTGGACAAACTTTGAAAGAAGACTTTTTATTTCACCTGCCAAAGAAGAATTACATTACTGACATAAGAATTATTTTGCATTTCCTGTTTGACAGAAGAGACATTTCTCGTTTTTCATCGAGCGAAATAGTGACGGCGCATGGCTAAACGAACACCCTATATAATTGTTCATATTCATGAAAGAGTGAGTGAGTGAGTTTAGGTTTACACAGTTTTTAGCAATATTCCAGCAATATCATGAAAGGAGAAAAGTTCACGGAGTAGGCATTTTTCCATCTCAGTATGTTAAAGGTCACATGCAACGTAAAATACAACTTTGCAGATTCTGATACCTTTCGGTATGGACTTACCGAAACAAATCATCAAAAATGCAAATTCAACTTATAAAGTTGAAAAATAACGCGATGAAAAAAACCGCGCGAAATCGTAGTTCAAACGATTCACTAATTTTCCCCCAGCGCTTGGGGGGAATTCAAGTGGTTTCAACAGCTGGGCTGCGTACATAGCACGTGCGCAGTGAAATAGGTTCGCGCAGCTTGGAAGCGGGTTGTCTGGTGAATACTCGGTGAAGGCTTTGGTGTGAGCTATTTTTCTAATGTTTTGTTGATATTTCACAGGTGCGAGCTTTTTATATGTTATGACAGTAGATTAACTGTTTATATAATTTCATTTGTCTATTTCACCACACGTTCTTCTTACCGAGTCACTTTCTCAGTTCGATATTTAAAAGCAATGTCATTATTTAGCGTTGACAGAACTTCTAACTGTGATATAGATATGTCGTTGTCACAGACAAAACTCAATGTCTGTTTTATTGACACCTATGTGTCTGCCTGTCTGCTAATGACCATATTCAATATACACACGCATGCACGTCGTCATATGAGCGAAATTTTCTCAAGTACGACGTAAAACCCAATTTCACCTCATGCAATTTGAACTTAACACCAATCAGGCTATACACCATAAACAAAATGCATTGATTTATGGCCCGAGTTCGGTCTCTGTCACATTATGTAATTACAGACAGGCAGGTGTGATACTTGTACACATGACATGTTATGATGTCTGTTGATTGCAAAATTTTAGACACAAAAAATGAGCATGTATTTACAAAACCTAACATCTCTATATGTACACACACAATGAGCCGTGATGGCTATGCAAATGAACCAGCCGTTACACTTGAGTGCACACCCACCCGCTCTGACTGGGTTCGGTATCCCGGCTGCTTCGTTTCTTGGGAAGTAAACCCAAGTTCACAATATTGCACTTTTGATTTGCGATTGTACGCTTATAATTTTGTTTATATGTTTTTTCATAACCAGCAATGTATATTATATGTCATGAATAAGTGATAACTGTGTTTTAATTATGTTTGATTTGGTTGCATTCGACCTTTAAAGAATTATTTTGTGCAGTTTCAGAGAATCGTCATTTCATCGTTGGAATTATTTGGCATATGTTGTTTGGTCATTTTCCATATATTGTGGTATGTAAAGAATTTTAGAGTTCCCATGAACAGAAAAGTTATGTATCATGTCTTCGAGTGAAAGAAATAATATTTTGCATACAATTAAGAAGATAGATGTTCATTTTTAATCCATGATACAATTTGAATTTTTTCGAAAACATGTAAAGATTGAAAGAACAATTAGTTGTTATCTTTCGGTTGAAGCTTAAAACAAATTCTTCCAATTTGTCAGAATTAATTTGTAAAAAGACACTTTTTTTGGTTTCCAGTCAGTCACATATATATTTTTCAAGGAAGCATTTTTCAGCTTCCCTTGAAAATAGCTTGGTGCCACTGATAGATCAGAAATGTACAGTCATGTCAAAAAGCATCAACCAAAAATAAGTTTTCTTCTTGTTTACTGGTATATTAAAAAACATAAAGGTACAAAGGTACTCGAACAACTCATGTGACAAAAGCATGTTAAATTTTTTTTAAATATACCCATGTCATTTCTTGAACCCATCAAAATCATAAATAAACAGACCCATGACAACTTCACTGTTTAACAGGTCTGGGTGATATGTGTTCACATGGAACATATTCATAAATGATGTGTTACTTGCTCAGGTGCCACACCTCCAGCAAGCTAAATCTACTGGCAATAGCTATTGGTAATACATGCATGATTGACCTCCCTGAACATTGACAACCAGTGATGCCATTTTTCTCCATGGTAATACCTGCAATATTAGGAGAATTGAAGAAAAATATTTTTCACTTTTAGAAGTATAGAAAAGACAAGATTACCTCTGCCATGTAAGCAATTATATTCAGCAAACATGAAAGTTGAGATCAAGAAATTGACTGTGGTTACCTTTGCTAGTGATTGAGATCTGAGAAACAAGAGTAACCTCTTTCCATTGATGGATGCAGAGCCAGAATAGTGTCAGTACAACATGGTTTGCTTGAGATGTCTATGTTTCAAACACCACTACAAATGGGTTCTTATGCCACCCTTGCTGACTAAAGAGGAAATGAGACAAAACATTATCGATGTAAATACTTCAAGTTTTATATCAGAAAGAATTTAACATGGTTATATCAAGGAAATCAACAAATCAAACTTACAAATATATTATAATGCCATCCGTGTTCAATGACCATGTCATGAATGCATGGATATAATTATCTAATCTGCTCACTTATGATGATGCAGTTACAAGCAGATTAGCACAAAGAACTCCACCAGTCATGAACATTACTGGACTTGCAAATAATATACAGATTGTTGACTAGTTCAATACCAAGTATGCCAAGTGGTAAATTCCACCTGTACAAGTCCCTTTCCTTAATGCCTTGATTGGTAATTAGTTACATTTACTGGTACACAAAATATACAGCTTTAGTATCAAAAACCTACACATGAACTCACTTTCGAGACAATATCCATGAAAGGATATACATGTGACAAGCACCCATCGCCATGACACACAATGCAAATCTGTACAGGAAGTTAGTCAGGAAGACATTATTCCGCATTTCAGAGTTAAATTGGAATTTAATCCTCCATTTGATTCTATCGTAAAGCTGTTGGAAAAGCTGGTCTCTGGGATGTAGAGTACGCCAGCAGGTGACACTGGATTCCATGTGGTTCCAGGGAAGGAGGTAGGTTGTCCTCTAAGTAACACACAGAGCCTCTCGCTATCAGTTACTGTAGTACCTCTTCTTGAGCGTTCTGTACTTCCTCAGCATATATAGAGCCTCAAGTTCTTTCACTACATAGTTCCCTCTGGCCAATAACATATCAATTTGTTTCGGGTCAGTCACATCTTTATTTTTCAAGAAGGCATTTTTCAGCTTCCCTCGAAAATAGTCGTAACCTTTCGGATAATCTCGTCCCAGGTGCAGCAACTGAAACAGGTGAATGATAAGGTTTACAACCCCATGTTAGAGACAGACACTGTCATCCACATGACAACATCAGCTTCCAGACATACCACAGCAAAGAGATTGTTTAATCATACACAATGTAATAAACAGGGCAAAAAGCTTCTACTAAACAAAATGACATTATGATGAAGTGGCTGGGTTAGTAAATGGTTGATTGAAAGGTGAACAGACTTAACAGCTCTAACTTGTGTCCTATGACTAGCTATAGCAAAAGAGCATCTTCAATGTGATGACTGAACACAGTATGATGGTAGGATAAAACACAAACAAGATCAACTCAAAAAGATATCCACAGCTCTTAAATCCCTGTTCTGCAACTCTTCTAACAACATGAAAGTGGCATTCGTAAAAACGTTTGTTTACACACCAGAATATTTTCTTTCAGTTTCTGTTTTACAGCTTTCCTCATGATTACTATTACTTACATTCTTGTACAACTGTATGACCTGTGGACGTAGACTTGAGCTGGCCATTTTACAAGGTTGAGATGGTTCAACTCATCAACTGAAAAATATTCAAAATATCAAAGTATTAAACATTCAACATTATCATAATCTCGGACAACAAACAACTTATCTACTGAAGATTTTTTTAAAAAAATTTCAAACACCCAAAGCTCAAACTAAAAATATTCCTACTCATTACATTTTACTAACGAGAAATTTCATCTCCATTTCAAAGTGTATCTAATGTATTTTAGAATTGCAGTCATTATAAGCTAGATCTATATACATGTATGTTAGTAGTGCATAGGGCAAAATCCTTGCAAATGGAACTGTGACACGTAAGTACTCATATTACTATTATTGTTAACATATACTGTAAAGATGAATATATTTTCCTAAAGAAGAAATCAACCAGTGAGTTAGTACAGGCTTTCTCTGAATATTGTTCTTCAGCATTTTGAGGACTCACCTAATATTGGACCAATGAACTGACATGTTCTTTCAGTATATGTAGCAAGATACAATTCATTAACATGTTGCAGTATTCCTGCTATATTCATTTTGCCTTCTGATACACTACACAGCAATGATAACATATTCCATGATATCATCGTATATGTATACCATACAAATGTACATATGGCTTACCTGTACACAGAAAATTACCAATGTATACAATATTTATTCAAAATAGTTCTAACAGTTATAGTTCAATGTCTGGTAAGTTAGAACTGATATTCATGATATTGATGAATAACTGATATAATCACGACTAACAAACAATGATCATGTAGTAATATAATTTGGCTACATCATGTGTACATAGACATTTCAAACATTAAATACTGTATATGTACCCCAGTTGGTGGACAGGAGTGAGTGAGTTTGGTTTTACGCCGCTTTTAGCAATATTCCAGCCATATCACGCCGGGGGACACCAGAAATGGGCTTAACACATTGTACCCATGTGGGCAATCGAACCCGGGTCTTCGGCGTGATGAATGAATGCCTTAACCACGAGGCTACCCCACTGCCCCTTGGTGGACAGGAAAATAACCTTATACTGATTAACCTAACATTGTACTTTACAAAAAGAACACTGTACATGGTCTTTGAATTGCATTTAGAAGTGTAACACTTTACGAAAAACAATTTGGATTAAACAGTATTTGTTTATCTAATTTTATATCACTGTTGGATTTCCTGACTTTCAGGTTTTATCAAACAGATATCCTATGAGTGCTAGTTGTTGCCACATTTTGGTGTTCCCAATCAACTGTTTGCTAGTAGATGCTACACACAACTGTTGGCACTTTGTTTACTTATAGCAAGGATAAACTTGCCTTCTTACCATTTCTAGTTTGGTGTGAAATGCAAACATAAAATCATTCACATAAGATGACAGGTCTTGTGTTTCTAATGATATATGTAATACTTCGTGTATCAATATTTATATAAACAAGAATGATACGTGCTAAAGGTCACGTAATCTTGACTATATAATATGTGTGTACACATCGTATGTCAACTAGAAGTTTTGACAGTAAGTTTCTCTCAGTCCCTACAAAAGGAATACTAGTATCGAACAAGGGAACATTACTTAGTAATGTCATTGATGTATCATCTTACTTTTTACTGGCAGTGAATGCTCTATAGAAACATTGCCGTGAGCCGCAATCCTCAAAGACGGTTGAGTGCACGTTTGGTTACTAAAATACTTCAATGACGGAATATGATTTTTAATCAGGCTTTCTACAAAGAATACCGAACAAGTTATGTGTGTCATGAATATTCAAATATGTTTTTAATCTTTTGGAATATTGTTAGGAATTGGATAATGACGCTAACAGATGGGTTATATATTTAATATGTGTACAATTTCATATACCAGGCAAGTCCATACTTTTGAATGGTACCATAAGTGGATATAGCATTTGTTTTACGACCTTTGTGAGGAAAAACAATAAGGAGCTTCACAAGAAGACAATTATTGATTCCCATATTCTATGACGCATAGTTATATTTCTCCATTTCTCGTATGTGTTGATATTATTTTATACAGAAAAAAATAACTTGGCAAATATTACGACATTCTCCAGCCGGAAACTTATTTGTTTCCGGCAGCTCGGTTGCTATCCAACAACAAACTAGAAATTTGATCACAGAGCACTGCTTATCGCACTACTCTCGGAAATGGTAATGACCAAGTATTATTTCTGTTCGGTTTGGTAGTCCAACTATAATCTTTTACCTTGGATGTATCTCAAACATTTCTCGGTTCAATTTATTTCCATTTCAAGACCATCTAAAGAATTATTTAGACCGGTCAGATACCGTAATGTTATCAACAGACGAATGTTGAATTAATATACGATACTGGCGCTAGAGAGCTGCATTTATATGAAATGGGCCCCAAATGTCAAATTAACTGACATTGGTTCAGTGTGAATGTTGCTGAGTTCAGACTTAGTGTTGTCTATGCATCCTGAGTAATATTATTCCTTATGCACATGTTTTATTTTGCAGCTGTATTTTCTCATTTAAATTGTTTCATGTTCATGAACAAACATTTGCAGTTGGTCTGTGGATATTGATCACGTAACTGTCAGTAAAGTCAAGTTAGAAAACAGCACAAAAATGTATACATGCCTTATACCGAATGCCTGATGACCATGTTTGTTTGATGCTGGAAATACAGGGTATGTGACTGCATTTCTATTTGAGTATGGAGGGATAAGCAAGAAATTGTCAGAAACAATTGCCCTCCATGACAATGTATAGTTTAATGTGATTAAATTAATTTATCATCAAAGCAGTTCGTAAATGTTGAAATGAGAAATCAACATCGAAAAATTATGCAAAAATACAAGTTCCAGAATAGCATAATTTATGGCAACCTCATCAGTTACATTCTTCAAGGTCACTTTTCAACAAAACATTTCTACCAAAGTTTAGTAACTGGAAGTGACATTTACTTGTAAACGAAAACTTTCATTACATTCATTTTACATTATATGTTAGAGGCAAGCCTGGCAAGACAGGTAAAAAAGGCGAAGATTTCATTAGTAAGGTTACCCTTACTGAAACGGTGGATTGTGTCAGATGTTCTGCTATCTAGCCCCCAAAATATGTATATTTCCTGTTTCTTGTGACTTTTAACACAAATGACAGAGTGTTATTGGGGATAGCATTTTATTTATTTGTTTTCTATGGAAGTAAACTTGATTCTAATGCTGTGCATGATATCTTTCCTCCTTGTGATTGACACGTGTTTCAGTATTAAGGGTGTGGCAATTATAGAGTTGAACGAGTCGAGAAATGCAGGAAATCTATCAGCAATGTTTGATTCCTTCATTAATATTGGCTTTTGAATCTTGAAGGAGTTGAGTAATCTTGAACAATGTGCTTGCATATGTAATTCTTTATGGGTTTGTATCCACTTTGTTTCACAACCATCTGTAAAATACATATGGCTAATTTTCAATGACCTGTTCTGGTAAGAGAGAAACCACTGGGAGTACTCACACCAATGGATTGTGTAGTGTGAGTATCTACTCTAGCCTTCAATGTCAAGTTGGATTAGTTCAGATGTGTTCAGTGAGTTATACACAGTTTCATTAGTTGATGAATATAAACATGTCACTTCTATCGTCAGGCTGAAGACCTGGGTTAATTCCCCACATGGGTACAATGTGGGAAGTCCATTTATGGTTTCTCCACTATGATATTACTTGAATATTACTACAAGTAGCTTAAGCACTAATTAACTACACTACAAATTGGCTGTATGTGTTTATCGGTGATTGAGGGACCAATGGTGTATATAAAAATACGTAATGATATGTTTGATGAATTTTATAATTACATATATATTCATGTATAATTAACCCAAACCTTTCTCCTTACAGCTCTGGCCTTATTCTTTGTTTTATTACGACACCCATGGAGTAATAATTCATGCAAAAATTCATTATTAATTATTACTCCATGATAGTTTCAAATCAATATTCGTTTGATGTGTTATACATTGAAATTGGTAAAATCATAAACTTGATATTCTAATTCTAACATGTTTATGTTGTACTCCAGGGCACTGAAGAGGTTCATTTCAGTGTGCATACACTGTATCCCATATTGTTTCAATACACTAATGTGTTTTTATTTGATTGCATGCTATTCAGGAAAGTAGTTTTTGAGACATTTGTGAAAATCCAAGCGTCTCACCCAATCAATCACAATGGCAGATGAGGTCAGTAACAAGTGTGTGCTATAGATGTTTTGGAATGGGACAGATGAATTGTTTGACATTGCATAGTAGTGAAACTGTAGCAGTAGTCAATAGATGTTATTTGTCTTGAAAACATTTGTATGCAAAATAGATTTTTGTAGATTCGAAATATGTACAGGTCACAACACTTCACTAAAGTAAAAGATGCAAGAAACAGACTTAAATGCTTAGTTAGCATATCCAGTAGTCAGAAATAATCAGCTAAGAAACTCAAATCTCAACATTTGTTATTTGTAAGTTTTAAGTTTTAATAACTTCAGGTATATAAGCAAAAACAGAAATACATATGAACCTATTAATGTGTGAATTCAAATATGCAGCCCTTTCAATAGACAAAACTGCATATTGAATGGGCCAAACAAAGTGAAAGGTGGTCCAATATTTCTTTACAATCTTGCCACATATTTCAACACAGTGGTGAGGTGGTGACTTTTGAGAGCTGATTTTGAAAAATGGTGAGGGTTTTGTCATTTCCATTGAAATAACTTAAGCTTTTAATCAATTTAAAAGTTGAATCCATTTCTAGAACTTTACTTAAACTGTTTAACATTTCTTCTCAAAAGTACCAACTGTTTTAGGATTTGTATTTATAAATTCAACCCACCTTTAAGTTGTATTATTACGTATACAGATGTACTATGATAGTTTTTGCCATTGAAAATATTTATCAATTTTTTGCTGTATATTACATAGAAACATGGAACCAATTCCACATGACAAGGTCCAACATTGTATTATTTGTCACAGAACTTACATCATGATGGAGTGGATTGCACCATAGTAGCATCATACGTCTTAGCAGCAGTCCCGGAATGAACCACTCATACAGTGGCCACAAGCAAGATTGCACCAAGCCTATATAACAGTTGTGAATGACAAATGTGATGGTAGATTTCACCCAGCGACTAAATATATCAACTTGTACAATTGACATTGAGGCAACTATGAATTATTATGAGTGGGTGAAGTATTGGTATCAGTATTGATATAAATATTGATGATGGAATGTATGAGTTAAACATATAGGTCAGGATTTACTGAAGAGTTGCCTACAGTTTCACTCTGTGCTGACTAACCTCATCCAGCGTGACCTACATTAATGACATCTCATTAGTTTTGTTCATTGCATGCTGCCAGTTTCAGTTTGGTTTGCTTTGAGTGTTGTATTACATACAGGTGCACAGATTTACTACTTACAATTGGTGGTGGCAGGATCATTCTAATAGCTGTTGCTTGGGTTACAAGATAGCATGACAAGTAATATTACCATGTTTATGTGCTGGTAATATAAATGAGCAGAAAATGTGTTTGGGAATTTCCAAGGATGTTACTATTAACAAAATGTCATCATCTGTTGGCAATATTTTGTGGGCTTTAAGATATGTAATTGATTGCAATAAGCATTTTTCAAACT
The DNA here is from genome assembly GCF_003918875.1 of Haliotis rubra. Taxonomy (NCBI): domain Eukaryota; kingdom Metazoa; phylum Mollusca; class Gastropoda; order Lepetellida; family Haliotidae; genus Haliotis; species Haliotis rubra. Next base: position 240,811 of record NW_025767021.1, read on the forward strand.
TGATGGACAACTTGGAAAAATATTACTTTGGAGAAATAACTTGTATGTAGAATATTATGTAAATGATATTTAAGAAATTGTCCTAATAAGAGTTTTATTAAAAAAGTAGTAAAATAATGGAGCAGAAGAACATGTGAAGGTGCTTGGGCTTGTTGTAAATGTAGTTGAAATATGTTAAAATAGCATAAGTACCACTGGTAAAACATGAAATATTAATTTACAGCTGTAGAATAACTTGAATAGAATGAAATATGAATTGCATATGTTCATTCACATATTTTATCATTTATAACTGTTGATGTTGAATTTAAGCGACAGCAGAAATACATGCTATAAATCTGTTTTCAAGCATGTAGCAAGTAAATTGCTGTTTAGGTTACAGAACTGAGGTAGGATGTATAACAAATGATCGTTTATTGTGATGGAACAGATCAACAGGAGGTAGTGTATGGTTACTGTAAGTGTCAGCCCGAAAAATGAAACATACAACTTTATGGATGACGACTTCTAGTTTATTGCATATATTGTCTGTTCCATATATGCAATAAACAAGAAGTTGTTATCAATACAGTTCTTTGCTTCATTTCTGACTCTCCAACTTCTAGAATGCCAACCAAACAATTAGTGTTGGCCTGTTGGAAGTATTTGAAAGCTGGCTCCTTCAGACCTTTCCCCATTCTCGTTATACAGTATAATCTACATTGTAATTTGATCAATATCTTTGATCCATGTGCAAATATTGCCTCATTTAAAATCTGGTTGAACTTTGTCAAATGATCTTTCATGAAAAATATGAAGATAGTCAAATGACACTGGGTTTTGTATAATTGAGACAAGTAGTGATATCACCAGTATTTAATTTACCTTGGACATGTGATACAACTTGGACAGTCTTGCAGACGTCCTTCCCCTTGTCCCGTCTTAATACTTGGGAAAATATCTTTTGAACATTAAGTTCATTGAATCATGTTAATAGTCACCTGAATTGTGTAAATTTGTCTTAATACATGTCAAACATTCGTTCATGACTTCAAGCTCATTTCCTCATGACATTCTTTGCCAAGTTGGTGATAAGAAAGACGAAGCTGATGATATCACTTTGTCATGATGAATTGGTCCTGAGTATGTATCACAGAACAGAGGTACATTGGATGGTAGAGGATGCCTTTCCCAGATTGTTGCAGAGGCTGGCTACAATCAGCACCAGCAAATTCCATCACATTAACTGAATCAAGAACAGGTATTGAAATTAATAGTTTGTGTTTTCATACAGTTTTCCATGAGCGTAAAGCAGCAGATATTGTATGTGTGAGTGGAATGGGTGTTGTACAGGTGAGTATGAAGGTTGTACTTGTTGAGAGTGTCAGTGGATAAGTGTAGCCTGGTCTCATTGAAGCCACCAAAGAAAGATGGCAAGAAGAAGCTGACCAAGGCTGACAAGGAGAAGTTAAAGAGGGAGGAAGCTGACCGCAAGGCACAGGAAGAAGGTGGGTACATATTGTTTTCTCCCTAATGTCAAATCACTCACTCTGCTAGCTCTCTGCATTAAGATATGGCCAACCCTCAGCCCCGATAGAAGGTCAAGTCGGGTGAGGATGACACTCTCAGGTCATTGACTGTTGTACCAATCAAAAGTCTGCTTTCTGAAAGCATTTGTTTTCATTTTCATTTCTGCCCCAACACACAAGTGTACACTTGTTATGTCTCTTCAAAATCACAGCAGTGTAACAGATATGGAGCTACCCATTCATGTTCATTTTCATGGTACAGAAAACAGATACGCTGCTGTGAATGCTGTCCAAACTCGTGCTAAGATACTGATGCCCTGGCTGTTTAGACAGATTACCTAATACAGCCTCAGATGGAGGTGTTGTCAGATTGTCATGAAGAGAGCTATCAAATGGAGTAATGAAATTGATATCAATGAGACTCGTTTCTTGTGAATCTTGGATTTCCTGATCAAGCACACAAGGAAACCTGAGTTACTAGTGGGAAGACAGATTATGTCAAATACTATTTTGCACATTAGTCTCGTCTTAACATTGCAACACCCTTGATATTCCCTTTATCTGGTCAGTTTCTCCAAGGTGATAAATGTCTGAGACCTTCTTCATGTTGGTCTTAATCCTTCAAACAATAAGCTGACATGATGATATAACTGGAATATTGTTCAAAGTGGTGTTATACCCAACTCACTCACTCACTCACGCTCACCTTCACATACACAATACATAGCTGGTGTATGATGTGAAATACATTGAGAGCAACATTGTTATTCCAGAGGAAGCACGGCTTCAAGCTGTAGAGGAAGAAAAGAAAAGGAAACAGCAGGAGAAGCTTGAGGCAGCGGAGAGGAAGAAATTAGAAAATGAGGTTTGGAAATTCACTGATTTTAATTATTGGAACACATTAATGAACAAGCACTAAATAGAAATAGATACTTTAAGTTAAATGTCCTCTTGCAGATATAAAGTTAATCCTTAATGCTTAATCCTTACACACTCATTCACCCTGAGGTTGATGGTCCTGGCTCATTCAACTCCAATGTCTATGTATAGGAGAAGAAAGTTAGGAAGATCCAGATGGCAGAACTGGAGGAGATTCTACAGGGAAACAGGAACAATCTACAGAGACTGCATGATGACCGCAGGAAGAAGGCCAAGGTCAGCCAATAGAGCCCTCTGATCATACTTTAATTTCAAAAGGGTCTGATACATTTACAATTTGTATTTTTATATCAGCCAGTTACCATATGCTTTGTTCCACAATGAAAACCATGTTGATAACATGCACCCTTCATCCCTTACTAGACAGGTTATGTGCACACTGTGTTCTTCCATCACCCATGAATACATACAACCACTCTGTAGTGTAGTAGGGACATGCATCCTTCATCACTTACTAGACAGGTTATGTGCACACTGTGTTCTTCCATCACCCATGAATACATACAACCACTCTGTAGTGTAGTAGGGACATGCATCCTTCATCATGTAGTAGGGACATGCATCCTTCATCACTTACTAGACAGGTTATGTGCACACTGTGTTCTTCCATCACCCATGAATACATACAACCACTCTGTAGTGTAGTAGGGACATGCATCCTTCATCACTTACTAGACAGGTTATGTGCACACTGTGTTCTTCCATCACCCATGAATACATACAACCACTCTGCAGTGTAGTAGGGACATGCATCCTTCATCACTTACTAGACAGGTTATGTGCACACTGTGTTCTTCCATCACCCATGAATACACTCAACCACTCTGTAGTGTAGTAGGGACATGCATCCTTCATCACTTACTAGACAGGTTATGTGCACACTGTGTTCTTCCATCACCCATGAATACATACAACCACTCTGTAGTGTAGTAGGGACATGCATCCTTCATCACTTACTAGACAGGTTATGTGCACACTGTGTTCTTCCATCACCCATGAATACACTCAACCACTCTGTAGTGTAGTAGGGACATGCATCCTTCATCACTTACTAGACAGGTTATGTGCACACTGTGTTCTTCCATCACCCATGAATACATACAACCACTCTGTAGTGTAGTAGGGACATGCATCCTTCATCACTTACTAGACAGGTTATGTGCACACTGTGTTCTTCCATCACCCATGAATACATACAACCACTCTGTAGTGTAGTAGGGACATGCATCCTTCATCACTTACTAGACAGGTTATGTGCACACTGTGTTCTTCCATCACCCATGAATACATACAACCACTCTGTAGTGTAGTAGGGACATGCATCCTTCATCACTTACTAGACAGGTTATGTGCACACTGTGTTCTTCCATCACCCATGAATACACTCAACCACTCTGTAGTGTAGTAGGGACATGCATCCTTCATCACTTACTAGACAGGTTATGTGCACACTGTGTTCTTCCATCACCCATGAATAGTACATACATCCTTCACTTACAACAACTCTGTAGTGTAGTAGGGACATGCATCCTTCATCACTTACTAGACAGGTTATGTGCACACTGTGTTCTTCCATCACCCATGAATACATACAACCACTCTGTAGTGTAGTAGGGACATGCATCCTTCATCACTTACTAGACAGGTTATGTGCACACTGTGTTCTTCCATCACCCATGAATACACTCAACCACTCTGTAGTGTAGTAGGGACATGCATCCTTCATCACTTACTAGACAGGTTATGTGCACACTGTGTTCTTCCATCACCCATGAATACATACAACCACTCTGTAGTGTAGTAGGGACATGCATCCTTCATCACTTACTAGACAGGTTATGTGCACACTGTGTTCTTCCATCACCCATGAATACATACAACCACTCTGTAGTGTAGTAGGGACATGCATCCTTCATCACTTACTAGACAGGTTATGTGCACACTGTGTTCTTCCATCACCCATGAATACATACAACCACTCTGTAGTGTAGTAGGGACATGCATCCTTCATCACTTACTAGACAGGTTATGTGCACACTGTGTTCTTCCATCACCCATGAATACATACAACCACTCTGTAGTGTAGTAGGGACATGCATCTGTTTTTAGTCAACTAATGACTCAAAGAAAACTCAAAGGCAGTTGACCTTTACTCTATGCCCTAACATTGTGTGACCCTACTATTGCCTGAAATTGATGCAGTATGTAGAGCAAGACTAAACTGAGACATAGCAAGACTATGACAAGAATATGACAAGTATTTCTTGTTTTGTACAATGTAATCTAAGCACTCATTTCTCTCTTTCTTGATCAAGTTACTGACTTGAATCTTGAAGAGAAGCTACTCCACAGCAAAGTGATCATATGTATTCAGTTGTCATGAAGGAATGTAGTTTGATGGATGATGGGTAACATCCTGCAAGAAGTGTTAATGCCCCTGTGTGTGTTCCAGTGGGCGAGGTACATGAGATGTGATGGATCGCCAGACCCCACCATCCCGGGGGAGATCAACACCTACATCAATCTCAGGCTGGAGGAGACAACTCGCACACTCCCAAAACTCGTACTGAAGGATATAGAACTAGACCTTTCAGTAAGTACATAGGGGAGTTCATCTTGTCCTTCATTGCATGACTGCTGGTGATGTTATTAAGGTGCACAACTTTTAACATAATGTAATTTTCTGAGTAAAATTGATATTTTATACTTATCCTGACTCATGTATTATTGCTTGTCTCCTTTCCTTCCCGAACGTTAGTGGAACACTTGTATCTCCTTTTTGAAGCTCCCTTCAATAAAGCAGACGTAAAATCACTACTCACCATGAGTTGTCTTCCTCTCAGTTTTGGCTGGAAAACGGCGCCACCCGTCTCCCACGCTTCACTCTCTCCGAATAGCTAGCCCGACACTTCGATTTACAGGGAAATCCAAAGTGCCTAGCGGGGAGGTTGGGAGGGCTTACCTCATGAGTTAGGATAAGTATAAAATATCAATTTTACTCAGAAAATTACATATTTTTCCTTATCCTGACTCATGTATTATTGCTTGTAGAATCCGTCGGAACTGGTGGTGGGAAGCCACTTCTGGATTCCAATTAGTGATTTACGTCTTGCATACCCCCCCTATGGGAACTTCCTGGTAGCACTTCAATTTACTGCTAGGCTCTGCTGCTGCTGTAACCCTTTACTTCCAGCTTTCTCTGATGGGGGGACCACAATTGTTAACTTTTGGTCCTTGCTTCTGTTAACATTTTATGTAGATTTTGCAACTCCATCTCTTGATGCAAGCATCAAGTGGAGAAGCGACCCTTTTTATGTACGAGTACGTCCTTACAAGTACTGGGTCTATCACTTATGCTTAGTCTGTCTTAGACGTGCATATGGACTCTAAAGCTGTAACTCTCCTGAGTGTAGGCTTTTGCAAGTCATGTGATAAAAGGGCGAGACTCCGTCTCAGCGCCTTTGTGGAACTGTCGATTGTTGTGCTACAACAAGTGGGCCGAAATGGTGAATGCCAGAGACGTCCTCGGTGGCGATGTCTCTCAGGTAGTGGTTGGCAAACACCATGTCCTATTTCCAGAAGCAGCCCTCCATTATCGTCGTGATAGAGCAATTCCCATGTAGAGTGAGTGTTGACGCCAGAGCTCTAATTTCATGTGGATTGGAGGCTCTTGGAGGATCAAGTCCTGCTGCTTTGTAGGCCCGTAGTATGACAGTTCTCATCCTTATTGATATCGTAGTGCGAGAGATCTCCGTCTGTGTCGCTGTCGATATAGGGATGAAAAGACACTTGAATTTTCGTCTCCTGGTCCTAGACCTTTGTAGGTAGACTTTCAATGCTCTTAATGGGCATAAGGATAGGTCCTGTGTATCCTGTGGCCCAAGGACTGATGATAGTGCTGGGATGTGGAATTGTCTGTCCGGTTGACCTGGCAGTTGATTCTTTGCTATAAAGTCCCATCTCAGTCCCATATGCACGATGTTTCGATTTTCGTCAAATCGTGTACTCTCAAAGTCTAGAGCATGTATTTCCGACATCCTTGCTGCTGTTGCTAAGGCGATCAGGAATAGAGTTTTCTGCATCAAGAACTCAAAAGATGTCCTATCTAATGGTTCATAAGCGTCACTGGTGAGATGCCGTGGAGAACTATGTTGAGGTCCCCGTCCGAGCTTTAAATCACTGTTGTTGGTCCTCCAGTTTAAAGAGCGTAGTAAGGCCAGTAACTCTGGTACCTTAGTCAGTTTTACACTCGTCCTCATAGTGATAACTGAGCTCAATGCCGCTAGGTATGTTGAAAGTGTTGACCCTTTTAACTGCTTCGCGTTTGTCTTAGGTGACAAAGATAGTCCGCCATTTGAGGGTGTGTCGCTTTTATGGCTGTGAAGCCTGTTTCCAAAGCGTAGGTCTCGAAGCTTCGCCACTTGTCGTACATGTTGCGTGTAGACTTGTGTAAAGCTAGTGTGACCGCTTTCGCTGCTCTGGCGGAATATCCTCTCTAATTCAAGCACGCCTTGATACGCTCCACGCGTGTAGCCGAAACACCTGTGGGTTGCCGTGTGCTTGCTTTGTGTGCGGATGTACTAGCAGATTCGTCCACTCTGGTAGTTGCAGTTGAGGCGGTCCTAGTTCTTGTATGAGAATGGGGAACCACATTCTTGCTGGCCAGTAAGGCACGATCAAAATCAGTTGCAGGTTCCTCGTCTGCATGATTTTCTGCAACACTTTCGGGATTAGAGCTGGTGGCGGGAACGCGTAAGCGTTAAGTCCTTCCCAAGAGATGCTTAGAGCATCTGTTGCCCCTGTTCGTGGATCTGTCCGACTTGAGGACTGAGTAGGCTCTGCCAACTTTGTAGTAATAACGGAGAGAGTAGTGCTTGAGATACAATGACTTGTATCTAGATCCAACGATCGTGAAACCCTTGCCATGTCCGTAAGGGCAACGAAGCAATGTCCGACTCTGTGACTGCCATCGTTGTGAAGTCTATGTAAGGTAGACTGCCTGCCGTAACCAAAAGTCCGTCAAACGTATGTTGCTGCAATTCGCCTGATGAACCGTCTTCAATGCTGACAGGGAAGGTCTCTAACCCCGTGAAGGCAGTCGAATCACGCAGTTGCCGTCTAACTGGACTGTAATTGAGGCCTTCTTCCCACGTTGAAAGGTTGTTGTCACTTGTAAACAATTCCTTGACATGTGAACTACGTCCGACTTCTGCGCAGGGCGTTGTCTCTCATGGACCAATCAAAATGAAGCATTTTGATTCCTTTAGCTTCCCGCGATGTGACGTCACCGGTGTAGCAGAAAAAAGGTCCTTGTAGAATCTTGTGCAGTCGTTTATATGTTATCAACACTCGGTCTTGTCCGTAGCCTTCTGGAGTTACACAAGTGACCACGTGTATAGAGGGTTGAATGGTAAACGCGCGAAAGATTTCGCCGCGTAATACCGATGTAGGTAGGCTGTTTCCTGGCTGCTGTGACTGATCTTCAGTCCTGAAGATAATGCAGTCGTCTTTTTATACAGATGATCAGTCCACACCTCCTCAGCGCTGCCACCTGTAGACTGCATTCATCGATCTCAATGAAGTGTCGTAAAATACCCTCTTTGTGTTGAAACACACAGGTCCTTGTAGAGTTGACTTTGTAACTTCATAGCCTTAGCAAGGCTGTGCTGAACCACGCCAATGTGAATACCTGAAGATCTGTACGCAAGTGAAGATCTCTATATGGACATGACTCCCTCCTGGATTCTTCAGATACATCTCTAACCTTTGAGAAGGTGTAGGTTGTTAGCACCAAGGAGTGCAGTTAGTCCCGTTATTATCTTCTGATGTAGATATATCTATCTTAATTTTCTCAACGATGTGAATCCCGTCCTGGATTCAGTCTGAAGATCTGCGCAGGTGATGAATTCAGACAAGAGTACCCCTCTTGAACTTCAACACGTGTCCCTCTGTCTTTACGCAGGCGAAGATTTCTTCCTCCATGCTGAAGAGTTCCTTCGTATAGGCTCACAACGAAGATCAAGGTCTGAGGGTGAAGTGGGATGGCCAAGGACGTCTATATTAATCGTCGAAACTGCAGAGCATGACTGTCAAGTGCGTGATCCTTCACACATTTCTTCATGCCGATTACCTCCCGCAGCTTCGTCCTTAGGCTTGCGCGAACCGTCCATTAGGTCCATCATTTGCTGCATAAAAAATACCCGTGTTGAAGGTCTGCGACGACTGCAGATGTAGTGACGCATCTGAGAGTGTTGCGGCTTTTTGCATTTAACTGTGGTATATTTGGAGACTGGAAGTTTGTTGCCTTCCTGAAGGCTGCGTCAAAGTCCTCAGGTACGCCCGAGACTGGGTCAATTGGAGGTAAGGTGATTGTGTGTACATCATCGTCCTTCATTAGGTACGTGAATGCTTCATCCGCCATCGTCCTCTGTATCCAGTCCAGTTGGATATGATCGTTGAGTATCCTCCCTGCATGGAGATCTGCGTGGCAATCTGTGTGGAGATGAGTACGTAGAACTATGTGTAGTTCTAAGAGGAGATGTGTATGGCGACCTGCGTGGAGGTGAGCGTCTACGTGTCCGGGGTTGCCTTTGCAAAGGCAATATATTCCTATGTGGTGACATTCTTGATGATCTATCTGACGACCTTCGCGCAGGTGAGAGATTTGTTGAGGGTCTCAGTCCTGAGACGGCTCTCAGTATCTTCTTGGAGGTGTAAGCCTCTCTGTGATGTAGGTAGCCTGCGCGAAGGCTCTTCATTTAGCTTTATCATCAGATGACGATCTATTTTGGTCGGATGAATGTCCCTTCCTTCGCGCAAGTTCGTTGACGTCGTGCAGGGTAGGTCTGCTCTTAGAGCTAGAACCTCTTGTAGATATCTCCGATGCGCCACCTGCGGGGTCCTTCGCGCAGCATTGGTTGAGCATGAGAGGCGGCTGCCTGACCATCATGCAAGGTCCTGCGGCGCTTCTCCATCAGGTCCATCATCTGTTGGGAGAATTGCTGCATGAAGGTCGGGGTTGAATGTCTGCGACGAATGTAGAGATGACGCATCTGAGAGGATAGCGATATGGTCCAGGGATCGCTGTACATCATGGATCCCTGCTGCCAGTGTAGAAGGTAACTCAGACTCGCGTCGATAATGTTGCTGACGTTACCGTTGCTGAGGCCTGCGTCTTCTTCTTATGCAGTATCTCTGGGATACGGATAGGCGGTTCTACGCATACAAGCCTATTTCTTCCATCGGGACGATCTCGGCAGAGAAGGTCCTTGTAGTCTGTGAAGAGCTTCCAGTAGATCTCGTTGAAGCCTTAGGGGTGTAAGGCTTCTTCTGCGACGAAGATGGCCTCTCCTTCTTCGTATGGGTTGAGGAGTTGTCCGACGTAGAAGATCTTTTCTTCGACGTAATGGCGGACCTCATCCCACGCCCATCTTCTGAAGACGCCTCCGGCAGGTCACTTGGCAATGTATTCCTAAGTGGTGACTGCCGTGACGATCTTGTTGTTGACGCTGTAGAAGATAATTCAGATGACCTTCGCGCAGGTGAGAGATTTTGTTGAGGGTCTGAGTCCCGAGACGTCTCTCTCGACCTTCTAGGTGGTGTAGGTTTCTTTCTCTGCTAAGTGGGTAGCCTGCCTGAAGGTTCTTCATTAGCCTCATCATCTGATGACGATCTATTTGGTTCTGAAGAGAGTGCCGTCCTGCGCGCAGGTTTGCTGACGTCATGTAGCGTAGATCTGCTCTTAGTCCTAGAGCTAGATTCTCTGGTGGGCCTCTCAGATGTATCATCAGTGTGGGGTCGTTCGTGCAGGTCTGGATCTTCTCTGAGGTTGATGACTTGAGCATGAGAGCCGTCTGGCTGTCCATCATGCAAGGCTCTTTCCTGCGCGAAGCGCTTCTCCATCATCTCCATCATCTGTTGAGAGAATTGCTGCATAAAGGCCCCGAGGTTGAATGTCTGCGATGATTGTAGAGATGTCGTATCTGAGATGGTAGCGATATGGTCCAGGGATCGCTGTGCTTCATGGATCTCTGCTGTCAGTGTAGAAGGTAACTCGGACTGCGTAGATAGGGCTGCTGACGTTACCGTTGCTGAGGCCTGCTTCCTTTTCTTATGCTGTATCTCTGGGATGATCAACAGTGGCTCATCATAAGGCCTCTCTCTTCCATCGGGACGATTTCGGCCGAAAAAAGTCCTCCCAATCTGCGAAGAACTCCCCATTGAGCTGTTTAAAGTCTTAGGGGTGTAAGGCTTCTTCTGCGTTGAAGATGGCCTCTTCTTCTTCGTATGGGTTGAGGAGTTGTCCGTGTAATGGCGGACATCATCCCACGCCCATCTCAGAAGACGCCTCCGGCAGGTCACTGGATGGAAGTATGTCGTCTGACAACGATAGACAGCTCTTGAGGGACTCAGCCGGTTTATCCATGACTTGCAAAAGTCGTCTGGATTTATCCTAAGCACACCTAAGTACAGAGAAATAATAATGATTAAATTGAATTTGTGTTAATTGCTGACATAAGTTACAGCGAGAGCTGGAAGTACATATTGTTGTGCAACTTTGCACAGTAAATGCGGGTCTGCAGCAGATAACCTACAACGAAAAAAGGTTTCCATGAAATGTAAACAACTGAACAATCACGTAAAAACCGTGAATGAACAGTCAAATTACGAATAATTTTCAAACCATATTGTAGAAGAATACTCCCTAAAGCCTTATAAAGGTAACTTATAGGGCAATAACTAATTAATCAAAGGATATAGTGCCGTATTGGAGATACAGGCGCTCTCCCAACCGTCCACTAGGGCGAAGAAGGAGAGAGTGAAGCGTGGGAAGACGGGTGGCGTCGTTTTCCAGCCAAAACTGAGAGGAAGACAACTCATGGTGAGTAGTGATTTTACCTCTGCTTTATTGAAGGGAGCTTCAAAAAGGAGATACAAGTGTTCCACTAACGTTCGGGAAGGAAAGGAGACAAGCAATAATACACGAGTCAGGATAAGGAAAATTATATCTTTTAATATCAATTAGCAAGAAAACATTCCTCATTTAGTATTTTCATTGAGTGAAATCTGTTGTGTTCCCACAATAGCTGATTGATGTTTTTAGACCATGGGGTAAAATGCAAAGTAACATGATGGTTTTAAACAAGGGAGCTAAAGAACTGAAGGGCTGTAATATATGCATTTGTAGTGGTACTCTGGTGAATGTATGTCACATGGTAGTTTCATACACTTTGATGTGGTTGGTCTTGTGAAGCATATACTACTTGTTACAATGTTGTGATTGAACACATTATAAAAATATGGATCACCTTGACACAGCCATGTTTGTGTTCCAGCTGATAGCTGAGTTAGAGTACATGCTGACAGACACCCCGACCGAGGAGCTGACAGACAGACAGGTAGCAGCATACAAGGAGGTAGGTAGCAGTAACCATGGTCAAGCTTCCAAAGCTTGACTAGATATTTAGGGTAAAAATAGCAACTTCTTAATGAAAAGAGAGATGATAGAAGCAAGTGCTTGCCCCTTATATCGTTAAAATATCATCCAGAATGTTCCATTCTATGTTGAATTCGCCTTTGAAGGTTCTGTACATGCATTCACATACGCTGGACATATATTTATATTTACATACACAAGCCATATACACACATGCACAGGACATATACATTCATACACGGGCTATATCCTTTCATACAGAAGCCATATACTCACATGTAAACACATACACTGTCCATCTAAGCCCATTTTAACAGATAAATATTCATCATTCGAGTCCAGTGTTGTGATTCCTGTGCTGTATGGTTTTACAACACTTTTAGCAATATTCCAGCAATATCACAGCAGGTGACGCCAGAAATGGGCTTCACACATTGTACCCATGTGGGGAATCGAACCCAGGTGTTCGGCGTGACAAGTGAACACTTTACCCACTAGGCTACCCTTCCACCCCTAGTTTACTTTGAACCTCACTCAGTTTCACTGTTGTGCATAGACAATCGAGGAGATCCAGGATGTGATCCGGGGGAAGCTGGACAAAGCGGTGTTCCATGTGCTGTGTGATGCCAGCACCATGCAGGACCCAGAGACATATAATCTCCAGTTTGTTATAAAGAATCCAGAAATACAGCTGTGCATCTGGGGAAATCTCAGCAAAAATCCAAGGTAAATAAATTTTTCGATTTTTTATTGTTGCCTCCCATGTGAACAGGTTTACATAATACCAGACACATTAACAACATTACATTTGAAAACAGTAGATAGTGGACAATAATTGTAAAGGCTATCAAGTCTGTGACTGCAACTGTTTGCAGCTGCAGGACTTTCTGTCCATCACATGAAACTTGACATAATTTGTGACCTTGTTTATTACATCATCCTCCAGCTTTATGTATCATAGGGCTGGGACAGGTAACCTGGATACCTGGGATGGGTGGGTAATGAGTTGGACCCGTTATGATCCTTTGTATAATAGATTAAGCAATGTAATATGTTAATCTTTCATGATTCACAATGATTAAGAGATTGTATTATCTTTGAAGATTTAGACATAATTTACAGTTACCTGTTTTTAATATACCGGTAACACATGCTTAGATATTGAAAAACTCAAAAAAAATTGCCTCTGAGCGGAAGAATATATTGTCATTTCTTTACAAATTTGATGTCAGGAATTAACATAACGGGTATCAGGATAGGGCAGGGTAATATGGGGTGGGTTACCCAGGTAGAAAATTTGGACCCATCCCAGCCTTAAAATCTAATAATTATTTTCATGCTTTGTCGGTACAATAACTGTGTTTGTGGGTTTTACCAAAGTGGTTACCTCTGTGTCCTCCCTGCCTGGCAAAGGGCTTATTTTACGGAATTTCTTCTAGGGTGAAGTCTTTCGAGTTCCAAGATGTTGGTTTCACCTTTGACATCCCACGTGTGCTAGCTCTGTCAGACTGTTCGTTCCAAGTTCGCATGACAAAGTATGACCATTTCTCCATGTACAGCAAGACCTTCAGTCCTCGCTTGAAGAAGAAAGAAGGTAATATTCTGATATTCTGAATCATAGTTTTATTACAGGCAACTGAAATGAATTAATGTAACAGTGATGACTGTTCTTTTTATTGTTCTACATGTAAAATGATGCGCTGTGATGATCTATAGCCCACTTTTATGTCTTGTTATGTACGGTACATCAGTATTTTTTATTATAATATGCTAGTTTTCAACGTAAATTTGTTATAATTCTAGCTATTTTACTATCCTTTGTAGACAAGTATGGATGTATTAATTATGCATAACCTTTTATAGTCATGATATACTACTCACACTTTGCTAAGGATCACAAAAATTCATAACTTTACTTAAACATAGATTTATAATTTGATATTGTATCCATTTAAAACTGGATAAATAATAATATCGTAACCCCTGTTTAGGCAAACATCCACTTTCATCTAATCTTATGCACTTGATATATGAGTAACCAAAAAAATGGTTTTCATGGCACCAATCAACCATTTTGCAAATCATGGAACAAGTCATTGACAAGTACACAACACCTGTCAATAGCAGGTATGGGATCCACAAGATGCAGTGACATACTGAAACCTGGGATCTATGCTTACAATAAACTGAGATATGTAAACCAAATTAGACCCCACATCATAGGTTTCTGTTGAATCAATGATTTGATCCTAAGCAAAGTGTGAATAGTATATGACGGAAGCACCGCAAATGCAACTTTAACTTATAACTCACTTACTAATGCACTATGGAATCTTTCAGAAGTTGTTCCTGAACCAGTGGAGGAGAAGGAAGAAAAACCCGAGGAAGAGGAGGAAAAGAAGGAAGGCGAAGAGGGGGCAGAGGAGGAGGCAGAAGCAGACAGGGAAGACACAGAGGTAACTCAATTCTCAAATTGGACAAATGTCCCATGGTCACAAAGTATTTGTTACTATTCACTTTGGTTAGCACTTTACTGATGAAGAAATAACACTGGAAGTTGGTAGTTCAGGGTCTCGTTCGGCAGTGTTAGTTGGCCCTGTGATTGTTGCAGTTAGTGGCGGCAGTCATAGGGCTAAGATCACTTTGTGCACCCAGGCCGATGGATCCTGCTCAGTGGAAAGTATTGCGTTTATAACATGGCAGTTCTGTTTTGTCAGGACCTTATGGCACAGCTGAGGAAGATGGATGGTGGGGAGGAGGAGGAGGAAGAAGATACAGAGAAGAAGGAGGAGGTTGAAGAAGAGGAAGAGGACTTTGAAGATCCTCCAACACCAGGTGACAACAGCATAATCATAAAGGCTAGGCCAATAGTCCAGTACTGAAAATCAAGAGGAACCATTTTGTCTCCCCAAATATTGTTATTTTATATAAATCTGAAATAACTTGTGGACTAGTTGTATACCTCCAGCCCAACCCTGTGAAGGCAACTTAAACATCAAATGGATCATGTTCATAAACTCTTATTTAGTAAATCCATCCATTGCTTTCCATCCATGATAATTAACATCCTTGATAGTGTTGATGTTATCTTGGTATTCAGAACCCCCTGAGTGGGAAGACTTCGAGGAAGATGATGATGTTGTTGACCTGAGGGCCTACAACGTCCTAGGCGGAGTTTTCACGTTTGACCTCATGGCTCTTCCTCCACAGCCCAAACCCGTCAACCAGTGGACTTTAACTAGATGTAAGTAAAAGGCCTATACATTTATATTATCTAGAAACTCTCCTCATGGCATGATTTCTAAACTGGACACTTCATGTCCAACTGAAACATGGTAATTGTATTCCTTTAGTACTTTCTTGCAGTGTCACTAAAACCAGCAAACTAAACTTGATTATACAGAGGAATGAACCTGAACTCTCTTCCAGTGGTGAACCCCCCACAGATCGAGCTGATGGATTATGTGGCTGAACTGCCTGCACCTGCTGCTGCCAGTGCCCAGACGAAGGACCAGAAGGACACACAGACACAGGAGAAGGACAAGCGAGATGAGAAGCCTCCTATAGGTGTCACTATCAAGTAGGTGGAACCTGTACTAGATGACTGTAACCTGTACTTGATGACTGTAACCTGTACTAGATGACAGTAACCTGTACTAGATGACTGTAACCTGTACTTGATATGACAGGAACCTGTACAAGATGACTGTAACCTGTACTTGATGACTGTAACCTGTACTAGATGACAGTAACCTGTACAAGATGACTGTAACCTGTACTTGATATGACAGTAACCTGTACAAGATGTAACCTGTACTAGATGACTGTAACCTGTACTAGATGACTGTAACCTGTACTAGATGACTGTAACCTGTACTAGATGACTGTAACCTGTACTTGATATGACAGGAACCTGTACTAGATGACAGTAACCTGTACTAGATGACAGTAACCTGTACTAGATGACTGTAACCTGTACTAGATGACTGTAACCTGTACTAGATGACTGTAACCTGTAAACCTGTACTAGATGACTGTAACCTACTAGATGACAGTAACCTGTACTAGATGACAGTAACCTGTACAAGATGACAGTAACCTGTACTAGATGACTGTAACCTGTACTAGATGACTGTAACCTGTACTAGATGACTGTAACCTGTACTTGATATGACTGTAACCTGTACTAGATGACTGTAACCTGTACAAGATGACTGTAACCTGTACTAGATGACTGTAACCTGTACTAGATGACTGTAACCTGTACTTGATATGACTGTAACCTGTACTTGATATGACAGTAACCTGTACTAGATGACAGTAACCTGTACAAGATGACAGTAACCTGTACAAGATGACTGTAACCTGTACTAGATGACTGTAACCTGTACTTGATATGACTGTAACCTGTACAAGATGACAGTAACCTGTACAAGATGACTGTAACCTGTACTTGATATGACTGTGACCTGTACTTGATATGACTGTGATATGACTGTAACCTGTACTTGATATGACTGTAACCTGTACAAGATGACAGTAACCTGTACAAGATGACTGTAACCTGTACTTGATATGACTGTGACCTGTACTTGATATGACTGTGATATGACTGTAACCTGTACTTGATATGACTGTAACCTGACAAGATGACAGTAACCTGTACAAGATGACAGTAACCTGTACAAGATGACAGTAACCTGTACAAGATGACTGTAACCCGTACAAGATGACTGTAACCTGTACTTGATATGACTGTAACCTGTACAAGATGACAGTAACCTGTACAAGATGACTGTAACCTGTACTTGATATGACTGTGACCTGTACTTGATATGACTGTGATATGACTGTAACCTGTACTTGATATGACTGTAACCTGTACAAGATGACAGTAACCTGTACAAGATGACTGTAACCTGTACTTGATATGACTGTGACCTGTACTTGATATGACTGTGATATGACTGTAACCTGTACTTGATATGACTGTAACCTGTACAAGATGACAGTAACCTGTACAAGATGACTGTAACCTGTACTTGATATGACAGTAACCTGTACAAGATGACTGTAACCTGTACTTGATATGACTGTAACCTGTACTTGATATGACTGTAACCTGTACTTGATATGACAGTAACCTGTACTTGATATGACAGTAACCTGTACTTGATATGACTGTAACCTGTACTTGATATGACAGTAACCTGTACTTGATATGACAGTAACCTGTACTTGATATGACTGTAACCTGTACTTGATATGACAGTAACCTGTACAAGATGACTGTAACCTGTACTTGATATGACTGTAACCTGTACTTGATATGACAGTAACCTGTACTTGATATGACAGTAACCTGTACTTGATATGACTGTAACCTGTACTTGATATGACAGTAACCTGTACTTGATATGACAGTAACCTGTACTTGATATGACTGTAACCTGTACTTGATATGACAGTAACCTGTACAAGATGACTGTAACCTGTACTTGATATGACTGTAACCTGTACTTGATATGACAGTAACCTGTACTTGATATGACAGTAACCTGTACTTGATATGATTGTAACCTGTACTTGATATGACAGTAACCTGTACTTGATATGACAGTAACCTGTACTTGATATGACTGTAACCTGTACTTGATATGACAGTAACCTGTACAAGATGACAGAGGTGTAACCTGTTGCAGGTTGCCATCTGATGTGATGTTCCAGGAGGAACCCCAGGTAGTTCGGTGGGATGAAGACAAGAGACACTGGCGGCTGGACGGATTCTCAGACATTGTCTACAATGACGGTAAAAACAGAATACTTTACTTTGAAAAACCTTTACTTAGTGTACCAGTGATTCTCAGCATTTTGTGTTGCATAAATCCAGTGCTGATGCCTCCAAGCGTAGACAAAATATATAGATTCACGATGTGTCAACGAGATGTCAGTTTTTCATTTGCTGTTGCAGAGAACCGGACATTTGGTTTCAAGATGTACAAGTTTGGCATCATGGCACTGATACAGGAGACACACATCAACATGCCATTCCAGTCTTGGGAGCTCCGCCCCCGGGCGGTCAACAAGGCGGTTCTGTCCATCATTGCAGCCATTGTGGAGCTGGACATTGAGATAGAGGTGAGGTGTAATTTGTGTAGGTCAGAATTGTCCTGAGCTTGGGTGTAAGTGGCAACTTCAAGTCACTGGATTGTGAAGTCCAGACCCAATTGTTTTCAGTTTATTCATGGCTGCTCCCATAAAGCTGGAATGCTGCTGGGCGGGGCATGAAATTACTAACAAACACGAAATAATGTTGGACATGCTATCTGAATGACTGTTTTAGAGCATTCATAAGTTTCAAATATTATATAAACCTTACCTTTCCTTGACAACAGATCAAAGGTCCTTTATCCTTTTACAGATAATCCTGACATGGACTGCTGTGCAACTTCATTATTGTTTTCATTCTTTCACCTTTCAGAATTCAATGTGTTGTCTGAGCACCTCTTTTGAAGATCCTGCGCTGAGGCATCTCAAGGGGCAGATGATGACTCCAGCAGACTTAATTCAAGTAAGGCACTTTTCTAGCTTCTGCAGATAGATCTGGTATTATTATAGTTACTTTGAAATAGTTGGCATGGCATTTAGAACTGGCAAGTCATCCTGTTTTCAGTGGCGAGATAGCCTAGACGTTACCACATTGGTTGCCAGTAGTTCATCTTGTCCAAAACCCTATTTCCATTTCCAACATGGGTGAAATATGTGGAGCCAGATATCTGCTACTATGGCTGAAGTATAGTTCAATAAACATGCATTCATTCTAGGAGAGATTTGGTTAAATTTGTAATGAGAATGTGTGAGAGCAGGCAAAGCATTCATAAGAAGTTATACTGTGGTGTTTAATTGTTTCCCTACCTTGTTTCCAGAGTTTAAGGAAAGCTGGTGTGAATGTCTTCCCGTCTGAGGACTCCTCCAAGTATGTCAGCATCCAGAACAAGGTAGGAGGTGATGCTGCTGAACCACCAGTACACATCATGCTATCATTTTGAAGTAAGAAATATAAATGATGTGTAAAAATATTTATGTCTTTGTCTGAATTGAATGTGGTTGATCTCAAGGTATGAAGAACCATGTCAACCCAGTTCACTATGTGCATGTTCAACTTCAAAATTCCTGAATTCCTGAGACAATTCATGCATTGTTTTCAGCATTGCTTGGTAATAAATCCCAGTTCTGGCTCAAATGCTGATGATGAGTGTATGTTGTTTCAGCATCAAGTGTTGGAGTCACGGACATATGAACAGATGGCTCTTACTGCATCAGCCATGACGTACTCCTGGTCCAAGTGGAACCAGGACAAGGAGACAGACCAGATCATCTTCCAAGGCTCGGAACATCTCAGCGATGAGCGGTTGTTGGAGGTGTGCACATGATCCCTACATATTCTTCACTCTATTGGAAAACTGAAGCTTGAGATCATAATTGTGGAATAATACATTAAGAATAAACATCAATGGATTAGGAGAGTACGACTGGACACCTTTTAAAAGTGGACTACACAACAATAGATAATAAGGCATATTTACTGATGATGAACTGAGATTAGTTCCATGTGAGAGTCAGCGTGAATTCTTCATGTTCATCACAGTAACCCTAGCATATTTGGTTTCTGGTGATTTATCTGCCATTTCTAAAAGTCCTTATTATGGATGGCGATATCTGTTTATGACAATATGCTAGTTTTAAGTATAAATCTGTGATGACTATAGTTACAGTATACCCTAGTTATAATGCCACCATTAGTCCAGGAGAAAATAGATGGCATTCTATTACCCACGTGGTCAACGTATGGGTAGTTGCATACTAATCTCATACGTCACACGAGTGTCGTATCGCGTTGACCTGTGTCGTAACGACTTGACCTGAGATTCTAACAATTTGATTGGATAACCAATCTCTCAATTACGTCCCGTTGTGACGGAACCACTTGTTCATTCATAACAAACACATGAATTCATTCATTCTACAACTTATATGCATTGTGGGAATGTAAACATTGTGAACGTTGCCGTATTGCTGTTTAATTGTGAATCGAACTGAAACATTGTATCCGTCGAAAAACATAAACGCAATGTTTCCACCAGTGATGTTAGCCGAGTGAAGCAACTGCAAACCAAGAAAAGGGGTGCTACGGAGTAGTTTACTGTAGGAGGCTGTACGAGGCGATGACAACTGACATGCATCATGACGTTGGTTACCAAGGGAGCAGACGAGTATGGTGTAGTGACGTCAATACAGTTCGACGTCATGCAAAAGTGAACTACAGAACAAAATTATTCCACAACCTCTTTATGAAACCGGTTTCGGTTTGAAACCATAACAATAACAAAAATACGCTGTTTGTCAATTTATTTATTACATGCATGTAAGACGTGGGTAATAAATAAAATACCACACTCGGTCTCATTACATATGAATTATACGAAACTCATGACACTCGTTTCGTATAATTCATATGTAATGAGACCGAGTGTAGTATTCTCTATATATCCAGGGTTGCATTATAACCAAGGTGGCATTATAACCAGGGTGCACTATATTTTTCTGTCCTTTGTAGAGAGGTATCTATATCGTATACAGGTGTTTCTTAAGCAGATTTTGGCTCAAACACTGCTGATGCCACCTAAAATCCTCACTCACTCTACACAGGGCCAACTATCCAACATGTTTATATATTTGTTACAGGAGGACTGGACCCTGTTCCAGGCAGGCAAGAGACAGGTGAAGCAACTCACCATGACAGAGTTTGATGAGGTGTTCACTGAGGAGTCAAAACATCCAGGGACAGTAAGGAGAACTTTCCTACACAAAATAGTAGTCCTTGAATTTGGGACAAACAGTGCGTAAATACAGGACACTATTTTAAACTGTTTACATACGGAATTTACAGATACACAACACCCACATGATGTAACATTCCTTCACACCATCAACCCCGACCCATCAGTGCTCAAATAATGTGAATCATTTCTCTTATCTGCCCCCTATATAGCAGAGATGTTTTTAAGTAACACTGAGGTGAGTAATAACATATCCATCACTCATGGTTTGTGTACTTTCAGTTCAAGTCCAATCTGTACCATCTGATTGTGGACACAGGGTCCGAGGAGGCCAAGGACAGGATCTATAACTCCAGCTATGAGTTTGTGGATTGTGTTCAACAGTTACTGGAGGCAACAAAAGTACTCACCTACTCTTAAACAGCAGTGCTCAGGACACTCAGGCTAACAACCAAATTGATCACAGCATGAAAATCTCCACCTTCTAAACACTGTCCATGTCAGAGAACTCAAAATATTCTTTGATGCATCAAACAGTGTGAACTTGTTGCTTCACACAATGAAGGCCTGTCCATCTGATGCATGTATGTTTCTTTAATATGTTCAGTGGGACTTGTTTATCACATGCTGAAACTGAAAAGAATGTATCAGTCATGGGTGACTTTTCACTTCCATAATAATACAGAAATACATTTCATAAAGTATTTATGTGTACATAACATGTTTTATTGTATAAAGTTGACATTATCTTGAGTTACGTTGTCTGTTTTCAATAAGGTCTACTGAACATCAAGCCAAGAAAAACTGAACCAGATAAGCATAAAAAACATTGGTATACACAGGTTTTGAATACGTCTCAAGCCATTGATTGGAGGTCACACCTATTCTGATTTCTTTTTGTCATGATCAAATTGTGCAGCAACATTGGACAGTTGAAATACACCTTTTTCCTTATCATGACTCATGTTACATGCTTATCTCCCTTTTTCCTTCGAACAGTAGTGGAAACATTTTCATTTTTAATAAAAGGTGAAGATGCACCATTTTCCATCCCTTGTCAAATAACTGTGGGCGAGCTGGCTAAGGCGCCAGGCTAGTGATCCAGCGAGCATGAGGTGCCGGGATCGAGCCCACCTGTGACGGGTGTAAAATCCTTGGAGTCAACCTTGTGTGCAGATTCTTTCCCTAATGTACAGTACACAACCCGGTGTACTTAAAAGAACCCACGAATCCGTTGGTATATGACCAGATGGTGGCCACATGAATACGTGCAAACACCTAGTTGCGGGTACAGCAACGTGCAGTAAACTTGGACAAAGTCCTGTGACTATGTGTCCCAGTCCACCCAGCTGTGAATTGGGTACCTCGTAAGGATGGGAAAGCCGCAATAACTCGGTGCGCCTTGTGGCAGCAAGAGTTGTATGGTCCCCAGGGAGCTGAGATTGATAATAAGATGTGCAACTGACATCAAATGATCGTGGGGAAAATACCAGCGCCATGAGCATGCACTAGTGCGTGGATATGTGCGCTATATAAATATCCAATAATAATAATAAAAAAGCATATTTTGTTTAAACGTGTTCATTTTCCTCTTATCAGATGTTTCATCAAATTTTTAGAGCTTGATTTAACTTTATGAAACCCTTGAATGTGATATGTGACTTAGTTTTTAATGATTTTCACTTTTATCATGTGTAATGTCTTATGTACAAGCAGACATTTTGTGAATAGCTGCAAAACTGCTGATCTGGCATTAAGTAACATTCACTCACTAACACAAAGTAAACACTTCAAATTATGTCATAATGGGCTATGTCATGTTGATGTTTAAATTACCTCCCCCTATGGTCTAATGTATCCTTAGTAACACTGTTCTGTCAATCAACTTAGCCCATCCTCATCTATTATCGATCGTTGAAACAGTTGGTTTACTCCCAAAAGTCAGACAAATCAGTGACTGTGATTACAACCTAGTCCTACCCACTCATATAATGAACCTGTCCCATCCACTAACGAGATGGTTTTCACGTTTGTACAGAAATTCTTTAATCAGAATACTAATGTTGACTGGCTTACTCAGTCACTGGGTTCTCCAAATGTGTTTTCACAATGTTCAATTTTATCATAACAGGATTATGGATTGTTTTGAGAGTGAAAATGAACGTTGGAAATGTTGTTAATAACAAAAGACAATAAATAATGCTGTACAGTAAAGAACGGATTGCCCGAACACATCATGGAAGACATCACATGACAACAACAAAATTCATGCACAACACACACGAAAAGCACAAATTGCATGTGTAAAACATGTTTATTAGGGGTATAAATGACCGTCGACAAAAAAGCGTTCTCATTTTAGCTGTACCTCCGAAAGTTAAGTTTATTTTGCAATGCCAAGATTGTCACCAGAGGAATGAGAACAGGCGTTGGGCATGTTGCAGGTTGGCACATCAAGCAGGATTATTGCCAGACGATTTGGTTGCCATCATTCCACCATCATAAGACTTGCCAACAGGTACCAACAAACAGGGACCGCCAACGTCTGGCCAGGCACGTGTTACCACCCCTCGCCAAGATCGAGACATTGTTCAGCGCCATATTCGGGATCGTACATTGCCGGCTGCCAGAACCGCTAACACTGTCCAAGGCCGACGTGGTTTGATCACTGCTTCCACCTTCTGACACCGTCTCCATGCAGCAGGATTATGTTGGACCCATCCTGACTGATAGACATCGCCGTGAACGCCGACGATGGGCTGAACAGCATCGTTTGTGGTTGTTACGACGTTCGCATGGTGTTGTGTTCTCCGACGAGTCGCGTTTTCACTTGCAAAATGCTGACGGGCGTCTACCGGTATGGCGTCGACGGGGAGAACGTTACCATCAGGACTGTGTTGTCACCAGATTTGTCTCCCATTGAACACTTGTGGGATTACATCGGCCAACGCCTCTCACATCGCCCACAGATCAGCAACCTTGGGGAACTTGAGAATGCCTTGCAACAATAGTGGAATGCATTGCCTCAAAACATTATTCAGACTGACTTAGTTCAATGAGGAGACATTGCACAGCTTGTGTTGCTGCTAACGGTGGTCATACACGTTACTGACTTTCCAATTTGACTCCATCTTTCTTTCATGGTCAGCTGAATTAAAACTTCACTGTTTTGCTGGATTGGTTCTTGTTTCTTTTCTTTACCAATGATTGGACTACAAAAGTATGTAATATTTACACCGACTGCTCATTTATGCTCTTGGAAATCCAAACTAATACAGGTGGTGCGTTTCAATGATGTTCACTATATGTTCTCTTAACTTTAACTCATTTCTTAACCTTTTATTATGTTCATCATTATTCACTTAATAATTTATGTTGTTAAACATAGGTTGGTTGTAAAGCAACATATTAAACTACAATCAAATTGTTTTGTTTCATGTCAAATAAAGTCATTGTCATTCTCCATAATCTCTTCTCTTTGTGTTTGGATTAGTATGTTTGGAGTAGTCCATTAATGAACGAAGGTAACAGTGTAGTGAACCTCAGTGCAACCAACCATAACCTTTGTTGTTTTAACGCGTCTAACTTTTGGGAGGTCACCAAACAGTTTCTTGCACGAGTCCATGAGGTGTTGATAATCATGAGAGAGAAACACAGCAACAGACACAATATTGTCCCATTTGCCATTTAATTTTTCCACCCACTTAAACACTACCTTCATAAACAAAATCAAACTGATGCATTTTCTTCCACTTTTGAATCTGAAATCGAATTGATTCATATTCTCAGCTGCCAGTGAGATTAAACAATCATAAAAACACCCTTTCAACCAATTCCCACACAGGATGATTACCCCAGACATACCCCAACCATTGTGTCCTTACCTATCAGCAACAAACACATTGCTGAGATGGGCATTGGTGCTAACAAACTATGTCCCTCATTGGATAAAGAGAAAGTCATCTTTGAAAATCATACTTCAGCTGCTGATCATGGGGCACTTTGCCAAATACTACGGTCAAACAACAACTGTTGCTCCATCTCCCACACTGACGCTATTTCACATACCATGTACATTACCATATAATAAAACCACCACCATCATCAGTTCATGGCTTGCAGTTGCTGCAGTCTGCTAATACTGGTGGTAGAAACATCAGTTTTAACTTCTTTAACATCAACAACAAAATACAGTAACTCATAATAACCAATGATGCACAACTGTGACTGTTCTCATCCTACATACTGCTGCTTCATGGGATTAGGGATAACTTCACACTGTATAGATAAAATAATGACTTGCATAACATCATTAACTACCTATTCTTTGTTGTTTTGCTTGTTCTGGAGGGTCCATGACAGCTTTGCGGAAAGTACAAAATTCTGTGCTAAGTTAGAGTAAATTGCACATAATCAACAGAAATTAGGGTCAGTTTTACTTAAAATGTTGAGACACAGGTTGTTTATGGATAGCTCTATCCAAATGACAGATAGAAAAACTACAGAAGTTTAGATAAGACAGTAGTTGAGAGAATTATCCACTGACCCTGAACATTTACTAGATAAACACCTTGTTCATTGTAAGTTTAAACTTAATCATTTCTTAGTATATTTCACATTTCTCTTACATAAAAAGGGAATTTCACATTTAGTTGATCAGAAGAGGATTTCATGTTTAGTTAGGTGCAAGCTAAGTCAATATTTAGGTAACTTTATTACAAAACCATATTTTGTAAAAAGACTTCCCTTCATCCTGCAATGCTGTATGAATAACACAATAAATATTGTAATTCTGTCCTACGAGTAAAGTATTCAGATCAAAGAACCCTTACCAGAAGTAGAACCAAGTTGCTTAAATCAAGAAAAGAGTTTTTTAGTACATACAAAACACAAGCTGTCTGACCACCATTTCTAAGAGGAAAGAAATCCTCACACATTTGCAGTGTGATAAACCTTCAGTTTGGTGAAACACATTCTTGACACAACCTCAAATCTAAAGTAATAATGAGCATACTCGTAATTATGTTTCCAGTTTGAATAGAATGACATGTACCTGTGGTCTGCAAAAATACACAAGCTAGTACCTAAAAGGGTTCCACTTCTTGCCTTCGAAGGAAGCGACACACCAAAGTCCAACTTATTATGTTATATGCATTCACTCAATTGAGCCAATCACAAGCTCAACTTGTTCTTGTTGAATATGTGGTCTGAATTAATAAACATGATATACTACCACAGGGGTTTGTTCAGTTAACATAATGGCAGATTTACCTTCAGAATGATCAGTAACCGTGAGGTTCAACCATCAACTCACAGCCTTACCACTTCATTGCCCCACTCAAATGATGTCTATCAAGTATTTAACTGTAACAGTAAATATCACGTTCAAATTCCACCATACTTTTGTATGATGTGATATCAAATAACTATGGAAGAAATATCTTCACACTATCTGTAAAACGAAAATCAGCCATAACGTTCCTTGTCATGGTGCTTCATTCACCTGAAGCAATTTTATTTCTTGAGTTTGTTGCTTCCCTCAGCTATGACCTTGACGTGACTGTGTCCAGAGTAAAAACAACAAAAATCCATGAGATGTCACTGCACAGTATGGTTTCAAAACAAACTATCACTTCATGTTCATGGAAGATTCCAAAACATACAGTCATTCATTCAAGGAAAAGTAACAGAAGGATTTGTTTCAATAATTGTATTTAATTATCCTAGTTTTGCAACCAAACAACCTAATGAAGGAGAGTTTACATTAGGCTGCAGGTTCAGCTTTCTGCACAGACCAGAAAACAGTCCACCAGTTTCACATACAATACTCATATATACAGTAACCACACGCTCTTCAGTGATGTCCACAGTATCAGTTTATTGTAAATGGAGATATTTGACAATACCCCATGAGCAGAAGACAATTTTGAAACTGATTCCCAAAACTGGCCTGATTTGGCAAAGCTTCTGTTTCAAATAACTGACTTAACATCAAAGACAGTTCAACATCCTAAAGCTGGTGAGTTTCATGACACTACAGGAGGTGGAACTGGGTCTGCAAACTCTCCAAGTGCCTCGTCATAGTAGGCATTCATCCGGAAGGGCTTCAGTTCAAAGGGAGCTCGATCCTCCAGCCTCAGCAAGTTGACGCCGAGATCTTCAAGTGTGGGGTTTCCAGTCAGTATGTCGGTGATGTGATCCTGCAACAACATGTCCGCCAGATGCAGGAAGTGAAGAAAGTTGGATGTCCTAATGTCAATAGCACTGCAGCGAGTGAGTATGTTTTTACGACGCTTTTAGCAATATTCCAGCAATATCACAACGGGGGAACACCAGAAATGAGCTTGAAACATTGTACCCATGTGGGGAATCGAACCCGGGTCTTCAGTGTGACGAGCGGACGCTTTAACCATTAGGCTACCCCACCGTCCCAATGTCAATAGCAGAAGGCACAGAAGTAATTAAACCTGCCTAAAACAATGAACCTGTGTGATGAGTGCGATCACATAATTCCCCATTTTACTGGTACTTGGAACAAGATACTGAGAATCCATTCTGTTTTGTGTGACTTCATCCACAAGTAAATTGGAATTCTGTCTAGATCATCTACTCATATTGGTCATCCTATTTACCCAACCCTTTCCTATGCCATTATGATGCCTAAATACACAAAAGGATTATTGAACAAGATTTCGACAGAGACTGGAGATAATGTTCTTTGATTCTCATTATCGCTATAGGTCTTCACCATCTCAGCAGTTCATGGATAATAACTATATCTCCTATGCAAGAACACACTTTATGTTAACTGTTCCTACCTTCTCGATTTTCTCCATGGTATAGACGGGTGATGCTGGAGCCATGGACAAAGCCATTGCTTTCATTCTGAAAAGCAGATATATTTTTCGGTACCAAATTTTACAAAACCCAGAAATACTTACTGAATGTGTGAATCAGTACTTAGGAGTACCTGTCATAACCTTGCCTAGTAACAGACAATTACATTATCACAGGGTACAAGCAACTCAGTGCTGTCCTTGACTGTACCCTTTACAAAGTGTTCCCATTATTGAAAAGGGATATTCAATTTTCGAAATTTACCCAAATACTACGCAATAATATGTGTTGAGAATGGAACATCTATCTTAACTTTCAGTTTTATCATAAAAGGCATTTTTGATATATGTGTATCAAACATACCTGAAAACTGGAGTAAGGTATGACCTCTTGAAGTTCTGGAACCTCATGCATCGGTAGAAATAGTCCACTAAATCAGCCAGATAGTAGCGATGTGGCCTGTATATGTATGAATATATGTCAACCTTTCACAAATCACAAACAGATGTACTTGTATATGCATAAAAAATATATACCCGAACAAAATCTATTCCAAAGAGTAGACAAATTAAAGGACATGTTCAATAGAAGTGAAACACTAGAGCACATGAGAGCACACTGACCCCACAGCATCATATGTTTGTCCAACTGAATCAGGGTTTCTGATGGCCTGGATTACTGCTTCAGCCACATCCGATACCTACAAAACAAACTTTACATTGTGAGTACACAAAGATGAGAACATTAAAAAAGTACTACCATAACTGACATTTAATATGCAGAGAGTTCCAAACTATCCAGAGCTGTCATTAACAGCATCTCTACTACTCAAAACTAGTTAAGCATTAGGCGATTCTTTCAAATTACTGTGATGAGGTGAGGTGAAATAGGGTTTAACATCATACTCGAGAATATTTGCTCAAATGACGACGTAAGCTGTTTTTTTAGTGCCAGCTCATTGAGATACCATGCCGCAGTTAAGCATGAATACCCCACTCAGACACATTATACTGACTCCGAGCCGACCAGTCCTTGTTGTACCCATTAATGCCGAGCACCAGGCAGGGACCAACAAGTACCATATTTTAACATCGTATGGTATGATGCAGCCAGGGAGCAATCCCGCGACCTTCTGCTCTCCAGGCAGATGCTCTAACCACTACACCACGGAGGTGTTCCATATTACTATGGTTAATCTGCCATGGTCCTTAACTTCTAGTTTAGGAAAGTCATGGGTTACTGGGAAACAAGAACAAGCACCCAAACAATGGAAGTCTGCAGGCTCAATCCTTGTTGCCAGCCTTGGACATTCTACTAGAATGAGTGAGTTTGGTTTTACACCGTGTTTAGCAATATTCCAGCAATTCTGGGCTTCACACACTGTCCCCATGTGTGGAATCGAACCCAGGTCTTCGGTGTGACAAGCGAACGCTTTCACCACTAGGCTACCCCACTGCCCCTCATTCTTTGCTGTCGACTAATACATGAATAATCGGATTCGAACTCATGACTTACGAAAACTGGCTGCTTGATAGTGGCATCTCCTTTCTGCCACAATGGCATGGTACCACGCGCTCTCCTGTCTACAAGAGAGTAACAAAATATTCAATCCAAGGCAAACAACCCTTCACACGTCATCTTTTGTAAAATGTTAATTTTTTCTGCTAATCAGTATTTTTATTCAAATCTCTCGAGTCATAAACTACATTACAAAAAAGTCATTGGTTCGTCAGTCTGAATACAAATCAGTATATAAGCATCTTTCACTCAGGATACGTAGTAAGATACTTCATACATGAAAAATATCTTAAACTCTTCAAATTCTTGATCTACTATCTGCTTGATAACCCCAAACTACATAAGACAAATTCATGAAACGATGTTAAGCCTAAAATATTGTCTGCTTCAGTAAATGCTTCATGCTCCCTTTAAGAAGGCATTACTTTCAGTATGTAATGTCTAGGCTCCTGTATCCTGATAACTTACAGACACTGGCATAGTATCTAATGAATCGGTCCTCTGCCCCAAAAATGTCAGCAGGTCTGAAGATGGTGGCATCAGGGAACTCTTCCCTCACAGCCTCTTCACCAGCATACTGAAGGGAGGCAACATAAGGTGGTTACTCTTTAAATACTTGATTACAGTGGGTGGGTGAGTGAGTGGTTGGGCATTTATGCTGGTTTGACAAGTACTTCTGCTATATCACAGTGTTTCAGTTTGGTGGTACGAAATCCTAAGAGATGCATGTCCTATACATTTACCACAATGGTAAAACAAAAATGTTGCTGACAGATCTAGAAACGTAATTGATAAAAACCTGCATTCAAACACATGATCATAGGATTCCTACACACGTCAAATTGAGGTGCCTTGGACAACTGGGCACCGGTATCCCTGTTTGATTAACAGATCTACTGGCAGGGTCTAGTTTTCTTTCTCTCAGAGCATGAACAAATTCCTGAGAAAAAAGAGTCCACGTTTCTCAGTTATCTTATGTATCCAAGTATCATATATCCCTGATATCAATTTGCCTCCACAGTTTTGTTACAGAAAGTGGAGCTGGCATCTCTATGTTCTAATCTCCTTCTCATATGCTTGAAATCAACAACAAATGAAAACTGTCTCTATTTCATGTCTCCAGGGATGGAACCCAATCAGAAGCTGAAATGAAAGCTTCCTTTACCTTAGTTCTGAGGAAGCGTGATCCTCCTTTGATGTAAATCTGTTGTGGATTAGGACTCGCATTGAGGGACGAGAAATGAATGAGCCTCTCCACACCATTCTCACGGGCCAGTCTGGCAATCAGGCGGGCAGTCTCAACATGTACGTCATTGTATTTGAAGTTTCTGAAAAAATATTATGAAACTGTGAAGAAAAGTTAACTGTAAACACAAGCAAGATGAGAAAACAAACTGACATCCTAAATGATGTACCCAAACCGGGTCAAACTTATGACTGACAATAACATGTTATCAGCTGAGAAGTAGAACCTGGACACCTGATAAGCTGCCTGATGCAAGCAGCAAGGTGGGGCTCAGGACCAACATCTGCCGCTGGAGGAGTATCATTGTCCAATTACAATCATCTTTCAATTACATCAAATTGAGTATTGTTTCACACAGCTTTTAGAAATATTCCTACAATGTCATGCTTGGGGACACAAGAAATGTTTTGATTATCATAATCATGGTAGTCACAATTCAAACCCAACCAAGACTGTTTGAAATAGATCACAAAGCTTAAATGCTCCTTGTCTGGATGCCAGTGGTTAATGGCTATGATTGATAAGGGGTTCCTCAAAACAAATACAGTGGTTGCGAACCTAAACGACCCCACAACCTCCTGGTCAGTCCAACCGCCTCAATGGTGTAGTGGTTAGAGCGTCCGCCCGGAGAGCGGAAGGTCGCAGGTTCGATCCCCGACCGCGTCATACCAAAAGACGTTAAAATATGGTACTTGTTGGTCCCTGCCTGGCGCTCGGCATTAATGGGTACAACAAGGACTGGTCAGCTCGGAGTCAGTATAATGTGTCTGAGTGGGGTGTTCATGCTTCACTGCGGCATGGTATCTCAGTGGGCTAGCACTATAAAACCAGCTTCAGTCTTGGCTAGTACAAGCAGACGCACATACACATAAAAATGCATGCACGTCGTCATATGAGCGAAATATTCTCAAGCATGACGATAAACCCAATTTCACCTCACCTGGTCAGTCCAATATTTTCAATTTCCCAAATCATGTAAATATTTGTTTCATATCAGTGAGGCTGGTGGATAAGAGTCCTACTACTCCTATAATTCAGATTGAAATACTGGCTGCTACTTGTATCAATCACTTGAGCACCATTGCTTTCAAGAGTGAAGAAAGCATTGGAACAACATAATACCTACACTGTACAGCACACTGTCATCTATAAAGCAACCACACTTATAATGGGAAATCCCTGCAGAAACCATTAAAACAAAATATTAGTTAATTGCTATTTTGGACAAATACAAAGTTGCACTGACAAACATTAGAACTGAACTGGCCTTCAAATTCAGTGGAACCTGAAATAGATTGTAAGCAATTCTACTCTATGTATAGTTGGACCTCCTTTCATAAACCTTCTTTCTTGGAACCAAAAAAACCATTATAGATGGTAACATAGATTAATTGCCATCCCCCTCCAAGATGTTATTCTTGTAGTGACTCCTTTGGCTCCAGATTTGTTTAATGCTTAGGACACATTAAATCCAATAAGTTATTTATATTTGGGCAGATAGTGTTACCTTGTTTCCCAGTCTCGTCCAATCAGATTGATGACAACATTGGAGTGCTGCAAAACCTTCCTCACAGAGTCGTCATCACCGAATGGAGTATGGCTGGAATACAACACAAGAGTCACTCACTGCATCCGTATAGCACATTGGCTACTTTCAAACAAAACAGGACAGAAATCCTTGACTCTTAAATTTATAAAGTTATTAATAATGTGAATGATGAATCTTAAAATGAAACCACTGACCCGACAAAACAGAACTTACAAAGAACAAGATCTGTCCCAAATCCCCAGACAACTTGAGTCTCTGAATGTCAAGTGGTTCGCTGCGGTAGGGGATAATCACCTGCGACCCTACTTTCCCTGAAAAATGCAATTATAATTTTGATGATACTCCTTACACATCCCTGTGAATGATGTTGTCATTTAACAATATAGATGTGTTGATATTGATCTACTTACACATATACATTGAGCTGATGATATCATTAATAAAGATGATAAAAATGTCAATCAAATTAGCTATTTTTTATATCTATGTTATTTCTGTTCTAATTCTAAATTTTAAGATTGTTAGCTGAATAAATATTCCAAAACTGCTGTGGTTTTAATTGAATATTATTACCTAATCTGTTTACAACATAGCGGCCAACAAACCCAGTTGCACCGAACACAGTAGCTACAATTCCACTGAATGATGATCTTCCGCCACGACCCCTCTTGTAGGCGGCAAGGTTGGTGCTTTCATCTCTCTTGCTGATATAAACAGCACTAACCAAGCGAGGTACTGTTGCCTTTCCATGTCCTACACAAACAACATGTTGACAGACATATCAAAAGTAAACAATGCAATAAAAAATGACTAAATAACATTTAAAAACAACCAACACCATAAAGAATATATCAATGCTTCTAGTTCTATACATGATCATTACTAGTGGCAAGGTAACAGAAAATGTGAAGCTTATTCCAACTTCTGCTGCGCTAAGGTACAATGATCTAGTAGAGTAACTGTTCCATACATATATAGATGTTAATGTTGGCTACGATAAACTGCTTTCTACCCAACTGATCAGTAATGTGAGCTACCTAACGACACGATAAATAACCTGGTAGGCCCTTTCAATCTGACACAACTGTCATAACGCCAAAACCTTCCGGTTAATTCCATACTGTAGCAGTCTTAGGAAGTGAAACTAGTCCAATAATTCAGAACCAGTGCAATGATGGAAATTCATAAATTGCAGGTTTACCGATACAATACAGTAGCACCATGATCAGAAAACATCATAACAATAACTGTTCACAAAAAAATAAAGTTTCAACCGGTGCACTGCAATGTTGGAGGTCAAAGGGACGGTACAGGTTATTATTGTTACTGTGTAGATGGCTATCAAAATAAAGAGTAAATGTGATTGGTGTTATACTTATGAGCATTTCGACAGATATTAATAATTGCGACTGACAATGCAAAAGCTTGGAAACTTACGCCCAACTTGGACGACAGTTTTGGAAACAGTGGCAATCGCCGCCATATTGCCGACTCACATTGCACTATGGGAGAATCTTATTTCATATGAAGTGAATTTTAATGTGTAGCGCAATACGTATTAGCAAATAAACATTGAATCCGAATTTATAAATAAACCTTTATTATACACGTATATAAATTACATGCATGCGATATCGGACCAAAATTACGGACACATGCAAAATATTTACGTACGGCCCAAACCGGAATGGGAATGATGAAAATCAAAAGAACATTCGAATTTGTGCAGCATTTCATTAAATTCTTGACATTTAATTCGGTTTTTAATTTGAAATGTACATAATGAACCGTTACTTTTGTATGACATCAGCCTTCCCTTCCTTTTTCAAAATTCATTCTCCGTTTTAAAGTTTGTTTGTGAAAACCACAGTCTTCACAAGTTGCAGCCACCAACCACGATCATTTAACAATTTTTTAAAAGAAAATCGAAAAGAATTTGGTAAGTGTTTTATTTCACCATTATATAACATTCTAACATTTCGATACATCATAATTCATTCTAACGGGAGTTAAGATTGTGATCACCCAAACAAGTTAATGTGCTTATTATTTCGTGGTGGGAGCGTTTGATTTACGTTTGTGTGGCTCAGAACGACGGCTTTGGCGTTCGTTCATTTCTTTATTTACCCACATGTCGGTACTGAATTTTCAAGGCACTCCACAGTGATACCACCGATAAGCCAAATATCTGTATGTGTCTCTTATCTTGTATAAGTGTATCAGTACTCATTATCCAATACGATCGATTTATATAGCTATAAAATGTACATAACACACTAATTTATGTTTAACTGGTTTTAAGAATTTTTACCATTACAGTTATTCAATACCTGCTAATAAATGTTAGGTACACAATGAATGTACAAGATAGCATATCATGTGGATGATTTTACAAAATGTTCTGTATAGATATATGCAACTAAAATGAGAAACTCCTTCAAGTTAACTATTGACTGAAATACCAGATCCTAAACCCCACATGATACAGAACCGTAACCTAAATTCGTGAATAACCTTGATTCATGGATCGCGGAAATTATCATGCTAGCTCGTAAGCCTCGCTGACAAAAAAGTTTTGAATTTCTGCACTACACGCAAGTACACTAAATATAATTGTCCAGCATTGAGATAAATTGCCCCATATCACTAATACCACCATTACCAAATTTTATTTTTACAAAATGTCAAGTAAAATGTCAAGGTTGCTAGCTCCAACCTTCTCACTTCTCGTTGTCTGTTTTCCTTGGTGTCAGTACTTCTGAATTGGGATGTTGTACATAGTGGTATAAAGTAACCGACTACATAATCCACAAATCAAGGAATATTAGGCATTTTCATATTATTTCAATTTGCTGATACAATGAATAAAATAATCAGTGCGATACAAAATATAATCATGCATTTAAAATATGAATTTCGCCACACTTCCCTTATATCCATGAATCAAGGTTACGCGAGTGTAAATATTAATACCAAATAAATTTAGCTGAATTTACCCCATTAGGTGCTGTAATAATCATGCAAAGTTTAGATGCATTGGTGAAGAGAAGAGACGTTGAAGTATATAATATGATCTGTTCACATGCTACAGAAACAATAGAAGTAACAGTCACTGACCAAGTCATTGCTGGATGAGGTAGCTGAAGACAAAGGGAACCCTATACTAACTAACAAAACTACTTTTCCTATTTATTTGTTCAGTGTGTTTAGGTTCGTTGAGAGAGCTGTTATCTACTCAAGTTTAAAATACATAAATTAAAGTACACAATATTTACATTGTGGTATATAAATTTCATAAAGACAAGCAATCAGTTTTTGTGAGAATCCTTGAGTTTGTTAGCTCGATAGGGTGACTAAACTCTGTACTGTTAAACAATGAATATGTAGCTAGTCTTGCTGAAGGGTTACATAACTGAAAAAGTGGTAGCCTAATGGGCTATTAAAATCCGATTAGCCATGGTTATGATGGTGTCGCAGGCTCTAATGAGTGGTCACTAGCCATTTCTCACATTTATCCCGCATTGTAATTTACAAGATCCTGCATGATATGGTCAAACCTGATATGACACAAACAAATGCCTAGAATGTCACTGTCAAATATCTTGAATGAGACACTGTTAGAAAAAAAAATCTAGAAACTGAGGTACTTGACATATTATTAGTGTGTCAATCATGTTGAAAGAGATGGTTGACTGAAAAAGGAATCCTGTGCTCAGACTATATAAATTGGTTACTAGCATAGGATTATCAAGTCCAATATCAACTATTTACAGGTAACCTTCTCACAGATGAAATAACAGAGTGTGGCATTTAGCAGCTAAAACCTTTTGACTTTCATACATCTAAAGAGTTATATGGGTCTCTTGAAGTTTCAGAATACAGTGGTACCTTCTTCAGCTCACAAAACCATCTTGTCAATGTAAATGTGATGAAGTTCCTGTAGTTGCCTGTGTTGTATTGGTTACCTGTTCATTACTTTTCAGACAGGTATTGAGTGGGGTCTTCATCAGCCAAGATGTCGTACATGTTGCAGCATCTCCACAATGGCTGGCAGGTGGACCAGGCCATATTGTCGGAGGAGGATCGGGTGGTCATCATCCGCTTCGGCCACGACTGGGACCCCAGCTGCATGGTCATGGATGAAACTTTGTACAAGTGTGCCGAGAAAGTGAAGAACTTTGCTGTGATATACTTGGTGGACATTTCTGCAGTTCCAGATTTCAACAAAATGTACGAGTTGTATGACCCCTGCACCTCCATGTTTTTCTACAGAAACAAGCACATCATGATTGATTTGGGTACTGGCAACAACAACAAGATCAACTGGTGTATGGAGGATGTTCAGGAGTTTATTGACATTGTGGAGACAGTGTACCGGGGCCCGAGGAAAGGGCGAGGTTTGGTTGTGTCACCAAAAGACTACTCTACCAAGTACAGATACTGACAGCTTTCACAATTGCATTACCGGTATATGTATCATAAAGTGTCATTGGTCATTTGTTTCGCTATTCATGTTTCACCAACATTGATACAAGTTACCACATTCAGAGTGCTGCAGTGGCCATGTAATGAAAAATAGACAGTTTCTTGAAGTGAAATGCCATTAGAAATGTGTAAACATCAAATAGCCCATAAGTTAACCATAACAAAGGTTGTTGTCAGTAATGACTTATTAAGCATATATATTCACATCCCATGCACATAATAGATAAAGTGAAGGTTTCCATTGCCATAAACACTAACCATCAGAAGTTCTCAAGTTATATATCATTGAAAAGTTGAGAAGCAGTGTAGTTTCTCAATTGTGAAGGCAGACTGTACATTACAATCTGAGGCCCTGTTCAACACATAGACATTTGTTTCGCGATGCCATCTGTTGCCATGGTAACGGACAACATCAGGAAAGACTAATTATTATGATTGTCGTATTGTCTGGGACAGGAAATAAACATGTTGTGCTATGTTGCTTTTTGTGCTTTGTTGGTAAGTATAACTGTCAACATGGTCAAGTGTAGGAATTTGGTTTGTTTTGGTTGACATTCTCTGTGTCTCTGGTCTCATCAATTACAGTGAGAATGAATGGTATGTGAAAGTCAGCAAAAAGCATACTATACTGAACAGCAAACGAAACACAAGTCTGGCTTTTTGTCAAGTTTTTGAATAGAAGACAACCAAAATCATGTCTAGTCATTTATTCTATAGAAAAATGTTCAAATTGATCACAGTCCGTCAAATGGAGAACGCGAAAAGTGACAGACTCTTTAGTAGCACGTATAGCCACCTTGAGCTTGCACACAGGCCGTGCAATGTGGCCTCATTGAGTTCACTAGAGTCTGAAAGGATGCCTGAGGCAATTGGTTCCGCCCAAACACCAATCTCTATTCCAAATGTGCAAGTGTGAGTGGCTGTCTACCTGCCCCAATCCTCCGTCCAATTTCGTCCCAGAATGTTCAATGGGAGCCATATCCGGTAACGAGATGGCCATAGCAAAATGTTAATGTTGTTCTGAGCCAGACAATCCATCGACACCCTTGCTGTGTGAGGGCTGCAAACGTCATTGGCGTTGTTGACGTGCCAAAATTGGCCCCACATATGGCCTTCAGCAGTGGATTCCAGCAGCCGGAAGACGACGCCTAATCGTATCGCTGGACACTGCTCCCCTTGACCCAAGAACTAAGGCTGCTGTTACTGTTGCTGCTTGAGTTCGGTTCCTTAGATGAGTGACCCGGATGAACCGATCTTGCGTATGAGTTGTTACTCGTTGCCGTCCGGTACAGGGACTATCAGCAGCAACCCCTGTTTGCTGATGACGTTGAGCAAGTCGTGTAATGGTGGTAAAATGACAGCCCAATTGTCTAGCTACCTCCGTGCAACTTTCCAATGGCCATTCCCCTCTGCTCAGTCGTTAGTCTAGGCATCGTTTGTGTGGCGTGTACACCTCCTAGCGTCAATGCTGAACTCTTTTGACACAAACCTTTATAAAGGATACCTCAGAGTGAAATGCATGTTTTCCATCCAGAACTGTCAATGCACGTGCTAAAATTATTGTTTTGTTGCACTCACTGTTGGTGTGTTTGTGCCAGTGTTTCGTATGGACGTCAAATTGCATGACATCTCATCGGGGATCATGACGTCACTTTACCATGAACGTTCCATAAACATGAACGCTTACCTTCATGAAATTTCATTTTTTCGAAACTTGCGTTTCTTTTGCTGTTCAGTATATTTCTTACTGGTCTGCAAATAATCAAGTATTGGCCAAGCAAAACAGTGATTGATAGTGTGAGTAAAAATCCAGAAGTAATGATCAGTCAACGTCCCTCAGTGTGACGTCCTGATACAGTGGTGACAAGAATGGAATCCTGGGGATACATCCTTATGAACAAGTGTCTCATTGTCGTGAGGTAAACGGAAAGTAGGTACCAGTACATGAATATCTAATAAAATTTGGTATGTGCATAGTAAACAAACAATACATCACTTGGACATGGTAGTTTTTTTCAGTCTATTTGACCAGTGTAAAACACATGCTGTGTGAAACATTTCCACTTGTTTGGGAAACCAGAAAATTACAAAACCAAAACATATGTCTCAAGTGACTTTCAGTAAATAAGAAAATAATTGAGATTTGAACCTTGAACAAATCATCTGAATCGGAGTGGAATTGTTTTGGTCCAGTGTACCTTATACTGCACAAAGAGTATTATGTATGTGAAATATATTGTAACAGAATCTGAACTTTATCAACTTTAATAATTCAAAACTCTAACATGTACAGATACATGGTGTGTCATCTGTAAATAAAGCATAAATTATGAAAACCCTAAAGAATTATGTTTGTGCATGTTGTGAAATCAATGGAATGTTTCCATCTACGACTCATGGTCAAAGGGAGATAATTCTGTCGAATTACCTCCCTTGCACCACACAGCCAGCTTATGTAAGCCCGTCACCAGCTGCAACAACACACGTCGTGGATAGTACCCTTGAGGTTTGTTTTAATATTTCTCATTGTAATCCAACTAGCGTACATCCATGGACTTTGATCAGTAGGCGAACGAACATTGAAAGCTTGAATGTTAAAAAACTCAGTGATGTTTTCCCTCCTGTTGACGTGAAGCCGGCGCCAAGTAGGCCAATAAAGATCCCGAACATTGTACTTCAGCATAACATACTCATTTTCCGCTTACACATGCCTGTCTGCTAAACGAACGGTCAGATGTTTACTAGTACATGTACCACATGAAAATGCGATCAGATATCTTTCTTTAAGTTCTGAACTACCACCAGGCATATAGAGTGTCGTTAAATCAATAAATGTGGTCTCTCTTTACACGAACACACAATTTACTGAATGTCCTATACTTACAATCCAACAAAGAATCAGAACCAAGAATCTGTGCTTCAGAACGTTAATCTGAATATGAGGTAGGCAGTACGAGTTGTTATATCCCAGTATCACCCCTAGACCTAATTTGCAGTAAAAATAAGTTTGTGGGATAACAAAACCTTTTTCAAAGGATCCAGACTGAAGAAATAATATTTTCCAGCCAAAAGTAACATCTGACCAGGAATCTTGTTTCTGGATAACTTTATTGCTGGGCCACACTTGAACACCCATCTAGCATTACTCTTTTCAAAAGTGATTCCCAATTTCTTGTGCTCAACACAAAGTTAGGTCAAGAATACTGTGTAACAGAGGTATTCTTAGATGATAGTTTAATGAGGATCGAATACTTGTGGAGGTTTTCAGGGATCTATTCCAGACTGGTAACGTGGGATATGGAGATCCCCAGTTGGCTCTCAGTCCATAAAACTGGACTAACAAAACGCCCTGAATGATAAAATATACATCAATTAATACATGTCTCTCATATATGTAATACATATCATGTTATACATTCAGTATAGTTCTATTTATAATACCCAGATTTAAACAAAGACATGTGCTCTAATTATCACTCACATATATGACAACTATTATTACTAATATTTACAATCACATTCTGAAAACAATACCTCACCTCGTCTCAGGGATGCAGGCAGAATAGTCCAACAGCTAATATGAACATCTCATTCTCAGTGAAACTAAATAAACAAAACATTGCCTAAGTATACTTCTAGTATATACAGATATACATCATAAACGGCATTAGCGTACACGCAAATGGTAACCTGACTGACCCTAGTATACACATAAATATGCATATAGAAACTAAACCTTATTATAAACATGCATGGTACACATTACTGTATCATGTCAATCATAAAATAGCTAATACATATACATGCTACGTACACATGACACAAATTGCAGTATCATGGTGGTATAAAATACCCTACAAACAAACTCATACCAGCATACTAATGTACTGGAATACAATACATCATACATTTGTCTAAAATACTAGGTTACTAGGTATGCATATATTTATTGACAAACACCTAACATACCGATACACTAAATATGATAAAACACAATTCCTTAAACCCATGTAATCTAACACACTAGATCCTAATAGCCCTACTATACATATAATACTAAAAGATCTAACTTAACTTACCCCATAATGTGCTGGTGTTGTGCTGTGATAGTGCTAAGGAGAAAAATGTAGACTGCTACAAGTGAAAGGCAGTGGAAAGCTTTAAATATGACAAGAAGCTGAAATCTATAAAACAATAGGAACCTTGACAACAGGCCAATGTGGAGTTTGAACCTGACACAGATCACTTAACCAAGTAACAATAGACCCCAAGCTAGCTTACCAGTGAGTTAGTTAAACAGTGCACATGTTAGTGTTAACACAGGCCAGTTTGGTAATGATAATGTTTATGTCTAAGTTTAAAATAATGAAGTTTAACACATTAAAATGGCACACTTATTTACACACTGTTACAACTGCATAAGTCATATGCTGATTGCAGGAACAGAAAACAATGGCGTCACTGGCTCAGCATCCTCAGTAGCCATCAAATATTTCTGCAGAACTCCGCAAATGTCCCAGAGAAAACGGCGCAGACCTCAACAACGCACTATCCAAACTGCACTGTTGTGTAGTTAGGTACCCTCCTGTTATTCTCGTAACATCTACCTTTAACACACAACTACTGCAGTACTTACAAGTAACAGTAGTTACAAGAATGTTGTTAGGTCTTAAGTTCTCTTAACCAGTCAAAAATGCCATTACATAAGTAGTCCAGAAGCTCAAATCAAGATGTTCGAAGGTTTCCATGTGTAGAAGAATGCTAATTCAGTCTCTGAGGAAGGAGTAAGACACAGATTCAGTATCATGGCATATACATTTGACAAGGAAAACTATGAACCAACTCTTCATCTAGTATCTGCTACTTTGTTATCCCTTGCCTGGGAGGATTACGGCACTGAGAGTAAAGTTATAGGTATCGCTGATCCAGAGCAGACTATGCATGTACATTTATCATGTCTTTACTG
This sequence comes from Haliotis rubra, assembly GCF_003918875.1. NCBI lineage: Eukaryota > Metazoa > Mollusca > Gastropoda > Lepetellida > Haliotidae > Haliotis > Haliotis rubra. The sequence goes on from NW_025767021.1 coordinate 282,135, forward strand.
TGAGTTGAGTCATTTTATCAAGCTTCGTACAGTCCTATTATCAGTACAGACACTCGCTCATGAGTGATTCTGTTTACAGCTGCTGAATTGATGGCGAAAGCTGAATATAGTTAATATGCCAAGCCTGTAAACCAGGGAAGTCACACTCAGGGCTTATGTGATCTCCATACACCCCACCACACCCATCTGAACAAGCATCATGATGGAGACTTGTGATAGGGTGCTTGTCCTGTCTCCTCTCAGTACCAGGGAACATCAAGGGAACCAATCCAGCGGTGTATGTCGGCTTTAAAGTCAATTGACAGCCATACTCGGTGGTTTCTATGTACCATAGCTGTTCTTTAGCAATAGTGTTCATCTCAAGAACCGTCTACCACCTCTAGCCACCTGGCTTAACCAACTGAGCTTCCTGCCAGTATCGAGAGTTTGTGGTTACTGGCACTGAATAGTCCTACAGCACCAACAGTCGAGGACAGGGTATAAGAAACCATGTCTAATAACTCACCAAGAAATGTAAGCTGTGTTGAGTACAGGCAGTTTTTGTCCAGTTAATGATAAGACCTAGATATTCCAAACGTGCTTGAAATGCTGTTCACTAGGTATAGTTGCTAACATTTACAAAGTGGATTCATCACCTCTCAAGATGTTTTACCCAACTGAAACATATACAAGTGAAATTACAAGCCACCAGTTATCATTTTTAAAACAATGGCAATACACTTTTGACAAACCTGTTTGAAGTGTCACGCAACAAAGAAATTCACCTGAAGCAAACTTGTGGGCATGCTCTGATGATGTAATTTGATATATTTGTGAGGCTATGATCTATAGATTATGATAACCATTCTGAACAATGCAGCTGTGTGATGCTGTGGTGCTTCATATTTCTGAGACCAATCATCTTTAGGATTGTTAACATGCAAATGTGCAAATATTGGAATTATTTAGAAATTCCAGGGCTGATATGAGTCTTAATTTATGGCCTTGTTACTTGATCCCATAATATCTACCTGGATACCCACTGTAGGTCTCAAGAGTTGGGTATACAATGTCTCATTGGAAATTGTCTTACAAGAGTCCGGTGGCTGAAAAAAATATCTGAAACATATAGTAAAAAAGAATCTAATCACACATGCACCAAAACTGATTGCAGTTTTAATTTTTCTCAAACATATTCATGTCCGAGGGATTATGTAAATCAGCTATTTATAGTGCAGCCATAGAGTTCTATTGTTTGATATATGATACAATGATCTAATCATTGAAGGTTATCAAAGAAGCTGAGTTTTGTCTGTAGTAAAATGTGTGGATGTCAGAAGGCATGTCGGCATTGTTAGAAAGTAATGTGAATATTGACAGCTCGTAGTGAAACCAAGTAGTTATGTTGGTATTTCATTAACACATATAACATCACTACCCATGGGTCAGGGTCGTCCTGTGGGTACCTGGGTCCCACTCAGGTACCCATGGGTCAGGGTCGTCCTGTGGGTACCTGGGTCTCACTCAGGTACCCATGGGTCAGGGCCGTCCTGTGGGTACCTGGGTCTCACTCAGGTACCCATTGGGTGAGGGTTGTCCTGTGTGTACCTGGGTCTCACTCAGGTACCCATGGGTCAGGGCCGTCCTGTGGGTACCTGGGTTCCACTCAGATACCCATGGGTCAGGGTCGTCCTGTAGGTACCGGGGTCTCACTCAGGTACCCATGGGTCAGGGCTGTCCTGTGGGTACCTGGGTCTCACTCAGGTACCCATGGGTCAGGGCCGTCCTGTGGGTACCTGGGTCTCACTCAGGTACCCATGGGTCAGGGTCGTCCTGTGGGTACCTGGGTTCCACTCAGGTACCCATGGGTCTGGGTTTTCTTGTGGGTACCTGGTACCCATGGGTCAGGGTCGTCCTGTAGGTACCTGGGTCTCAGGTCTCATGAGACCCAGGTATATTCATCTGAAAGAGTAACATACTGGCCATTGTAGGTGGAGGTATCTCTGGCCTGGTGTGTGCTGCCAGACTAGGGCAGCTGAACATCCATGATGTCACCGTGTTTGATACAGGTAATGTAGCACTCCCGGTCATATGATGGCTGCCACCACCTGTTTCTATGTTTCTGACCTGAGGAAGGAGGTACAAATATTGAAAACATTGAACCAGACCAATGGTAAATTAACCTGAAAACACTTTGTGCTTGAACAGTATTTGAAGCAGTATCAACCACTGGCAGACTGTATATGATATACACAGAGGCGTGGCAGGTGGAACCAGAGGTGAAGGTCAACATTCTAACACTCCATTGGTATTGTGGTTCTTAGTTGTAATAATTCAAGGAAATCTTTTTGAATAAAGTACATAAAGCAGTGCCTGCTTTTACAAGATTAGAGATATTTATGTTCTCATTGCTTCACCCTGCAGGTCAAAACGCAGTGGGAGGGCGCTGTTCAACCCGCCATGTACAGATTGAGGGGAAGACATACATATTTGATCACTCCGCCCAGTACTTTACGGTCTCTGACAAACGGTTTGCAAAAATTGTGAGTTTTCTGCATTCAAAAGGGGCAGTGAAAGTGTGGCCAGGGAAGATTGGACATCTGAAGAAGGGCAGATTCTCCACAGATGCTGGTATCACACAGGCTTTTATTGGCAGTGAGGGGATGAGGTCCGTGGTGGAGTGTCTGGCATCACTCAGTAAAGTACAGCGGCCATGTTGGGTTGGGAATGTCAGCTTCGACAGCGTGTCCAGGAAATGGCAGGTAGACAAGTATGGCTTCTTTGACTATTTGGTTGTGGCTCATAATGGTAAGTGTGCCGACAAGCTGATGTCCAGCGCTGGAGTACCTGACGTTCACCGACTGCTGAGAGTGAGGTTTGGGGATGAGCTTGTTGTCCGGGATCACCGGATGCAGCTCTGTTCATTGTGGGTCCTACTTGTTGCCTTCAGGGAGCCACTTAAACTCTCCTTCCAGGGAGCTCATGTTGAACATCAAGATATATCATGGATTGCAAACAACACTGCCAAGCTGGGTCAGAAGTTTCCCGCAAGTAAAATTGAATGTTGGACTGTATTTAGTACAAGAGAGTTTGGTACAGCAAACAAGGTTCCCCAGGAAAACATTCCTCCCGGGGAAGGCTCAAGGTGTAACAAACAAGCTTCTAGCTGCATTCAGTCAGGCAACAGGGAAGGGCCAGCTCCCGGAAGTGGTGTATTCCCGGGTACAGTTGTGGGGGGCCGCTGTGCCCATGAATGTGCTGGCAACAGATGAAGAGTGTGTGTTTGACAGCTTCAACAATGTGGGTGTCTGTGGGGACTGGCTGGTCAGCCCTTGTATCCAGGGAGCAGCGGTCAGCGGACTCGCGCTGGCAGAGAGGATACATCAACACTGTAACGGTAGGAGTCATTCATTCATATATGCAATCTTTGAGAATGGTTAAATTCATAACATTTATATATGTAGGATGCTCTTTCGGAAACAAAGTGAATCTTTTGTACACAATGTGTACAAGAGATGTGCTACCCAGTTTTCTTAGAGTGTAAAGAAACGGTTGAATTCATTTTTTTGTGCTTACGACTACTAGGACAGATGCTTGCCAGATCTCATTATAAATGTATTGTCATTTAAGGGATTTGTTTTTCAGACCCTGTAATAAATCTGTTATACATCTAGTAATCTTGCAATTGCAATGGTTCATCTGTACAAACTAAACCATTTCAGCAAACACCTTTAATTAAGTCACTGAATTTGAATATGACCCATCGCATGATGAGCATTGAAGTGTCGTGGTGTATTTTGACTCCTCTGATAGAAAACAAGATGGCATCTGGTACTGGAAAACAAGATGGCGTCTGGTACTATTATATCTCATTGTTTACAGCAAGGTTACTGTAACAACTTGAAGGCTTCATAAACTTTAGAGAGAACAAATGATTAGTCTTGGTGAGGTCGACTGTGAACTTGATCCTATCTGACCACCTCCTGTTTCAGGTACACAGGTCCTTGTTTACACATACTGACCTTCTGCAGAGTAGCTGTTTGTATAATATTGCAGTGTAAAGGATGTGCTCCCTAGGTGTTATAGATATATTGCAGTGTAAAGGATGTGCACCCCAGGTGTTATAGATGTATTACTGTGTAAAGGATGTGCTCCCTAGGTGTTATAGATGTATTACTGTGTAAAGGATGTGCACCCCAGGTGTTATATATGTATTGCAGTGTAAAGGATGTGCTCCCTAGGTGTTATAGATGTATTACTGTGTAAAGGATGTGCACCCCAGGTGTTATATATGTATTGCAGTGTAAAGGATGTGCTCCCCAGGTGTTATAGATGTATTGCAGGTGATTATAGATGTATTACTGTGTAAAGGATGTGCACCCCAGGTGTTATATATGTATTGCAGTGTAAAGGATGTGCCCCAGGTGTTATAGATGTATTGCCCTGTAAAGATGTGCTCCCCAGGTGTTCTAGATGTATTGCCGCAGTGTAAAGGATGTGCTCCCCCAGGTGTTCTATATGTATTGCAGTGTAAATTGCTCCCCCAGGTGTTATATATGTATTGCGTGTAAAGGATGTGCTCTCCAGGTGTTCTCCGTGTAAAGGATATGCACCCCAGGTGGTCTAGATATATTGCAGTGTAAAGGATGTGCTCCCCAGGTGTTATAGATGTATTGCAGTGTAAAGGATGTGCTCCCCAGGTGTTATAGATGTATTGCAGTGTAAAGGATGTGCTGCCAGGTGTATTGCAGTGTAAAGGATGTGCTGCCAGGTGTTATAGATGTATTGCAGTGTAAAGGATGTGCACCCCAGGTGTTATAGATGTATTGCAGTGTAAAGGATGTGCTCCCAGGTGTTATAGATGTATTGCAGTGTAAAGGATGTGCTCCCCAGGTGGTCTAGATGTATTGCAGTGTAAAGGATGTGCTCCCCAGGTGTTATAGATGTATTGCAGTGTAAAGGATGTGCACCCCAGGTGGTTCTAGATGTATTGCAGTGTAAAGGATGTACCCCAGGTGGTCTAGATATATGGTGTAAAGGATGTGCTCCCCAGGTGTTCTAGATGTATTGCAGTGTAAAGGATGTGCACCCCAGGTGTTCTAGATGTATTGCCGTGTAAAGGATGTGCACCCCAGGTGGTCTAGATATATTGCAGTGTAAAGGATGTGCTCCCCAGGTGTTCTAGATGTATTGCAGTGTAAAGGATGTGCTCACCAGGTGTTATAGATGTATTGCAGTGTAAAGGATGTGCTCCCCAGGTGGTCTAGATGTATTGCAGTGTAAAGGATGTGCTGCCAGGTGTTCTAGATGTATTGCAGTGTAAAGGATGTGCTGCCCAGGTGTTATAGATATATTGCAGTGTAAAGGATGTGCTCCCCAGGTGTTATAGATGTATTGAAGTGTAAAGGATGTGCTCCCCAGGTGTTATAGATGTATTGCAGTGTGCACCCCAGGTGTTATAGATGACTGTGTAAAGAATGTGCTCCCAGGTGTTATAGATGTATTGCAGTGTAAAGGATGTGCACCCCAGGTGTTATAGATGTATTGCAGTGTAAAGGATGTGCTCACCAGGTGTTATAGATGTATTGCAGTGTAAAGGATGTGCTCCCAGGTGGTCTATATGTATTGCAGTGTAAAGGATGTGCTGCCAGGTGTTATAGATGTATTGCAGTGTAAAGGATGTGCTGCCCAGGTGTTATAGATATATTGCAGTGTAAAGGATGTGCTCACCAGGTGGTCTAGATGTATTGCAGTGTAAAGGATGTGCTGCCCAGGTGTTATAGATGTATTGCAGTGTAAAGGATGTGCTCCCCAGGTGTTATAGATGTATTGCAGTGTAAAGGATGTGCTCCCCAGGTGGTCTAGATGTATTGCAGTGTAAAGGATGTGCTCCCCAGGTGTTATAGATGTATTGCAGTGTAAAGGATGTGCTGCCAGGTGTTATAGATGTATTGCAGTGTAAAGGATGTGCTTCCCAGGTGTTATATATGTATTGCAGTGTAAAGGATGTGCTGCCAGGTGTATTGCAGTGTAAAGGATGTGCTGCCAGGTGTTATAGATGTATTGCAGTGTAAAGGATGTGCTCCCCAGGTGTTATAGATGTATTGCAGTGTAAAGGATGTGCTCCCCAGGTGGTCTATATGTATTGCAGTGTAAAGGATGTGCTGCCAGGTGTTATAGATGTATTGCAGTGTAAAGGATGTGCTCCCCAGGTGTTATAGATGTATTGCAGTGTAAAGGATGTGCACCCCAGGTGGTATTAGATGTAATTGCAGTGTAAAGGATGTGCTCCCAGGTGTTATATAGATGTATTGCAGTGTAAAGGATGTACCCCAGGTGTTATAGATGTATTGCAGTGTAAAGAATGTGCCCCCAGGTGTTATAGATGTATTGCAGTGTAAAGGATGTGCACCCCAGGTGTTATAGATGTATTGCAGTGTAAAGGATGTGCTCCCAGGTGTTATAGATGTATTGCAGTGTAAAGGATGTGCTCCCCAGGTGTTATAGATGTATTGCAGTGTAAAGGATGTGCTCCCCAGGTGGTCTATATGTATTGCAGTGTAAAGGATGTGAACCCCAGGTGGTCTATATGTATTGCAGTGTAAAGGATGTGCACCCCAGGTGTTATAGATGTATTGCCGTGTAAAGAATGTGCTCCCCAGGTGTTATAGATGTATTGCAGTGTAAAGGATGTGCTCCCCAGGTGTTATAGATGTATTGCAGTGTAAAGGATGTGCTCCCCAGGTGTTATAGATGTATTGCAGTGTAAAGGATGTGCACCCCAGGTGTTATAGATGTATTGCAGTGTAAAGGATGTGCTCCCCAGGTGTTCTAGATGTATTGCAGTGTAAAGGATGTGCACCCCAGGTGTTATAGATGTATTGCAGTGTAAAGGATGTACCCCAGGTGTTATAGATGTATTGCAGTGTAAAGGATGTGCTCCCCAGGTGTTATATATGTATTGCAGTGTAAAGGATGTGCACCCCAGGTGTTATAGATGTATTGCAGTGTAAAGGATGTGCACCCCAGGTGGTCTATATGTATTGCAGTGTAAAGGATGTGCACCCCAGGTGGTCTATATGTATGTAAAGGATTGCAGGTGTATGTATTGCAGTGTAAAGGATGTGCACCCCAGGTGTTATATATGTATTGCAGTGTAAAGGATGTGCTACCCAGGTGTTCTATATGTATTGCAGTGTAAAGGATGTTCTACCCAGGTGTTCTAGATGTATTGCAGTGTAAAGGATGTTCTACCCAGGTGTTCTAGATGTATTGCCGTGTAAAGGATGTGCACCCCAGGTGTTCTATATGTATTGCAGTGTAAAGGATGTGCTCCCCAGGTGGTCTAGATGTATTGCAGTGTAAAGGATGTTCTACCCAGGTGTTCTAGATGTATTGCAGTGTAAAGGATGTGCTCCCCAGGTGTTTATGAGGCTCACATTCTGTTGTTTTCTTTGCAGTGTAACATCTATAGTTCCGAGGTTTCGTTGTCATGGTTATCTGGCATAATGTACAGAGGTATTCTGTTTAATCTTTTCATACTTTTAAGACTTTAATGCAACTTTAATACAATCCAATGAAGTAAGACAAAACACCATCTTATGTTTCAGGACTGGTCACCACCAGCACCAGTTTGAAACCTGTGTTTGTGCCGGCCAGTGGTCACATTATAGGAGCCTTCCCCACAGACCAGAACATGATCTTCACTCCCAGCAAGTCATAGCAGATGCTTGCCAACACAGACCAGAACATGATGTTCACTCCCAGCAAGTTGAAGCAGGTGCTTGCCAGCACAGCCAGGAAAGTCATAGCAGGTGCTTGCCAACACAGACAGGAACATGATCTTCACTCAACACTTGGGAAGTGGACAAATAAACACATTGCATGTGCACTTTGTGAACCTGATGGTTTGTTCTCCATTTTAGATCATGTGGCGTATGTTTGTTGTTGACAAACATGAAACTTGTCTTGTTACTTACATGTGTTTAGAAACATTGTTGAACATTTGTGAACATGGTCATAAGAGGATTCAGCCTCTATGTCTCATGTCAGTGTAACCTGGTCAGTGTGGATGTTTCTCCACTACAGCTCATTATACAGTATATAGTGTAAAGATGTGTGTGAGTCTATGTCTAGTGTCAGTGTAACCTGGTCAGTGTGGATGTTTCTCCACTACAGCTCATTATACAGTATATAGTGTAAAGATGTGTGTGAGTCTATGTCTCGTGTCAGTGAAACCTGGTCAGTGTGGATGTTTCTCCACTACAGCTCATTATACAGTATATAGTGTAAAGATGTGTGTGAGTCTATGTCTCGTGTCAGTGTAAATTGGTCAGTGGGGATGTTTCTCCACTACAGCTCATTATACAGTATATAGTGTAAAGATGTGTGAGTCTATGTCTCGTGTCAGTGTAACCTGGTCAGTGTGGATGTTTCTCCACTACAGCTCATTATACAGTATATAGTGTAAAGATGTGTGTGAGTCTATGTCTCGTGTCAGTGAAACCTGGTCAGTGTGGATGTTTCTCCACTACAGCTCATTATACAGTATATAGTGTAAAATGTGTGTGAGTCTATGTCTCAGTGGTCAGTGAAACCTGGCCAGTGGGGATGTTTCTCAACTACAGCTCATTATACAGTATATAGTGTAAAGATGTGTGTGAGTCTATGTCTCGTGTCAGTGAAACCTGGTCAGTGTGGATGTTTCTCCACTACAGCTCATTATACAGTATATAGTGTAAAGATGTGTGTGAGTCTATGTCCGTGTCAGTGAAACCTGGTCAGTGTGGATGTTTCTCCACTACAGCTCATTATACAGTATATAGTGTAAAGATGTGTGTGAGTCTATGTCTCGTCGTCAGTGAAACCTGGTCAGTGTGGATGTTTCTCCACTACAGCTCATTATACAGTATATAGTGTAAAGATGTGTGTGAGTCTATGTCTCGTGTCAGTGTAACCTGGTCAGTGTGGATGTTTCTCCACTACAGCTCATTATACAGTATATAGTGTAAAGATGTGTGTGAGTCTATGTCTAGTGTCAGTGTAACCTGGTCAGTGTGGATGTTTCTCCACTACAGCTCATTATACAGTATATAGTGTAAAGATGTGTGTGAGTCTATGTCTCGTGTCAGTGAAACCTGGTCAGTGTGGATGTTTCTCCACTACAGCTCATTATACAGTATATAGTGTAAAGATGTGTGTGAGTCTATGTCTCGCGGTCAGTGTAACCTGGTCAGTGTGGATGTTTCTCCACTACAGCTCATTATACAGTATATAGTGTAAAGATGTGTGTGAGTCTATGTCTCGTGTCAGTGTAACCTGGTCAGTGTGGATGTTTCTCCACTACAGCTCATTATACAGTATATAGTGTAAAGATGTGTGTGAGTCTATGTCTCAGTGTCAGTGTAACCTGGTCAGTGTGGATGTTTCTCCACTACAGCTCATTATACAGTATATAGTGTAAAGATGTGTGTGAGTCTATGTCTCGTGTCAGTGAAACCTGGTCAGTGTGGATGTTTCTCCACTACAGCTCATTATACAGTATATAGTGTAAAGATGTGTGTGAGTCTATGTCTCGTGTCAGTGTAACCTGGTCAGTGGGGATGTTTCTCCACTACAGCTCATTATACAGTATATAGTGTAAAGATGTGTGTGAGTTATGTTCTGATTAAAAGACACATATTGTGAAGTGATTATACTCTGTGTGTTTATCAATAGTAGTGTTGGTAAACCAAGGGTAGACTGATGTATGGATGAGGTGAGTGTCGACAATAGTGGTGGGGGTCATCAATAGTAGTGTGGGTACCAAATATACAGCATTCTCTAATGCAAACCCAGCAAAATTCTATGCTTTCTGGTCCTCCTTCCATACACTTTTTGCTAATTATACCAATTTAGATGTTCTTTAAATATAACGCAATTTGACAGTACATCTGAATATTTGTATACATATTAGCCTTTGGGTAAAGATAGCAGATATACAGTACAACCAGAAATTATTGAGAATTTAAGATTGTAAATTTTCATGTATTTATGTGTGTATAGACAATCTAGTGAAGATATGTTTAGGGTAGTCAACTTACTGTAAAACCTTTTAAAGCTCAATTGATTGTAACAAACTCGTGTCGACAAACTTTGAAAGGTAATAACAAACTAAAGGGTGTGATATTTACTAGATTTATTATATAAAATAACTGACAAAAACAAGTTCACTTCAAAGTTGTTTGAACATTTTGTTTATGTTATGCATACAAGAGAGATTAAATAGGCATATGGTATATACAATGACAGGTACTGACTTCCTCAAATCTTCAACACATATGTACATACAGTATACTGATAGTACACATAATGTATCCACACTGGTGACTGATACGTCTATCAGAGGATCTAATACAATCAAATAAACAGTAATCAATTTGATACCAAATACTGTTTGTTCATGATCAAGAACGGATCATTCTATTGCATTTTGGCTTTATTTCATCGCAGCTGTGATATGCATAGACAAGAGTTGATCAAAACTACTACTTCATGAAGTAAAACAACAAGGTAATAAATAAAGGGTAAAAGTCTCTAAAGATGGAGATGGGGATCTGACAGTGTAAAACAACGACCTTGTGTAGAGACGATACAAACATGTAATGGTCATCCAAATGGTTAAGTTGAGAACCAAGTTGAGCAATATAACAACATGGTGATCGTTAAGTCAGTCATCTCCATAGTAACTGTTCAAGGAGACTATATCACAGGATGACATCAAAAGGAAAATTCTCGCTATCTGAACATTACCTTCTTCAGGTAACAAACATGAATGAAAGGAAATTCCTGCCTGTTAAATGCAATATTTGAAAATTCTTTGAGTTAAGTAGTGCCTTATTTAAACATGAGATTTTCATAAGAGTATGTCAGTGATGAACATCAGGTAGTCAAGCCAAGTTTGTTGTTTAACACTGGACTGAGCAATATTACAGCTATATGGTGGCAGGCTGTAAATAAACCCCAAGTTTGGACCAGACAATCCAATGATTGATCTATGAAAGTGGGATACAGTGACATGTGTCTACCAGGGCATGCCCTGCATGTGTGAGGAAATGTGCTGGAGTCTTACAACAGGTCCACCTGATGGTCCAGGTGTGGTCCACCTACCTGGGTACCAGCTACAGAACTAGGTGAGGATGGCACTAGGTGTAAATGTACTCAAAGTCATCCAAAGTAGATGAGGTATGTTTAGAGATGAAAATATGTGTTAAAACAACACTTTTAATACGATTATGAAAAGCTGTGTCATAAAGATACACTTTAATTTGTCAAAGACACTAACAGCATGATATTTTGTATGGCTGCTCAACAGCCAAGATGTAGGCGAAGCCCCTGAGATCTTTGAGAACACAACATACCAAGACAGCCATGTTGGATAGTCTCACTGCTGCAGCCAGAGAGCTAGGATATATATTCCACTTAAGTTTGCAAACCTACATACATTTGTTCTTTTAAAACATCAGAATGAAGGTGCAATAATAAAATAATGGCACACATTAAACAAAATAACCATCCAAATATTTTGATCTGATTTAGTATGTGAGTAGAATGTTTTGGCAACTTTGTCCTGTAAACTGAAGGCATTCACATTGAGGCTAGTTGATGAAAGGTACTTTCACTATTGTGTAACTATACAGTGAGATATCACAGTATGTGACTTGTCATGCGTCTGCTCCATATAGCAGTGAACTTTGGTCTTGGAGACAGATATAATACAGATATCACTTATTCACAACAGTTGATTTCAATCCAACCCATAAACAATTTCATTGAGATCAGATATTTGACAGCTTTCTAGAATGATTTGACTTCACTTCTATACTGCTCTGACTCGAACATATTTCCACAGAGAAAGGTAATGTATCGGAGATAAATGTGGTTGATCCCATACATGTACACAGTTTCCTCAGATATGACTTCCCCGGAAAAGAGCATCATGTGATTTGGGACGATGGATTTCGAGGTATATGTAATGTAAGCAAACATCACAAGTGCTTCAGAACCACATAACCAGAGTCATTGTCATGGAGATAAGTTGGCAACAGCTACAGCTTCTTCAAAAGACACTAATAAAATAGTTACAGAATCAAACATTTTGTTCACTCTGTATAAAAAACAGTATGTAACACTTGTGGGTTTTTTCAAGTTAAGAAATTTGAACTATTTTAATCCAGAAGATGTAATTAGATTAGGCTGAGACCCCATGGAGGTCACAACTGTGCCTCGATCGCATGCAGTATTGAAATAATGCCCTATGGACAAGAAATATATTAAAAATAGATACTAATTTGTTCAAGATACTACCAACTGCATGCTTCCAAACTATTCTTTCTGTTAACATGAAAGTGCGGACATTCTGTCGGCGATGACACAGTGAGTAAGAACAGTTGAAACTACAGCAGACTGAAGTTTGTATTGTGTCTCACATAAGACAAGTGAGGTTATGAGAAGAAGTTGAATGGATACCTAATGCAGATATATGATTCATGAAAGTTGTTGAATCAATACCCAATTCAGATGTACAATTTGCTGGAGGAATCTTTTCTTTCATAGCACAATGTGGTGTATGGTTGTTCCGAGTTGGGTGGCACTCTATGAGAGATCTGGCTAGCCACACAAGTGACCTGCAGATTCTTGACCAATGACTAGTCTATTTGTCCTTCTTGGCTTCAATAACACCATTAGCCGTTACGACGCTACCGTTCCTCTTGTGGCCCCGTGTAGTACCATTTGCAACTTTTCCATTGGCGACCTGGGCCTTTGACTCTCCTCCCTGCAGCACAAGCAATTTGTGATGTAGACATGTGAATCAGTAACTGATGGACACGACTTGTAATAAGATGGTTTAGCAGGCAATGGTTTGATCTGATTAAGACAAAAATGATCTTTGAAGAAATGCTGTATTTTTATTGTGAAAAAGCTGTATCAGGACATACTGTCTTGATTAATTTAAGCAGGTTTTAAGAAGAAATACTTTTCATCCTTCAAGCTCCAACAAGTTTAAATTGAAAATGAGCTTGATGTTTTTACACCCATGAAAACTGTGTGACTATATGGGTCAAGTTCCCCAATCCCTTGTACTTACTGACAGGTCCACTGTGAATGGCTATAAACATGATCTTTGGACTCCTATATACACCTACCCATAATACAGCATAGTAACCCTTACCCATTGTATAACCTAATACCTACCCATAATACAGCATAGTAACCCTCACCCATTGTATAACCTAATACCTACCCATAATACAGCATAGTACCACAGATAGCATAACCCTCACCCATTGTATAACCTAATACCTACCCATAATACAGCATAGTACCACAGATAGCATAGCCCTCACCCATTGTATAACCTAATACCTACCCATAATACAACATAGTACCACAGATAGCATAACCCTCACCCATTGTATAACCTAATACCTACCCATAATACAGCATAGTACCACAGATAGCATAACCCCTCACCCATTGTATAACCTAATACCTACTAATACCTACCCATAATACAGCATAGTACCACAGATAGCATAACCCTCACCCATTGTATAACCTAATACCTACCCATAATACAGCATAGTACCACAGATAGCATAACCCTCACCCATTGTATAACCTAATACCTACCCATAATACAGCATAGTACCACAGATAGCATAACCCTCACCCATTGTATAACCTAATACCTACCCATAATACAGCATAGTACCACAGATAGCATAACCCTCACCCATTGTATAACCTAATACCTACCCATAATACAGCATAGTACCACAGATAGCATAACCCTCACCCATTGTATAACCTAATACCTACCCATAATACAGCATAGTACCACAGATAGCATAACCCTCACCCATTGTATAACCTAATACCTACCCATAATACAGCATAGTACCACAGATAGCATAACCCTCACCCATTGTATAACCTAATACCTACCCATAATACAGCATAGTACCACAGATAGCATAACCCTCACCCATTGTATAACCTAATACCTACCCATAATACAGCATAGTACCACCAATAGCATAACCCTCACACCCATTGTATAACCTAATACCTACCCATAATACAGCATAGTACCACAGATAGCATAACCCTCACCCATTGTATAACCTAATACCTACCCATAATACAGCATGGTACCACAGATAGCATAACCCTCACCCATTGTATAACCTAATACCTACCCATAATACAGCATGGTACCACCAATAGCATAACCCTCACCCATTGTATAACCTAATACCTACCCATAATACAGCATGGTACCACCAATAGCATAACCCTCACCCACTGTATAACCTAATACCTACACATAATACAGCATAGTACCACCAATAGCATAACCCTCACCCATTGTATAACCTAATACCTACCCATAATACAGCATGGTACCACCAATAGCATAACCCTCACCCATTGTATAACCTAATACCTGCCCATAATACAGCATGGTACCACCAATAGCATAACCCTCACCCACTGTATAACCTAATACCTGCCCATAATACAGCATGGTACCACCAATAGCATAACCCTCACCCATTGTATAACCTAATACCTGCCCATAATACAGCATGGTACCACCAATAGCATAACCCTCACCCACTGTATAACCTAATACCTGCCCATAATACAGCATGGTACCACCAATAGCATAACCCTCACCCATTGTATAACCTAATATCGTACCTACCCTTAACACAGCATAGTACCACATAGCATAACTCTCACCCACTGTATCACATAATACCTACCCATAACTAAAGCATATAACCACCCATTGTGAAGTATATTACCCATCTCAAATGGAGCATAGTACCAACCCATTATCCAGCATAATACTCACCCATACTAAAGCCTAATACCTAACCATAATAAAGCATAATAAAGCATAATACCCACCCATAATAAAGCCTAATGTCTCAACCATTATCAAGCCTAATGCCCACCTTAAAAATGCATAAGACCCAGCAATAAAGACACTACTATCCAAGTATTTCTGAACTGTAAGTAACCAACCCACAACCATTTCCAGCACTATCATGAGAACCATGAGATAACTGTCCTGATGAGGTAACCAACCTCCATCCCCAGAGTCACTGTTCTTTAAGTATGGAAAATCATGTTTTGCCATCAATACTGAACCGTGGTGAGGACACCAAGCTGTCCTCAGAGGAAGCAAAGTTTGGGGTCATGGATTTACCTTGGTCTTGGCTGATCGAGATTTCAAGTAGGTGTGGAAGTAGAAGTTGAGAAACAGAAGAAGAATGGTGAATGCGTAAAATATCAACGCCCAGTGTAGAGCTTCCGGGAAGTCGCAACCTTTACCCAGCGACTGAACAGCATGCACGATTCCGGTCACAAACTGAATCTAAAATGGCACAAAAAACAAAAAGCGTAAAAAACAAATTTACCTTTGATTTAGACGTGGGCTTTTTCTTGAGGTATGCTTGGATGTAAAAGTTGATAAATAGGGTGATAATTGTTATTCCATAGACTAGGCCCGCATACTGCATCCAATTGGGAAAGTCGCACTCTATTAACAATCCTTGGATTCCGTACACCATTCCGATAAAGAATTGGAGCTACAAGCAGAAGAGAAATACGCATGCATAAAGGATGTGCCGCAGCACCAAGCTTGCTTTAGGTCTAGCAATCAGTGAGGATTCATTCACCATTATTTACTGTTACATGGAAGAACGTGAACATTGAACCATGCCTGTCAATATTGTACACTATGTTAGTTTCATGTAAACCAATGAAAGTCAGGTTGGAAGATATTGCGATATGACAAGGACAAGGAAATAACCTTTTTACAATGTATGTACATGAGAAAGAGGAGCATTCTTAATTCCATTTTCAAAATACATAATTTTGTGTTGATTTTTGGACTTCATTTTGATTTCAGTAATTACAATTTGTATCTTATACATACGGTAAACTGCCATTGTCATATCATAAGGTTGACGCAGGAATGTATGACTGGAAGTGACAGATAGGAAATGGAATTCCTGGCATGCCTACACAAGATAATCGAAGGGAGTATGAAACCAGATGTTGCTACCATATTAACATATCTTCTGAACTAGCCATAAAAATTCGCGAATGTATTTATTGGACACACAAAGTTTTCAAGCAGAGCACAAGTGTGGGTGCAAAAACATGGAAAGTTTTCAAAAGAAACTATTTTAGAAAACATTCCCACACAGATTTCAACTCATTCAGACAGACACATTTCAAAGGAGAGCACACTTTGAAACACACTTTGTTTCATTTAATTTACCAACTTTCAAACTCTCTGGTTTTAACGAGGATGGTAGGTCAGGGTATTTTTCTGAGAAGCATTTGACTTTTGTTGAACAGCGCATAAATGTATTAGTATGAGGTGCATTACATCAAGCTTCAGGATCTGTTAGATCAAGCATTAGTTTATAAGAAGCAGAAGCACCAGCCTAGCACTAGCCATTGCTGATTGAAAGAGGAGAGAAGCAAGAAGAAAGCAAGGGTAAGAGAGGATATCATTGCATGAAACCTACGTGGCCATGTTGTTTCTGGTTAAACTGATAATCATAACAGTAAATGATGCCCCAAAACAGCCTGATCCATCAAATTGATGATGATGCACAAGTTCTCATTTCGATTTTAAAAGTTGTTTTAGTTTCACATTTTCTAAATAGACGTATTCTTGTTGATGTTTTCATGAGACCTCATAGGGATATTACTCATGATCTGGGCATGGTCTGTCAGTCACCATAGAGCACAGCTTGGTTAGCCAACCTTTGGGCTAAACACTTGATATCCTGATGACCTACCAGTCAATGTTTATTAAGACATTGCACCTAACTCTAGACCACAGTTAAATTCACAAGAAGAAAACAGACCAGCCATTGGTCACAATGACTACCACTCATTTACAGTGGTGACTGGGTGCCTGAATCGCATTTAATGCCTCTGAACAATTAGTTCTATGATGGCTTCTTATCTCAGGTGCCATTGTACAAAGTGATCTTAGCATTAAGGTGATCATAACTCCTATGGCTTAACATAGACTCGGCGGTGGGATAGCCTAGTGGTTAAAGCGTTGACTCGTCACGCCGAAGGCCCGGGTTCGATTCCCCACATGGGCACAATGTGTTAAGCCCATTTCTTGTGTCCCCCGCCGTGATATTGCTGGAATATTGCTAAAAGCGGCGTAAAACTAAACTCAGTCAGTCAGTAACATAGACTCACAACAGTTTTAACATTGATGTTGCTTTGTACAACGGTACCTAGTGTGGGATATATAGCCATTGTGATGTGGCTTGTGTTCTCAGGTAGCCAATAAGCACAGGTATGGTGCAAACAAACCAAGGATTATGATTAGTGCAAATGTGGGATAATTTCATTAGATCCTGGCACAGCAAAGGGAGACAACTCTGTTTAATGAATTAAAGCTACCACCACTGGGCCATATTTACCTCAAGTGGGTAGTGCATGGTAGGGTAGAATCACTATCCATCTTGTCTAAGTGGATCAAAGTGGATAGTGATGCCCGGACGAGTCTAGTGCAGGATGGGGCTACAGAAGCAGGTACCCAAAGCACAAGGCTGTCATAGAGCTAAGGTGGACATAACTCGGATACTGTAGCATAGGCTTACAACAGTCCTGGTGCTAAGATCATTTTGTGCAACAGGACCATGAAGGACGAAGGATGGGCTACAGAAGGTGGTGGTGGAAATACACGACACGATAAATGCACGTAAAAGGAAACTAAGGGATATATGGAGGAAAGTAATGGATAATATGTCACTAGGGAAAGTAAACAATATACGAGGGATAATAAACCCAATAACACAGTAAAGATGTATCTACAAACATGGTTTCTATGTAAAACTTGATGCTAGGCAAGCTTGTCTGCTAACAACACTAGGTTTGCATGCGTACTTCAATATCCATTGCTAGCTCCATTCTTACAAGGAAACTAAGGAGAAACCACTCTGTGATGGTATATCATCTTCACAAATGTGACATATGAAAATGCAGATTAATCTTCACTCCACACAGGATTCATAACTGACAGAATGTGGAGGTAACCTGTTGTCATGACATACCATCACCCTGATTAATGAACAAATGTTATATATCAGAATACAAAACTAGGCTGCATTGGTGGATCCAGAGGGGGGGTTCAGGTTCCCACCCCCACCCCCGAAAATGACTTAAGACCACATTGAAGATTTTTGGGGGGGGTTCAGGGTGTTCGAAAAAAAACCCACCAACCCCCCCACCCTCGAAATTCCAGGATCCGCCTATGGGCTGGACTATTTCTCAAAACAAGAAAATGAAGTGTACTAAAAAGTAAATGAATAAAAACTAAATGTTACAAAATGGGATAAAATGGATTAAAACAAGGTTAAATTATGAATTGAAAATATTACAAAATAGGTCAGGAAGGAAGAGATGGGAAAAACAAGCAAAACATTTATATCATTTGCAAAATATCTCACTAAGTACGATCAAGATTAGAATTAGTAACCCATGCTTGTCGTAAGAAGCAACTAACAGGATCGGGTGGTCAGGCTCACTGACTCCCAGTTGCATAGATCCATGCTCATACTGTTGATAATTCTATTGTCTGGTCCAAATTCGATTATTTTTAGACCACCACCATATAGCTGGAATATTGCTGAGTGTGGCATTAAACAATAAAGAAAGAAAACAAACCAAACATTCAAGTATATGCTCTACAGGCAAAAACACTCTATGGCAACTCAACTAGAAGCATCTTTGTCACTGTGAATCATGGATCATGGAAGTCCGTCAAGATCCGGGTTAGAATTGGTCTTCAGTAACCCATGCTTATCGTAAGAGGCAACTAACGGGATCGGGTGGTCACTATCCCGACACAAAGAATTAAAACATTCCATCACCTGTCACTTCAGAATGACCTTTACTCTGACCGATTCCAAATGCTGGACATTGTCTACATCTCACTTAAATGGGATAAACATTTGAAAGGAAGAGATTTTCAGAGCCTATGGGATGTAATTAAGTACAATTTTAGCCATTTATTGGCGATTCCAGAATTTCCTTTTTTCATATTTCATATTCTGAATCACCCCCATTTTCAAACTAGTGCTGGTAAATTTAAGAATGCAGTTTAAGCATTTGCTTTTGGATATACAAATGTTGACTTCCTGTCAGTTATTTCATTCGGCTGGTTGAAGTTTGCAGAAGACGTCTCTGACGTGACATGTAATGTTATGTCCTAAGACTTATTGCTTTGCAGAAGCAAGAACTAAGATCTGATTAATATGAAATTTCCCTTCAACAGTGTAACCTGCATATGAACAAAACTATGCAAAGATGTGGCATCAACTAACAACAGAATACTCTAAACGGTAAACGTAGCGATGACACAAAAAGAAAGAGCTTCAAAATCTGATCATGAATTATTGAAAACAAACAGCACTAAACACCAAATAAGTGGTCAAATAGCTAATGTAGGAAGAATTAATTCTAACCACATTTACAATCTACACTATCTACCAAGTTAATAACTATCAAAGTTAATGCAGAAGTTCATCTGGGTCAATTCCAACGAAATGGACCTAACATTTTTCAGACAGTGGTCTACCCAGAATGCATGGACATACAGGTGTATCACTCATCTTGCCCACAAACTTCAGGATCCCTTGGGCTTTTTTAGAATAGTAATATGTAAAATTATCAAAACCAATGGCTCTTATCCCTGCCATGAAGTTGTAATCAGTGCTTTCTGCTGATAGCAAGGTGTCCTTGAACTATAACAAGTGGCCTTGACCTTTATCTACATTCCAGTATGGAGTGAGCGAGAAACACACTGCACTTTGTGTTATGGGGAAACCAATGGACTGAGAATGCTGACACATGCATGCCCTTGTGGTACACTCAAGACAGCTGCCCACACTCGCATGTCCAGCAGGATTGGGTGACCCAATTTCAGTTGGTGCCAGAAAATCTGATACATTATTCCATCAAATAATGATGTGTGATGGTGCACAATCCTGCCACTCATGTGTCAGCTATCTCAGCCCTACACCGGTCAACAGCATGCAGTAACAGTCAAACAAGGACTCACCAGTTGGAGTTTGGTCAGGTAGCGCTTCCACCAAAGGTATTTTTGGTACTCTGGTCCAAGAGCCGACACGCCGTAGTATGTGTACATCACAACATGGATGAATGAGTTGATCATGGCACCGAAGAAGGCTGGAAAGTCAACATTTACAGGAAGGTCAAATCAATTTATTGGACAATTATCAAAGATTATAATGCATAAGCCATAGGCTTAAAAAGACCTTCTCCTCAAATACACTCTTCTTTGTCATTAAGATTTTGTTCATTTATTACTAGTGTAGGATTGAGATTTCTATCATGGTGTTAACTAATATTACAAAAACAAAGATCCTCCACTTCTTAATTTTAGGTTGCCCCTCTCAAAATCATTATTCTTTTTTTTTAAACATATCTTTGTTCTCGTCTTGTTTTCAAACTTGAATGCGTGACCCTAAATTGAGCATGTATTTCAAAATTTTGTTTTTAATGAAATCATCCACACACAAAAACATCAGTCCAATAAAAGATCTTGAACGAAAATATCTTGTACCCTGTGTGTATTCAGTAAAAGAATAGAGTTGGTTCAATATGTTCTGGTATACTCACACTGTCCGCCGGCCACCCACTTGATGCCGATCCACCAGATGGGAAACATGGAGGCGTGGTGGTACACGTGCAGGAAACTCACTTGGTTGTCCTTCTTCCGCATGATGAAGAATATAGTGTCCAACATCTCCACACACTTGGAGAAGTAAAACCACCACAGAGCACTGGCTATCTGGAGGCCAAACACAGACACGTTACACAGGCTCTCACAGACAATACAGGCTGATAACAGACACATTGTACAGGCACTCACAGACAATACACGTTACACATGCACTCGCAGACAATACAGGCTGATAACAGACACGTTACACAGGCACTCACAGACAATACAGGCTGATAACAGACACGTTACACAGGCACTCACAGACACGTTACACAGGCACTCACAGACAATACAGGCTGATAACAGACACATTATACAGGCACTCACAGACAATACAGGCTGATAACAGACACATTGTACAGGCACTCGCAGACAATACAGGCTGATAACAGACACATTGTACAGGCACTCGCAGACAATACAGGCTGATAACAGACACGTTACACAGGCATAACAGACGTTACACAGGCACTTTCGAGACACGTTACACAGGCACTCACAGACCCGTTACACAGGCACTTTCGCAGACAATACAGGCTGATAACAGACATGTTACACAGGACAGACAGTACAGGCTGATAACAGACACGTTACACAGGCTGATAACAGACACACGTTACACAGGCACTCGCTGACACGTTACACAGGCACTCACAGACCCGTTACACAGGCACTCGCAGACAATACAGGCTGATAACAGACACGTTACACAGGCACTCGCAGACAAGTACAGGCTGATAACAGACCGCGTTACACAGGCACTCACAGACACGTTACACAGGCTCTCGCAGACAATACAGGCTGATAACAGACACGCTACACAGGCAGGCACTCGCAGACAATACAGGCTGATAACAGACACATTACACACAGGCACTCACAGACACGCTACACAGGCACTGCAGACAATACAGGCTGATAACAGACACGTTACACAGGCACTCACAGACAATACAGGCTGATAACAGACACGTTACACAGGCACTCACAGACACGTTACACAGGCACTCGCAGACAATACAGGCTGATAACAGACACGTTACACAGGCACTCACAGACAATACAGGCTGATAACAGACACGTTACACAGGCACTCACAGACAATACAGGCTGATAACAGACACGTTACACAGGCACTCACAGACACGTTACACAGGCACTCGCAGACAATACAGGCTGATAACAGACACGTTACACAGGCACTCACAGACAATACAGGCTGATAACAGACACGCAATACAGGCCAAAAACAGACACGCACAGGCACTCAGCTGCACCTGGACAATACAGGCTGATAACAGACACTATGCTACACAGACACTCGCAGACAATACAGGGCAATAGTAGACATGTGCCAGTTCTAACAATTTATAATTGACAATATAGCTGCACCCTTAAATTTCACCTGCTCAACCAACTAAAAGTAACACACTGACATGCATAAACTACTAACTACTACTACTTTGACCACCACTACTAAATACTACTACTAAATACTACTACTACTAAATACTACCACTACTAAATACTACTACTACTACTACTAAATACTACTACTAAATACTACTACTACTACTACTACTACTACTATTACTACTACCACCACCACTACTACTACAACTACTACTACCACTACTGTCTTACCTTCATTTCACCATGGTCGTTGGTGTAGTTGACCGGCTGACAAGAATAACTATAATTTAACTTTGTTGAATACCATAGAAGCTGAAACAGGAAAGAAATTACTTTGCAGTCATAAATATAATAAAAAAAACAATATCTCAACATTACTGCACAAACAATTTCATTTCTATAAACAGTGCATACAATTTTCTTCACATTGGTACAAAGTGAAACTATAATGTTGTTCTGATCTAAGACTAGGACTGTTGTCTTCTTAACACATGCCAATACTGAAACATGCATTACTATAGAAATAAGAGATGATTTAATGACTATATTTCCACTACATTGCTCATGTAATATTAGCTTTATGTGTGAGCAATGACAGACTTCTTCAAGTCTCTAAAATCCACAAATTATTGACACAAACTTACCTGTGAGCATATATGAAAGTTCATCACAATTAAACCAAAATTGTAGAAAAATAACGTCCATTTGAATTTAAACGGCTCTCTGTCTTTCATTATTTTTGGCCCAACCCATACTGCAAACAAGTACAATGCTGTGATGGCTAGTGTGGGTGTGTAGCTTTGCATTAAAAACCAGTCCTTGACTCGGTCATCTGGAAAAGAGCAGAAAAACACACATCACACACACAATAAATATTACCGCTGATAACCCAAATAAAATACTTGATAGCAATGCACATTTTTAAGCCCATGTCTTACTAATGGATTCTGCTTTAGTGTGTTAGACATAACGTGTGTTTCATAAGTGTGGAAAGATCAAACAGCATTTCAGCTGCAATAATGGTGTACAGTGGCCATACAGAGGCAGGCGTCAACTGTATTTGAAGAACATCCAGTTAAAGAGATCAATAAATTTTTCAATCCAATGGGCTCAAAAGCTTTCTACTTTTCAGCCCATGTACTGAATAACAAAGGAGGCTTAAAAATGTGCAGCCTTTGTACACTCTTTTCACTAATTTAGGGTATGTGACCCTTACGTTTTTACATAAACCAAACAATTTTAAAACAAATGGACTCGTCAATTAAAAAGTCTACAACCATTCAATTAAACGCCAATAATTAGGATTTTAATCTATCCAAGAGAAAATAACAAATGTACCCTGAAAAGATTTGTTCCGTTAGTGGCACATGTCAATAAATTAATTAGTACAATGAGCATTAGTTTATGATAACGTGAAGTAACACCAGAAACCTGTACTCCAAACACAGTGGGGAATAATACTTCTTTTATTTATGGATCAGAAAATTGATTCAATTTCAAAGTAAGTGCCCTCCCCCCTTCCCTCATGTCATGTACAAAATCAATTACCCCTCGCCCCTTTCCCATAATTTTAAAGCATTATTTTTTAATATAATTAATATAATTATGTACAAAATTGCAGACCCCCTAGTACATGTGTACAGAATTGCTGAGCCCCCACCTCCCCAGAACAAAATGGGTGATCCCCTTCCTTCTCCTCACCCCACCCTCCCCCAACCACCCCTTAAAATCACTCTCATCCCCTAGCCATAAATTATGAATCGTCCCCAAGTGAATAAATCTGCCCGTATACAAACACGCTATTTCTTGTCAGGATGTTCAGTAAGTGCACATTGTGAAATGGGAACACAATATGTCTCAATAATGGTGTTACAGACACACAACACCAACCTGTTCGTGTTAGTGCCCATGCATAGAACTTCTGAAAATGTTCAACTTTATCTGTAATCAGCTCCATCTTGATCAACCTGTAACCAAAACACAACACCATGAGTAAACATTTAATGAGACTCCACACACATTCCATAGATAATAATTCATAACAAAAGTCCACAAATCTTTTATAAATGTTATTATCATAGAAAGAAGCTCACATATTTTTTGCAGCACACAGCAACTCATATCAATAAAAATAACATAAATCCAACTGCTGTTTAAAAGAATAAACCTAAAATGTGAATTAGATTACAATGTAATTCATTCGTAAATAAATTCCCTACTTGACAATGTAAAACTGTTTTATGTCAGCATTCCCTCCCTCGTAGCGTACAATATTGATCAAATAAACCACCTTTCTTAAACCATGTGCCTCACTACCAAACCACATGTCCTGGCCTGCCAAGTCCTTGCTCACGTTCAACCTTTGAACTGTTTTAAGCTGTGTTTTGGGGTAGTATTTTAGCAACAGGCATGACACTCGACATCAAAGAAAAGAGGTCACGGTTCCAGATCTTGTTCGGGCTTGAAAACATGGCATGGCCAGGCATGCATGTTTACACCAGAGGATGAATGACTGCCATGTTGCCAGGGGCAACAGGGTTTTAGGTACCATACAGATCAGAGAAGGAATGCACGGTTGAGTGGTCAATAACACAAGGTAGCGAATACTCTCTCCTTGTTGCCCTAACATCCACACAATACACACTGATTGAGTGGTTTACATATATATCAATATTTGAGTAGCTCTTGCTCCCTTCAAACCTTTGCCACCTAATATTAAATTGTTTACAAAGAAACGAGTGATTAGAAGCAACTTATAAGATTACTGATATGAGAACAGAATTTGATACTTTCATAAATAGGTTTATACCATTGAGTGACACATATCTATACTATCTTTCCAATGTCATTTCTCCGCTGAGTTTCAGACATTGTTATACATACTGTGTGGGACACTTTGTTTCTGTGTAATTATGTAATCATTGCCATTTTTAACTGCTAAATTGATTTACATGACAACATTTCAGACAAAGCAGTCTTTGAAAGACTCAAACGTACTCTGACTGCCAAACATTCAGAGTCCCTTTAAGAAATATCCTAAGGTTAGAGAACAATAAAGACCATTTTTCTGACAGAGAGGACAACACTGGCAAATAATATCTTATTTGTCCTTTAATACATAGAATGTCTGAAATATGACCACTGCATAGTTAAACATGACATACATAGTTAAATCTTCAATTCCTCTCAACAGCAGGACATACACTAGTACAGTATTGTTTTAGAACCTTCTCTTCTTCAGGCTATGTGTAAAACCAACAAGCATTCTGTTCTCACCTGGACATAACAGAACACAGTGATCCATCAATATTCAGTGATCCATCAATATTCGGTATTGAACTGTCTATATTTATTCCAGTGGCCTATTATAGCACTGGTAATTAAATAATTTATAATGTATGCCAGATACCTCTGCTCTTACGGCTTTGAATCAAACAAATGTATTATGTACAATTTCTCATATCACTACTAAACTGTCCTAGAATCACATGGCCCAGGTGAAGAGTAGGGGAAGCCCCAACAGATTGTGACTGCAAGAATCTGTACTCTTGTGATTAAAACATATGTATCGTGGCAGTGACATGTAAGGAACAAAAACAGTTTGCATCATACTGGTTTGAGGCTGGTTAAAATGACTGATAATTGTAATTATTAAGAATTAGTAACAAATATTTACATGAAAATTGTGTCATTATGAAATAAACTTCAATTTACACAAACAAAACTAACAGATATCTCTTTATTCATATGCCACTTCTAAAGTGTGTACAGAATGCTGTTTTGTCAGAACCGATGCATATATGTGTCACCATTCACCAGCTAGGTAAAATATTTTGATTTTGTAAATTGGAACCTTTTTGCTTTCTCTTATACGTCTTTATCAATCATCAATCAATATTTAGGTCATAATTATCAATTACTATAACCTATTTTGATAGCGGGCCATATACTGGTTCTAATTGTTCTTGCAAACTATGATGGGAAATTTATTATTTTACTCAAAAGGCTTTGAATCTATGGCCCAAACACAATGATTGTGTGGTATTGAAGGCTGGGTTTATATGGACATTTTGATGGGTACAGCTTCTAAACAAGAACAGTACAAGAAACAAGGCACAGATATTATTAAAATGTAACTCTCAGATAGGGCTGGGACGATTCACCAATGCATCGTGATACATTTAAGTTTGATACAGCTATCGTATCGTCGACTGGTGTATCGATACAAAATGATACACAAGTTTTTTTTTCAAAACAGTATTATCTTAAACATGTTACAGTACTTATTTAGAGAAACATATGCAAGTATGATAGAGTTACTTGTTTGATTATTACAATAGTGTTATTGTTAAACACAAATACCTTGAAATAAATCATTTTAAATCTTGATACCGTTTCATTCTTTCAAAGTGTATGTATCGTGATACGTATCGTATCGCAGGTAAAATATCGCGATATGTATGGTATCGTGACACAGTGTATCGTCCCAGCCCTACTTGCTTTTCACCTGCATATTCACTGCTTCACTTAAATGTGTTACATCATCCAACCATGTTTTGTTATATTCAATATCATCTTTTCTGATACTCTGCATTCCATTTCAGTTGTTAACTGCTTGCCCATAACAATTATCCTATTTGATACAATTCACACACAAGAGTCGTTGGTCAACAAAAACTCAAAACACTTCATTTTGTTTCAATAGCATACAGATAACTCATCAAGATTATCAGAAAACATTGTGAAATTCACATTCACTACTGTGCAGATTAATGCTGTACAGCCAGGTACTTTACTTCCTCAATAGATCTCTTCCCAGATCTCTTATTGTAGTAATCTACATGTTACTATTAACATGGTTTAACACTTATGGGTCAGCCATCTATGACATTTAGGACAATTACTAATATGATATTAACTTTGTCATAAAATATCTCTACACTTGGTAGATTATTCAAACATATAACTTCAATGTCTTTCATCATCACCATCAATGGATTGAACTGTCAGAAACATGTGTATATATACCAAGCTAAATGATTTTCTTGTAAGTTGTATTCATTTGATTTTGCAAATTTTCCAATGTATGTCATTAGTATGTAATCTGCTTATATTATCATTAATGAATGTGTGCATATACACATGAATAAAAGGTTGAAATGGACTACAAGTCTGCTTTAACTATACAACATACCAAAACTTAGGTTAATTTAATAATTCACCAGAGTTCTGCACAACGTGTATCAGGATATGGAATGGTGTCACGCATAAGTAATGCCATTGTGAAACACATATGTTGAAATTGAATCTAACACAGAATGGGGGCACGCCCACAAATCAGGAATGCGTTTTTTAGGAATAAAATAGGTTGGAAACGGAAATCAAGTGCATCACATTGGATAATAAACGTATGTTTCATTATGACTGAAAGCGCTAACTGATATGCATGGCAGATCGCGACGTATCTAAGAGTGTGCATGGTCTAAATAAACAAACTGAACCGAAGCGTCCATGCTGGTTCGCGAGGTACTCGAGATCGGTGATCGGAGTATGTGGGGACTCACCTCTGTTGCTGGAGCGAATGAAATTTCTGTTCTGTTGAAATTGAAGTATCTTAGGTCTTTTCTACCAACTGATGCTGATCTCAATTGGCCGTAATGCGTGTACAGACAAGGCAAATGCCATTGAGGTTGCTACCAACAACAACTAATACAAACTTCACGCACCTACAAACAACTATGGCACCGGTCAAATAACCAATGACAATGGATGTTACACGATAACGCACCGCTTGTGTATCTAACGTTCATTTTCATTGGCTCATGCTGGGACAGCACGTTTGGAGGAATTCCATTTATCATTAGCCAATGAGCATCGCTGTAAATGAATCCATCATTGGAGATATTTTCTTAAGTTAAATGTGATTGGCTCTTACCGGAGGAAGTGTCCGGTGAATCCCAGTCTGGAGAAGTGACCCCTAACCTCGTGTAAATCAACACATTTCAGTATCCAGGCACCGCATCAACCCTGACTGTTCATCATTGCTGTAAGTACTCTTTGTGCATGATAATTGTCTCCAAACACGAATATTGCCATATGTGGTTTTTACTTTATCGAAAATTGTTCATTGAAAACTCCAGGCGCTGTATCTGCAAAGGTCATTTTGCACATGACTTTAATGCATGATGATCGATTTACGGTTCCACCCTATTAATTGGACAATCTAATGATTAGGCGATTACTATATAACTGTTTTTCAGTAGTGTCAATGTAGTTCTCAACATATGCTATACGCCACTTCACGCTGTCCTTTAACAGATCAAGTGATCTACGTTATCAGGATCGCTACAAGGATCAACCCTCTGCCAATATAGGGGAAAACCACACTCACCCGACTAGGCCAAGATCGTGGTACGACTACGAGTCTAAAGTCCAGAGCATGATAGCTGTTATACGTGAACTTTAATTGATATTTGCGTTGTGCATTCTCGGCGAATTGCAGAGTGATCGCAATCTTTGATCGGATGACAGGCACCTCATTTAAATACCCCCAATACCCTAAGTGTAAAGAAATACTCAAGTGAAGTGATCATCAAGAAAAAGTGATATTGGTAAGGGCATGTTCTACCTTTGAATTTTAGGTTTGCTTTACTATGCGCATTGTGGTTGAAGTATCTGCAAGTGATTGAGCTTTTTTGTTAAAATATCTTAATAGTGTTTTTGAAATGAAAGTTACATCTTAAATATTATTTTAATACCCAATACAGTCATCTGTTACATGTTTGCCTCTATTGTAGTTTCGTTCTGTTCCATTACCCATTTTGACTGATCCAGGTATAGACATTATGTACATATGAACAAATATCTATAACATCTATGGTAAAGTATGGGATGAGTGAAATTAAGAGTAAGTAAATAGTAACTGAGTTATAAAAAAATAGCATATGTACTTTATACAGTCTTAATGTAAGAGTGTTTTGGGTCTTTTTATGTTTCAGCACAGAGGATATGTTTTTGTATGGTTTTCAGTTAGCATTGATGCATATATTTAAAAAAAATACTCTTAAGCCTGTCCACATGTTCAGTATTTTCCATTTATCTGTCCAGAAAATGTATATAAGTATAGAGTAATGACTTGTTTCTTATAATAAACACCACAACAGGGCATTTTGATTGAAACTGAGGTTTCTAAGTATCAGTACTCTTGCAGCACTAATTCTTATGCCATTATTATTTCAACCTGGTCATCAGCTTATGATACTGGGAATGTTTATCACTGGTTTCATAAAATCTGTGTTTTTGCCAATGCAAACAGTTAAAACAGGTTCTCTTTATGTCTGATAATGTCAGAAAAATATATCAGCACATAATTGACATCAGTGTTGAACTGACATCAAAAAGTATTCATTCAATGCCTAATTCTTTTTGAAGAACTTTCTAATTTTTGTTATTGTCAGTGACTTATGTTGGTTTACAGCTAGTTATGAAAACATTTGTCTTTAAATGCCAACAAAACAATTAGATTTATTAGAATAACAATGGCAACTAATCAATGCTAATTAGGCAATTGTACAAGATAGAAGTGATTAGTGTGGGTATTGTTAATGTCACCTGGATCATCAGTTAATTACCTGAGTTAACGAGCTGTTTTGTTGTCCCTGTTTCAGTTATACAGTATGTCACAAGAGAGCATTTAATGATGGAAACAGGAAAATCTGTTTAGTATTTACAGGTTTGATCAAATCAATGTGTGACATGTTTGCATACATCTTGGAAGTACAGAAACTTCCGCCTGTATTTAAAGGATCTAAAGTGTATATATATGCTGACAGGATAAATCTCATCAATATTTCAAGGATTTGTATACAGTACCTCAAGCCCTAAGCTAGTCTGTCTCACAGTCCCAGAAACATATTATTTTCCCTACAGCCTAGCCCTCCCTGCAATGCTAAAGCCCTAAATGAAGCAATCTAATTTCCTCATGTTCTAAATCTCTGGTCTCCCTAGGGTTCCTTTTCAATTTAAATGGGTTTATTTGATGCAATCAGAACTGTATATATTCAGGGACTGAGCGTTAGTCAACCCCTGCCACTCTCCACACTGCTTAGTATCACAGAACAGTTAGGATTGCAGAAAGTCCAGCTCAGTGTGGGTCTTATTTGACTTCCAGTAAAACAGGGTCTCATAGCTTGACTTATACACTAGTGTTTACTACACTGCAGTTCCACCCTTTATACGTAGGCGATGGAGGTACATATACATAGTGTATCCAAACCTGAGAATTATTTACAATGAAATGACTGTAATGACTGGTTTCAGTCACATGAAGTCTGCACCACAGCCTCCATTCTGAGTAATGACAGAACCATGCTTACAGACACCGATACCGATACCGATGGTTTAGGTCCAGTGTTTATGGTGATGAATTTAAGGTTCACACCAGCCCAGATTTGACAATAAGTAATTAATGAGCTATAAGGGTCAACACAGCTTAGATTTTAATGTTGCCATGGTTATGGACAACTTGCCATGGTTATAGACAGATTGTAGCGGTGAGGTAGCCTAGTTGTTAAAGGGAATCTTGCTAAAAGTGGTGTAAAACCAAACTCACTCAATTATAAACATATTAAACAGAACTGGTATTTTGAATTTGAGTTTATCAAACATACATGCAAACCAAACCTTGACACAAACATTTCAAACAAAGATATCCTGTTTGACAACATTAATGTTGAGTGACCAGCTTACAAGCAGAGCCTGACTGACATGCAGCATAAACATTGTCATAACTATTATACTCATCTGATCATTGTGAGGGCAAACTATCTGTAGACACTGCAAGTCAGCAAAATGTCAACCATTTTATGTTTATAACACTTAACAGTGTCATTATAGAGATTGAAATTTTGCATGAATATATTAATTTGTATTTATATGTTGAAAAGGTGTAGTTTGTAAGTACCCTTGAATGTGTATTTAAACTAGTATGGACTCTTCTGTGTCTGAAAAAAATGTAATTTTTGTCTAAAGCAAAAAGTAAAAATGCCATTATTATATATATCCTTAATTTGTAACTGAAATGCAATCATTGTAGAAATTTGCAACAAATATGCACCATTCATCCATACAATCATTTTATACACCATACACCATAAACCCTTGCAGATACTGAAACAGATTTCACTAATTTCCACTCTATTTTCAAATTGTATCTGAACATTGTGTCATAATATGTAGGTGATGATTTGTCCGTAACTGTTTAGTTTACAATTTCTTGAACATTGTTTGTCAAATCCAAATGGGTATGATGAAATTCACACTTTGCATACAAGACATTCCATTTCGCATACTGTATCAGCTTCCTGTCTTACTGAATTGAATGCATACAACCTAATCAGTGATAATACATTTGAGTGCAAGTACAATAAAAATATGCATCAAAGTTAACATTTTGATAATGAAACCTCTGGTGTAAGACTTCAACTATCAATTTCAAAACAAACTGACAAAACACACTCTCAAATGAACAATCAGCTGCTCTACCACTTCGCTTTGGACGAATCAGGTGGTGATTATTGCAATATAGGCATCCCTGATGTTTCATGAAATGACAGAACAAATATTTCAGGCAGGGTATGAAACTACCAAAAATTTCAGCCAGACCACAGGGCTGTTTAGATGTAAAACTTGCCAGCCCTGACCAAAACTTACCTGCCTGCAAATAATTTAGGTTTGACATCCAATTTAGCTTATCATCCATTATTGGAATTCATCATTTACTTTACGAATGAATTATTAATGATTTATTATCCTGAAATATGATGAATATCTTCATATACATTTCTAAATTTTAACCTGACCGACGGGAAGGTGAATTTAAGAATCTGGCAGTCCGTGTTGAAAATAACCCGTCCAGGGCGGTCGGGCAGTCAGGTATTTCGATTGCTGTTTGAGGACACAACACTAGATATATCATTGTTTAAGGGAAAAGATATCCTGTTTTCACACCAGCGTGAACGTTACCAATAAAAGTGAAGGCTACTCTTAACTGTCTGTAAGTGTAATAGTAACAAGTTTAGCTCACATCACGCATACGTGTGCTGTCAGTTTAGGTTGGACCGTCCAGATCAGCGCACCTAGTGGGTTAGCGAAGGGAAGATAATTTGAAAAAGATCGCAAATTATATGGAAAGTTGTTACATTGCTTAAAAGTATAAATATGTATGAAACTGTAAAATAAAAGTGAGTATATACTATTGGAAATAAAGCTCTCAGCTGGTAACATTTCATACATAATGATATGATGTGCATAAGAAAGAGACAAATGCAATTACATTCTTATTAGTTATAAACCATATAAAAGTATATTTATTGGGATATTAGTCTGCTGTTATGCGGCTCCATGATTACTGCATATCGTATATCAACATATTCAAATGATCTTGTGATTCTGGGTATACAACTGCTAAGGACAACCTCAAATTAAAAGCATTTAACACATAGCTTCAAGCCTGGGGAGATGAGAGCTATTCAAGAGCAAGTTTACATTGGCATTGGCACATTATAAACGGAGGCATCTAAAGACACTGTAAGTTGTTGTTTCATTAACATATGATCCTCGATCTGAATCAGAGATGCTCCCTGATTATGTTTATAAGTTTGTCGATGCCATGTCTGTGCTCATGACTTTCACCAATCTGGTGAACATGAAAACCCTGTATCACTGTTAATAAGTGAAATACTGTCCTGATGAAGTCGTTTACACACTCACACACAATCTAGTGTTGAATATTTAAACATGGAAAGTCTGAATAATACCCAATTTAATGAAGTTTCTGTCAGCATTCATGTACTTATATGGCATAAAGCATTTCTGGTGTCCCCCGCCGTGATGTTGCTGGAATATTGCTAAAAGTGGCATAAAACCAAACTCAGTCAGTCAGTCTATGGCATAAAGGGGTGGTGGGGTAGCCTAGTGGTTAAAGCGTTAGCTTGTCACACCGAAAACCCGGGTTCTATTCCCCACATGGGTACAATGTGTGAAACCATTTCAGGTGTATCATGCTGTGATATTGCTAGAATCCTCCTAAAGCGGCATACAACTAAACTCACTCACTCATGCTTTGGCGTAAAGAATACATCCTAACTTTTACATAGTCAAGCCAGGATCTGCACTCACCTCAACTTTGTTGGCTATTTCATCACCATATCTATACATGAGCATGAGTGTAATCATGGGATAGCTCCAGTATATTTCACACCAGGCTTTTTACCCTTAATAAACTGACATGCTGTGGTATAACTTAAGCATGACAAGTGTAGTTAGAAGTTTCAACACTTTTCTGGTCAGCCATGGCAACAAGGCAAATTAGTGTTGAATATAACTGGTCTTGTTAAAAATACAAGTCAGGACTATAGATTGTCTTCCTTCTGATTACTTATGATTTATACCAGAGGAAAATATCAGTACTTTGACCATGCCCAGATACTGCTACATACAATTTATGCAGCAGGTGTCAGCAGGGGTTATCAGGTGCCCCACAGCACTTCTGACGACAACCAGTCTCGTCACACAAGCTTTTATGCTTATCTCAGGAACAAGGATTAACTGTTTATGCCTGCTTTGATTCCATGATAACCTGTGTATTTTATCAAATCTGCAACCAAAAACACCACAAACTGAATTAATTTTGGTTTGTTGGTATACATATATGCATGGAATGTTTCAAAAAGAAAATAACAGCAAAACTGTGTAACCAAAATAAAGAACAAATTACATTTCACACATACGCCTTTCCAGGTGTTTGTTTATTGTCTACTTGTCGCTAATAGATGGCAACTAAGTAAAAACCCAAATTTGGTAGTGATAGTTTCTTTGGTTATTCAACATGTTTGAAACTTCATTTGTCCTAAAGCCCAGTCTATTTGATACTTTTTAGACCAGATGAAATCGTTTCTTAAAAATATTCCGCTTAAAAAGCTGTCTGGCATGTGTGAGGTGACTTTTAATTTGCATCTGATCATGTATGTATGTCACATGTTACAAAACATTAACAAGCAATACCTGTCTGAGTTTGAATAGGTGAGATTCCCCTGGTGAATTATTCATTTCAGTATTTACTGTAGATTTATATAGGAGATAGCTTTGAGCAGGTCTCAGTCGGCTTACAAACTACACAACTGACTGGAGTGAGTGAGTATGGTTTCACACCGTTTTTAGCTATATACCAGCAGTATCACAGTTGGGGCGGACAACACAAAAGGGCCTCACACATTGTATCATGTGGGGAATCAAACCTGCATCTTCGGTGTGACGAGCCAACACTTTAACCACTAGGCTACCCTACTGCCTCCAGCAGACTGGAACCAAAGGAGCTGAAAACATCGTCTGGAGTCCCAGAGTGTGTTGAGCAGTCAAAAATGTAATTATTAAGGATCATTAATTTGGGAGAAGAGACAATTGACGTTAACTGATTATCCATGCAAAATCATACTTTATAAATTTTCTATGATCTGATGAAATATCACAAAATACTAATGAAACAAACATTCATTGTTAGAATATCGATCCTGCCATTAAAATTTGTAAAGCATTGTATTATAAAGAGTTATATATTAACCCACCTAATAACATGTATAAATAGTTATTAGGTACAGAGAACATGCATAATAAGTTTTCGATATACTAAGTATGTGCATTTTATTTCGGTTGATGGCTTGGATCGTTCACTTAATTCACTGCGGACAGATTATCCATAATTCCTTATGGTCATTGGTTATTTATAATCATTAATTTACTGGTCGGGAATTGAAGTACAGTATTCACTAGCCCCATTCAGGAAACATTGGCATGATGGCTGACAGAGGAAATGCTTAACATTAGGTATAATGGATCAGATATGGTGCCATGATTTACCCGTACATCCGTTACTATCCGAGCATGATGATTCTATATCTCTGAAGATACATGTGATGTGACTAGTCATGCATAGAATTAGTTTAATTCCATATAAGTTTTCCAAAAGTATTCTTAATATCCCAGTCTTATTCCTGGGCAGCCTGCATTATAAAGTCACCATGATTAGACAGTCAGATCAGGGCCGCATTAACTGGCCATGTGACTTATACATAACCTCCTATGGCAACAGCCTCTTGTTAGCTGGGACAATAGAACATGGAGCATTTCATGCAAAAACAGATTATTATTATTATCGTCATATTGGATCAGGATTTTAAGTGTTGCTGTGTGTAAGAATACATGAAGTAGGCATAGCATGACAAAGAATTTTGCGTAATTTTCATGAACAGTTCAGTTGTGAACATGGTGAACTCGTTCAACTGCAGCTTTGATTAAAATGATTCATTTTCATTTTCAAAGATCTTTTCCTGAAGAACAGGGAATGATGCACATGAATAAATAATCCTGCAATATAGTTATATGTGAATATTGTGAAGTATTATTATGCATGCAAAGAGGCCATTAGTTAAAAATAAGATATGGAATTACCCAACTGAAACTGCAGGAAGCTTTTGGATGCAATGATATACCGGTACTCTGTATTTCTTTTGCATCTGCATATATTTTTTATATATTTTATTTCTGGGAGTATGGAATGCCAGATTTTGTGTAAATTCCTGGTTGTGTCTCTGTAGCCCAGTATTTAAAATGACACTTTGACATTGTGTTGACTTGACTTTGACAAGTGACAGGGTAACAAAGGTTGTTAAAACTGTCTGATGGACGGTTGTCAGTGAATCCTGTCACTTATTATGACTTATCCGTTTATAATATGTTTTCAATACAGTCACACTTACTTGTAAAAAACATTAACCTAAATGTTACCAAATGTTAACAGACCATGGTTCTTTAACGTTAGCTGTTAACACTTTTGTTAATTCTTTTACTGTATAAAAATAATGGTGCAGATTTTGCAGAACTATTTTAGAGAAATGAAGTGAAATTTCTAATTTTGTATTTTGATGTAAGAAAGGATAATTATTTGTATGAAAATGTCACGAAAAAAAAAAATATCATAGATGTTAGGAAAGATATTACATGTTTAAATCCGTTATTTTTGATAATGATAGCAGAACAGACCAGTGTTAATATCTGGGCAGCATCATTGACTCATAACTCACATGGGATGCAAACAGGTATGTAAGGGTCAACAGAGGTTTGAGGCAGTGGGGTAGCCTAATGGTTAAAGCGGGTCCGCCCACCACGCTGAAGACCTCGGTTCGATTCCTGATATGGGTACAATGTAAGAAGCCTATTTCTGGTGTCCCCACCATGATATTGCTGGAACATTGCTAACAGCGGTGTAAAACCATACTCACTCACTCACTCAAAAGTGGTTGTTTTCTATGTTGTTTAAGACATTTTCAGATTGACTCTACCTTCATGTCATGTTTTTTAAAACACTGTTATCTGTTCACTGATTTGCTGATGCTGAGAACAAACAGGGCCTGGGTTGTATTCATGAATGCTAGTACAAAGTTTTTGTGATCATAAATTGTTGATCATCCTTTTGTTGGTGACTCATTTAATCTATATTATATGTGTGACCTCCTTATTTCCTTGTGCTGATGTAACCCATGTTTCCGTGGTGATGATAAAGTGTTATCTTGTCACTGCTTGTTGACAGAATGTATTCTGTAGGGATCATACAATG
Organism: Haliotis rubra; assembly: GCF_003918875.1. Lineage (NCBI taxonomy): Eukaryota > Metazoa > Mollusca > Gastropoda > Lepetellida > Haliotidae > Haliotis > Haliotis rubra. Next base: position 319,040 of record NW_025767021.1, read on the forward strand.
ATTGTATGTCAAACAGTATATGTACACTTACATTTGCCACAATTGGACGTCCCTTCAGTTTACTGGCCCAAGCCATACTATACCTTTGTCCAGTTCATAATTGAGAAAAGAAATGTTGGTTATGCCTCCATCTTGGAACAAGGTCGTTGTGCTGCATGGTGTTCCCACTTGTAATGGGGTGACCGTCCCGGGTACACATTACAGCCACTACTGGTCAAGTACTGGTCAGTGTGGTCATGTCAGGGAAACAGAGTCGTTCTTCAAGAAGGGCACTAATTAATCTGGGCGGTGGGGTAGCCTAGTGATTAAAGGGTTCGCTCATCACACGGAAGACCTGGGTTTGATTCCCGACATGGGTACAATGTTTGAAACCCATTTCTGGTGTCCCCTTGCCGTGACATTGCTGGAATATTGCTAAACGCGGCATAAAATCAAACTCATTCACTCACTACTTTTTTAGTATGTTCCTCAACAACATCAGCCACTTGTAATTTGATTCTTTACCATGACATATAATGTGTGGGGATATAGTCAACGCCTATGAAGTGTGTGTCCGTCCGTCCTAAATAATTTCATTTCCGCGGAGCGTAACTGAAAAGAACAAAAATTTGTATATGTATCAAACAGAACCTGAAGTGGTGCCTTTTGAGCTAACTCAAAAATTGCTCAATATCTATCAATAAAACTTGGCAGACATATGAGACAGATCCCAAAGTAGTGCCTTTTGCTATTTGCGGATTTTTGGCATTTTTATTTTTCTTGTTTTCCATTGAAACGAATCAGACTTAGTCTCAAAAGGGAGGGATGGGCTTCGTTTCTGGAGCACAACTTGAAAGCCGTTCAGTATCTTTCTACAACTACAAGACTTGGCAGATATATCAAACAGATCTTGAAGTGGTGCCTTCTGCTATTTGCAGATTTTTTGCGTTTATATTTTTCTTTCATGATTTCCATGGAAACGATTTGGACTTAGTCTAAAGGACTTTAAGTAACTCTCAGATGATTTGTTCTTTCAAATTTGTGGGGGCCGGGGGGATTTATCATCTTCTGATGACTCTTGTTTGTATTTTACAGCCGTCCTAAAGTGGTGACCTTGACCTTGATCTAACCATGGCAGCCCTTACAGCGCTAATGGACAAATATACATGGGTCATGACCGAGTTGAGAGGTAAGGACATCATGTTTTAAAAATGTAGAGGATATCTGAAGGTGTGTAAAAAATATGTTCAATGTTCTTCAGGCAGGAGTTTCAGTATTGTTTAGCAAACCCACTTGTAGATAACCTTATGTGATTTATGACATGAGGTGGTTGATAGCCTGGTGCTAAAAGCATTCACTCCTAACACTAAACCATGGTTATAATAATGCTAGCAAGAGCTATATACCAGTGTTCTTCATTCTTAATTCATTAATAAGATGAAAATGAATGATGTCTCAAATTATGTGACTGGGTGTTTTGCTTCTTTTATTCTCTCTGTAACATATACAAAGCAGCAATTGTTTAATATATTGTTTTTATGTAGTAATACATTCTTGAGTTGTTTACCGTGTTAATGTGTTTACTGACAGCTGATTGACAGACTGAGTACGAGTCCACTGGAGAGTTACATATGTTATATTAGGGATTACACTTTCTCAATAAAGTACAGATTCTAGTACTTTCGTTAGGTTAAGTCCCATACAGGATTCAAACTCACACCCTCAGAGTCAGGCACCTAATCGCCAGCACACAAAGTCAGCCATCTAACCCGCTCAGCCACCGATGCTTCCAACAGAAGTACTAGAATCTGTACTTTACTGACAAAGTGTAATCCCAAATATATCATATGTTACATTTGACCACTTTCCTAAAATGGGATTGTCTATTCATTGAAGAGTTATTGTTAACACACATTGTTAACCTCTGATCTGTGTTACCTGTGATGCTGAATCTCTTGTAGTGGAGATATGGAGATGGTAACTAATATCTCAACTGTAGTAAATAACCATGGTAACTGTTTGTGATGTTTACGTTTTTGTATTACAACACAATAGTAACTGATATCTATGCTGTTTTAGAAAATAACCGTGGTAACTGTTTATGGTATCTGTGTTGTTGTAGATGTTAATCAGGTGACTAATATTCCTGCTGTAGTAGTGTTACGTGAGCTTCTTTCCTTTAGAACGCTGCCATTTTTCTTTCTACCTCACGTCACTCTCTTACCTAAAATACTATTTTCCTAAAGCAAACGTTTATGCAAAACCAATTAACAGTGAGCTACTACTGAAACATTGTTCTGTGACAATTTCTGAACTAGCAAGCATATCTTTGATTAAAAACAAAATAACTAGCCAATAAAATGTATGTTACATGACAGTAGAAGATCACCATGGTAACTGTTCATAGCATATATACTGTAAGTAACTGTGATATCTGATATCGGTGTTTTTGTAGACCCTCGGACGGATGGATGGTTTATGATGGAATCTGTGTGGCCGACGGTGGCTGCAGTGTTGGTGTATCTTGTTGTTGTTGCCTGGGGTAGCAGGCTGATGTCCAATCGCCCAGCCTTCAAGGTCAACAACCTCCTCGTGACGTACAACTTCTTCCTCATGCTGCTGTGTATGTACCTGTTTGTTGAGGTAATCCACCACTTGTTTTGTTAGCCTTGTAACCAAGTCATCTAAGGAGGCACATTTTAGACAGGCACAGAGTTGGTTTAGACAGAGAGTTGCCTCCATTAGCGGTGTCAGGATCTTGTTAACCAAGTCATCTAAGGAGGCACATTTTAGACAGGCACAGAGTTGCCTCCATTAGCGGTGTCAGGATCTTGTTAACCAAGTCATCTAAGGAGGCACATTTTAGACAGGCACAGAGTTGCCTCCATTAGCGGTGTCAGGATCTTGTTAACCAAGTCATCTAAGGAGGCACATTTTAGACAGGCAGTGAGTTGCCTCCACTAGCGGTGTCAGGATCTTGTTAACCAAGTCATCTAAGGAGGCACATTTTAGACAGGCACAGAGTTGCCTCCATTAGCGGTGTCAGGATCTTGTTAACCAAGTCATCTAAGGAGGCACATTTTAGACAGGCACAGAGTTGCCTCCATTAGCGGTGTCAGGATCTTGTTAACCAAGTTATCTAAGGAGGCACATTTTAGACAGGCACAGAGTTGCCTCCATTAGCGGTGTCAGGATCTTGTTAACCAAGTCATCTAAGGAGGCACATTTTAGACAGGCACAGAGTTGCCTCCATTAGCGGTGTCAGGATCTTGTTAACCAAGTTATCTAAGGAGGCACATTTTAGACAGGCAGTGAGTTGCCTCCATTAGCGGTGTCAGGATCTTGTTAACCAAGTCATCTAAGGAGGCACATTTTAGACAGGCACAGAGTTGCCTCCATTAGCGGTGTCAGGATCTTGTTAACCAAGTCATCTAAGGAGGCACATTTTAGACAGGCACAGAGTTGCCTCCATTAGCGGTGTCAGGATCTTGTTAACCAAGTCATCTAAGGAGGCACATTTTAGACAGGCACAGAGTTGCCTCCATTAGCGGTGTCAGGATCTTGTTAACCAAGTCATCTAAGGAGGCACATTTTAGACAGGCACAGAGTTGCCTCCATTAGCGGTGTCAGGATCTTGTTAACCAAGTTATCTAAGGAGGCACATTTTAGACAGGCAGTGAGTTGCCTCCATTAGCGGTGTCAGGATCTTGTTAACCAAGTCATCTAAGGAGGCACATTTTAGACAGGCACAGAGTTGCCTGCATTAGCGTGTCAGGATCTTGTTAACCAAGTTATCTAAGGAGGCACATTTTAGACAGGCAGTGAGTTGCCTCCATTAGTGGTGTCAGGATCTTGTTAACCAAGTCATCTAAGGAGGCACATTTTAGACAGGCACAGAGTTGCCTGCATTAGCTGTGTCAGGATCTTGTTAACCAAGTTATCTAAGGAGGCACATTTTAGACAGGCAGTGAGTTGCCTCCATTAGCGGTGTCAGGATCTTGTTAACCAAGTTATCTAAGGAGGCACATTTTAGACAGGCACAGAGTTGCCTCCATTAGCGGTGTCAGGATCTTGTTAACCAAGTCATCTAAGGAGGCACATTTTAGACAGGCACAGAGTTGCCTCCATTAGCGTGTCAGGATCTTGTTAACCAAGTTATCTAAGGAGGCACATTTTAGACAGGCACAGAGTTGCCTCCATTAGCGTGTCAGGATCTTGTTAACCAAGTCATCTAAGGAGGCACATTTTAGACAGGCACAGAGTTGCCTCCATTAGCGGTGTCAGGATCTTGTTAACCAAGTTATCTAAGGAGGCACATTTTAGACAGGCACAGAGTTGCCTGCATTAGCTGATGTCAGGATCTTGTTAACCAAGTCATCTAAGGAGGCACATTTTAGACAGGCACAGAGTTGCCTCCATTAGCGTGTGTCAGGATCTTGTTAACCAAGTTATCTAAGGAGGCACATTTTAGACAGGCAGTGAGTTGCCTCCATTAGCGGTGTCAGGATCTTGTTAACCAAGTTATCTAAGGAGGCACATTTTAGACAGGCACAGAGTTGCCTCCATTAGCGTGTGTCAGGATCTTGTTAACCAAGTCATCTAAGGAGGCACATTTTAGACAGGCACAGAGTTGCCTCCATTAGCTGTGTCAGGATCTTGTTAACCAAGTTATCTAAGGAGGCACATTTTAGACAGGCACAGAGTTGCCTCCATTAGCTGTGTCAGGATCTTGTTAACCAAGTCATCTAAGGAGGCACATTTTAGACAGGCACAGAGTTGCCTCCATTAGCTGTGTCAGGATCTTGTTAACCAAGTTATCTAAGGAGGCACATTTTAGACAGGCACAGAGTTGCCTGCATTAAGTGTGTCAGGATCTTGTTAACCAAGTCATCTAAGGAGGCACATTTTAGACAGGCACAGAGTTGCCTCCATTAGCGGTGTCAGGATCTTGTTAACCAAGTTATCTAAGGAGGCACATTTTAGACAGGCAGTGAGTTGCCTCCATTAGCGTGTGTCAGGATCTTGTTAACCAAGTTATCTAAGGAGGCACATTTTAGACAGGCACAGAGTTGCCTCCATTAGCGTGTCAGGATCTTGTTAACCAAGTCATCTAAGGAGGCACATTTTAGACAGGCACAGAGTTGCCTGCATTAGCGTGTCAGGATCTTGTTAACCAAGTTATCTAAGGAGGCACATTTTAGACAGGCACAGAGTTGCCTCCATTAGCGGTGTCAGGATCTTGTTAACCAAGTTATCTAAGGAGGCACATTTTAGACAGGCACAGAGTTGCCTCCATTAGCGGTGTCAGGATCTTGTTAACCAAGTTATCTAAGGAGGCACATTTTAGACAGGCAGTGAGTTGCCTCCATTAGCGGTGTCAGGATCTTGTTAACCAAGTTATCTAAGGAGGCACATTTTAGACAGGCACAGAGTTGCCTCCATTAGCGGTGTCAGGATCTTGTTAACCAAGTCATCTAAGGAGGCACATTTTAGACAGGCACAGAGTTGCCTGCATTAGCGGTGTCAGGATCTTGTTAACCAAGTTATCTAAGGAGGCACATTTTAGACAGGCAGTGAGTTGCCTCCATTAGCGGTGTCAGGATCTTGTTCACCAAGTTATCTAAGGAGGCACATTTTAGACAGGCACAGAGTTGCCTCCATTAGCGGTGTCAGAATCGCAGATTCACTTATATTGTTGGTGGGATTAAGCTGGTGCTGATGGGTTAAAGTGGTGATTTAACTGACATTCAAATCGTTCAGAGCATCATTATGAGTAAACAAAAATAATTCCAGCCTCCCTGATACCAGTTAGCCCGACTCTTATATTCTCAACTTTGGCAGCACCTTTTTCACAAAGACGTTGGTGCCGTGACGATCACAATACTTAGTCAACAGTTCAAGCACAGTTCAAGGTTTATAATCATAATAAATGTGCATTTGTAATGCGCCTTTTCCATATACAAGGCATATGCTCAAAGCGCTGACATGTTACAATTATATGCAAATGTACAGGGAGGGAAATATAGTTAGTTGTAATGAGAGGAAAACAGGTGGGTCTTCAGCAAGTGCTTGAATAGTGTAAAGTCAGCTGCTGATCCTATGGCCAAAGGGAGAGAATGTGGAAGATAATTCCACAGTAGAGGGGCAGCAACAAGCAAAGGAAAGGTTTCTCTGCTAAACCACAATCTTGGGTATGCTTGGTAACGATCTTCAGTGACAATTGTGTATCATTCAGTAATAGGCCGGGGCTAACATACTAAACTCCTTCAATGTGATCAGGATTTTAAGAGAAAACAATTTCTTATCTAAAATGTGAGCAGAACATTTTGATTTCCATGATACCTTGAACAATGTTTATGATGGGTTATTATGTGAGAATGTAGAGTTATTATGTGAGGATGTAGAGTTATTATGTGAGGATGTAGAGTTATTATGTGAGAATGTAGGGTTATTATGTGAGAATGTAGAGTTATTATGTGAGAATGTAGAGTTATTGGACTGCCATATGTGTTTCTGGACTCAAATGTTACTGCGTTGCCCCCTGTGGTGCTTATTGGTACACCTCTACACTTCAGTTTGTCATCTCTGCCTGGCTGCAGCCGGGGTTCAGTCTAACCTGTCAACCTGTAGACTACTCCAATGATCCTATGGCGGTGCGGGTGAGTAGCCAACAGTTATTCTGCAGATGGGGAACAATTGTCGAAATTGGAAAGGGATACATCCTCGATAATCTCCGGGGTATATGTTCCGATAAATCTCATCTTAGTACCCTGGATGCATCTACGGCTCAGCCCGATAATTAGATTACCTTCCTTTGCTGGCTCCAACTTCTCACTGTAGCCAATCAGATAAGTTGTTATAACTGAGCTTGCCAGTGTCAACTAAGATTGCGGCCACAGCCACGAAGGTTTGTTCGCTGTGGGACTCAGTTTTAGGGAAAAAATAATACAGACAAATTGACAGGTTTGAAACCTTCAAAAAATATATGCAGGAACTCCTTCTACCACTTTCCAGGTACCTCAACGATTGTGTTGCAAAGTTTAATTGGTTAGATAAAGGAAGTGGAATTGAGTTATGGTAAAAGCCTTGTGATTGGTACGCTCGACTTCCCTGTGTATTTCCTTCCATGGTATCATAAAACATCCCAAACTGGTGCTATCAGTAAAACTGTTATACTGTACACTCTTCTTATGGAACAAGATAGAGGGATGATATTTAATTCATCTTTGTACCCTGAATGCTGCATTTCTGCTGTTTTATCACTGACTGGAGTATGTGTTGTGTTTCAGCTGGCACATGTGTGTTGGTGGTTTTACTTCTCCAAGCTTATAGAGCTGCTAGATACCGTAAGTACTTACTGTAGGTATTTAGGAGACATGCCTAGTTTATGACTAATAACATTAGATGACACTGGTTTGTATGGAAGGTAACCTTTCATGGCTAATCTGTGCCTTTCTCTAATGTTCACAGATATCCTTTCAGAGGACATGAGAGAAATAGATTTCATTAACACTTTGACAAACCAATGAAATGACTTCAGGGGGAATCTACATTAGCCAATCACTAAGTAGGTTTTTTGAGCCTTAGGGACCGTTCATAATTTATGAGGGGTGGGGGGATGTGATGATGATTTTAAGGGGGTCATCCATTTTGTTCTTGGGAGGTAGGGGGTTATCAAATTTGTACACATGTTCTAGGGGGTCAGCAATTTTGTACATAAAAATACTTTCAAGTTATGCTTTAAAAATATGGGAAGGGGAGGGGGCATTGATTTTGTACATGACATGTGGGGGTCACTTACTTTGTACATAAATTTTAGGGGGGGGCATTCACATTGTACATGCTTCTCCATTAAAATCATCATCACCCTCCCTAGCCATAAATTATGAACGGTCCCTTATGGCACAAGATTCAAAATGGTTATTTCCATTTCACACAACACACTATGAAAAATACTTTGACAGTGGATCATCATCTAAGGGACCGTTCATAATTTATGGCTAGAGGGGTGATGATGATTATTATTTTAAGGGGGGGTCACCCGTTTTGTTCTGGGGAGCTAGGGGGGTCAGCAATTTTGTACATAAAAATATGTTTAAAATTATGCTTGGAAATTATGGGAAGGGGAGGGGGGGTCATTGATTTTGTACATGACATGCAAGGGGGTCACTTATTTTGCACATAAATTTTAGGGGAGCCATTCACATTGTACATGCTACTCCATAGAAATCATCATCACCCCCAACCCCCCTAGCCATAAATTATGAACGGTCCCTAATAGAAGACATCAGCTAGTTTGACTAAAATAACTTTAGTTTGAGGTGAAACATTTGTAAACTCTAATCAATTTCTTTCTTGTGTTGAGAAAGAGAGTGTGGTTTCTGTGACCATGTCCAAGTATTGTGTTATCAGTTTAGTAATATAAGTGGGAGCACCTGACTGACTGTCTTTTCTGCAGGTGTTTTTCGTTCTACGGAAGAAAGGTAACCAGATCTCATTCCTCCATCTGTACCATCACTCTACTATGCCCATTCTCTGGTGGGCAGGGGCCAGGTTCGTCCCAGGAGGTGAAGGTCAGTGTCAAACTGTTATGCCACAACAACAACATTAAAAAAATCAGTTGTTTTAAGTTGTCTTTGTCCTGACTCATACGTTATTGCTTTATCTCCCTTTCCTTTCGAGGTACAGTGGAAACCTCTGTCCTGTTGTTCCCTAATGAACAGTCAAAAATAGCTCACCCCAAATGGGCCTCTCCCTGCCTCAGTGCCAGCATCCCATGTGACAGCTAGCTGCTTGTCAGTCTCTTGAACTAAGTTGTCTGTTAGCAGTCACTGTTCTCTAGTTGTCATCAATGTCATTATTTGTTTGGATTTTATGGTGCGTGTAATGAGACCGTGAATGTTGCAGGTTACTTCTCGGCCAGCATCAACTGTTTGATTCATGTGATCATGTACCTGTACTACCTCCTGTCTGCCATGGGGCCCAGCATGAAGAAGTACCTGTGGTGGAAGAAGTACATGACCACAATGCAGCTGGTGAGTACTCACATTCACGTCCATGCTGGTGGGAGTCCCTGGCCATGTACACCCTCCTTGACGAGCTGGAATCTCTTTGAACACTTTTATCTGTTCTGGAAAAACATTGTCAGGATTTTGCTAACCCAACTTAATATTTGAGTGAGTTCTAAGAAAAATGAGTTATTCGGCTGAGTACTGCTGAAATATTTTCTGTGCCTGATGCACTTTGACGTGACAAATTATCACTCCTCTTCCTCTTCCCACAGATGCAGTTCTGGGCCATCCTCGGCCACACCACCTACTCCATTTACCTCGACTGTGGCTACCCCCTCGGCTACAACATCGGCTTCCTCACCTACATGATCTCACACATCGTCCTCTTCTCCAACTTCTACTACCAGACCTACATCAATAAGTCCCAGCGTCCCACCTCTCTGGAGAACGGTAGCGCCAAGGCCAAGCAAAGAATGGCATCATTAACGGCACCGTCCAAAGCGGAGTGACAAATGGCAGTCTGCGGAAGCGGATTGAATGATGAAGGGCCAGAGTAGTTGTTAGTGATGTTTGTGTAACTGAATATCAGATATAACTAACTGACACTCATGTCAACTGACAATCATCCTGCCGATAGTGCTTACAACATTCATTGTACATCACTGTTCAGGGCTGCTAAACTTGTCATCAGGGCCCCTACCAAGCTCACCTATATCACATAATGTACTTATGTCACATGCAGTCATGGCTCAATATTACTTCCTCCTCTGCCAAGGGATCTCACACAGACTGAGACATACTTTCAGCATACCAGTGTTATCAGTGAATCCACTGCCTTCACATTGTAGAATTATTCTACTGCAGGGATAGTTTTTAGGGTTTCACTTGTGTTCATTGCTCACCTTCCAATGAAATATGCCAGTACAGTCTGCAGAGGGAATATACGTGTGGCCTGTCATTCATTAGTCCAAGGAGAAAGGTGTAGTGATATGTTTGTTGCACAAGCCTGGTGAAATGTCCATGGAAGATGATATGTAAATTACATACACCCGTTGCTATGTGCATGGAAATTGGTGGGTGTATGAATGTATATTACATACACCCGTTGCTATGTACATGGAAATTGGTGGGTATATGAATGTATATTACATACACCCGTTACTATGTGCATGGAAATTGGTGGGTATATGAATGTATATTACATACAGCCATTGCTATGTGCATGGAAAATGGTGGGTGTATGAATGTATATTACATACACCCGTTGCTATGTACATGGAAATTGGTGGGTGTATGAATGTATATTACATACACCCGTTGCTATGTACATGGAAATTGGTGGGTATATGAATGTATATTACATACACGCCGTTGCTATGTGCATGGAAATTGGTGGGTATATGAATGTATATTACATACACCCGTTGCTATGTGCATGGAAATTCATGGGTATATGAATGTATATTACATACAGCCGTTGCTATGTGCATGGAAATTGGTGGGTGTATGAATGTATATTACATACACCCGTTGCTATGTACATGGAAATTGGTGGGTATATGAATGTATATTACATACACCCGTTGCTATGTACATGGAAATTGGTGGGTAGATGATATGTATATTTCACACATCTCTCATTATATACATTAATGGATGTGTATTATGTACACTCAGTGGTATATACAGGTAGATGCAGCTGTATATCATACGCATATGACACACACTGACACACACATGAGCATGGAGTCACACACACACATCATGCATACACATCTCACCCACACTCTCTCGCGCACACGCACACACAGAGGTAAGGGAATATTGGTACATTATGGGATGTTGCGACACCAGCCAATTTTGAGTCCATGTATTGCACGAGTCAATGATGTGGACAAGTCGATGTGGTTTGGGGAGAACACTACACATTGTCCTTGAAATGACATGAGCCTTGGTGCAGTTATCATTGATATTAGACACTCATCATTCAATTCTGTATGTTAATTTATTGTAAATATCCCCATCTGCACTTTCATATTTTCATGAAAATAGCCCATCAATGCAATGAGATTAATGGTACAGATAATTTCAGAGTTCATGTTTTAATGGTGATTATTAAGCTGGTTTAATGTATTTGCTGTTATAATTATTGTGTAATCATTGCAATAATTCTGCTGGACATAATAGCTGCTCTTAATTATGCATTCATTTAGTTATGACTTTGCAGGATGCTGTGTCTTAGAACTGTCAAGCCTTAACTAAGTTAAAAATATTGTTTTCCCTGAGTTGACATTGTCATCCACAGAGAGAGATTCTACATGAAAGCTTGTCAACAGTGTGCATGTTTTCAGCAATAACTATTAACTATACAACCATTACTCACCAACTCCAATCTAATATGTTGTGTTCTACCATTCCAAACATATTGGTGGTTATATTTTATTTTGTTTGCACATAATTGAGTTGTGAGTTGTTAGCATGGTTACACTGCTTTTCCTGTATGGTTGGGGAACTTTTCACGGTATATCCCAGTATATGTCAACTTCAGTAATTTCATATACCAATATACATGACATCCTAGGGGGATCTGTTGAAACATATATCCCAGGTTATGTGAAGATAGTTGGACATGTACCATTTTATCAAGTATTTAGATTTGTTAATCTGTGTTTTAATTTCTGTTTGTTACACAAAACTCAGGACAATCAACAAGGGGAGACCACTCTTATGTGTGTCCCATTTCATATTAACCAAGGCTAGAAAAAGGTTAGAATCAAAACGATGAGAGAAGGTCAAGGTTATGGTTAAGAATAATTTGTCATCAAATGCCAAAAGTGGTCATGGTTAGGTTTAGATAAGTTCTAGTTGCACCATTTGTGACTTCAGTATATAAATGTGTTGAGGAGCATGTGTGACTGTTGCTACTAGCTGTGGTCATTCTTGGTATTCCAGTGAAATATGTAATCAAAGTGCTACCTCTAGTCAGCAGACGTCACTCAGGGTGGCCATCGCTAGCAGCGTCAGATCACGGGTGGGCATGAGTAGCTAATGGTTGTTATTTTCTTTGTTAAAGGTTGTGTGCATTACAATATAGTACAAATTATTAGAATTCTATTTTACAGTTTTTTCCCTTATGATATTACACTCAGATGTCTTTTTGACTTTTTTATGCACTTTTATATCACAGTCACTGATGTTTTTATTTGCATTTTGTTATTTTCCTACTACTCAGATGGTTTGTTTGTACAAGTGCCAATGTGTAATAACGACATCTGTTTTATACCAGTGAACAATCGAAATTCAAGTGGTTGTTGTTGAATGCATATATTCGATTACATTATTGTCATTTTTCTTATTGCATAATTGATGAGACTGACCTGAAAAAGTACAGGTACCTTATGACTGCTTGCCATCTGTGTCATGACAACCCAGTGTGTCTAGAGACTGTATTTATTTATGAAGTATATTTGTTTTGGATGCACTGTTGTTCATCCGTTTACAAGGCCAATGATAAATAGAATATTGAATATATAGGCTTGAATGCAGATCCTGTAAAGTGTCTTAAAGTGCGGGAATGTTGCAGAAGTTTCTTGTCCACATTTTTTTGCTCTGAATGCAAAAATAGAAACCTTTACTTTGAGTAATATCAACATCCAAGAGCGAGACCGTTTTTCTTTAGCTAAATGTGTGCTGTATGCTCTTATTTTGTTATTGTTTTGAAGTGAGAACAGTATTTATTCTTCCCACCGAGCTGATTTCAGTAATGAAGAAATCTTCTGAAGAGGAATGTTAAGCATGTGGTTTTATAAAAGTCTTTTAGTGGATAATGAGTAGGATGTGGGTGCATGGAGAGAAATTAAGACTTACAGTCTTCTCTATCTTTACACGATGAAGATTGGCGAGAACTAGTCATAAAGAAAGCTGAGATGTAACAGCATTGCCAAGAGCTCTTTCATTATAATGTCAAAGTTGCTATAATAATAATGATCTTGTGTATTCTTGTGAAGTTAGACTCACAGATAAACATTTTGTTCATGCTAGATTACTCCTGGTAGCACTTCAACATTTGCAGTTTAAACTTTCACATTTGATATCTGGACCCAGTAAAGAAAATTCCTTTTAATGCACATGGATTTATAATTGATGTATTTGACAAGTGCACAATTTGATGCATTTTTGTAAGAATTAACAGATAGCCTTTAACAGTGTATGACATAAAGCCCGTCCGACCGACCGAGACGGTCTAGATTTCTGACGGACAGTCTAAATTTACAGCAAGCCAGCCCGATGGTCTGGTAAATTTTTTAGATGTTCCTTACATCTGAGTATATTCACCATATTTGGTCTGGTTAAATCCATTTTGGGCTGGTAACCTTTTTAAAGTTACCAGCCCTGATGTCTGGCTGGAAATTTGGCTTATTTCATACACTGCCTTCAATCATATTTGGTCAGTTGTATTCACTAGGATAAACCAAAGGGAGATAATCAATGTGTGATTAGATTAGGGCATTTTTGTTCTTTGATGGAAGGTTGTGGCAGATTGTTCTGGACAGGAAATTTAACCATACCAAAGAAAATATTTGCAGACCCATTATTAGACGGTGAAATTAATTGTTTTTAAGGACGTAAATGACATGTTTTCACCGTCAAATATGAATTAAAAGTCAGCTGTATTTTGCATTTTGTATTTAGACATGATGTGTGGAGATGCACAATAACAGGTTGGCTCCGCATATATCTGGGATGCAACTAGATATCTTGGGTGTGAACATTACATGGTGCTCATGTTTCCAAACAGTGTTATTTACCCTTCAGTCAGATTCACATTCACATCTTTATTGTTGTTTTTCTCTGCATACAGATTCTGATCAATTTTACGCATAAAATGGCAATCGTCACTGGATTCCATGTTGCTCTAAGTGACGATAGAAGTCATATCTGTAATGAAACACATGGAGGTTTTAAGGGGTTATCTCAGATATGAAGCCCAACTATACATCTTGCAAATAAAATCTGTGTAATGGTTAACTGCTGAATTTATATATGTTGGCTCAATCCAGATACCTCTTTAAATAGCCATGTGTGGATATTGTTATGAACAATATTTTTCTTTACTTAGATAATGACTGTTGCTTCATCAGCATGGATATCTAGAGCTGTGAACCTAGTATCCTGGCTAGCTATTCTCGAAACTTCTTAAGTCCTACGAACTTCTTAAGCCCATTCTTAACACATTGGCTATGATCAAAGTTAAGAATTCTTAGGTCTACGAACGTTTCGAGAATAAGGGCCCAGGTCTTACGTCGTAAGTGGCATGGGTAAAGACATTCAGTGCAATATTAAAAGTCTATTATATTACATCATGCAGCGTGCTCTGCCTATCTGATACCGGTATGTCTCGTTAGATTTAACATCTATAGTCAATAACATGGTACTGTCCGTTCAGAGGTGCCTGTATAGTGTGAATGTAGCTTGTAGCTTATAGCTGTGTTTGAGTGCACACAAATATTCCCCCTCCCCATGGTAATTTACCTGTAAAAATGTAAAACCTTGATATGAACTACTGTGTCAGGTGAAATTGTCACGATGAATGAACTTCCAGACTTACAGCATGTACCACTGCAGCTAGTATATATAGAAGTCAAGCCATTTGGATCATCGGAGTCCTGACTAATATGGCAGTTGTACCTGGGCAAAAATGGCCAAGTTACACAGATAGCAGTGTCAAGCAGTCCTGTGGGTGGATACAACCAGCACATTTCTGTCACTTTTTGCCTGTTTTTTTTTCAGGTGTATGTATGAAAAAGCATTACTCAAATTTACAAATGGTTATATTTTTTACGAGCATAATAAGCCAGCTTCTAACATTTAATCAAAATATTTTCAGCACAAATTACCTGTGACAGACTAAAGTGGCATCAAGTACCTTGATCCATTCTTTACCTGTGTAGCTTGAAGTAGTACTGCCATTGAAGATTTAACCAGTAGATGTTTGATTGATGAATGAATTGCAGTCATGTGCTTTAGATATCCCACTTTACAATGATGCTGAGCATTGAACAAACTTGTTGATATTACTTATTCCTATTTACAGTGGGACTAGTGCGGTTACTTTGGGTTAGCATTGTGCCAGTGCCTGCACCAAGAAATGCTTACTAGTATTTAGATGGGCGTTAAAATGAATGTGTTATATTTGCAAGTACAGTCATCCCTCGCATTAACGAACTGATTACCGCCTCGTCATCCATGGCCCCCTAGACCCCCGTTATTGACTCATTGAAGTCATGTTTGACAATTAATTGCCAACATTTTGTTTTTATGATCAAAGTGGCATGTACCGCAGGAAGTCAATGGTGTCTTGTCAGACTCTCATACAGAGTGCTGAGTCTAAGTTAATTATTATGTTTAATATGTATGTAGAAAACTTGCATAATACTAATACGATAGCAATAAATATTATCCCTGTTAAAATAACTGCTTAGATATAAATTCTTCTGATAATGGAATAGAAATACTTTGATGTTATATGTTTGGATCATTTTTAACTGAATCACCGGTAGATTGGAGCAAAATGTGTACACAGCTGATCGCTATTTCTGGCTTTGTTTTTTCACCTCCGATGATACGACATAGTTTTGACTGGGCACAATACATGAAATAGCAGTTCTGCTATGTCCATGGAAATTTTACTTGACATTCTGTGCTATGTAAAATTGCGTGTGTCTCAACACATCTGGTCGTCCATGGACGCCAAGACCTGCGTTATGGTGAGGGATGACTGTATTTACATACCAAGTATGTCTGGTGATGTTTTTGTTCAGTCTGAAACAAGATGGCGCTACTATTACATGTTTCTGTATTTACTGATTTATAGTCAGAGCAAAGAAATTTTAATGAAGTGTTTAAAATGTTTTCAATTTCATTCTAATGACAGCATAACCTTATGACAAAAAATCAGAGAATAAAATCTAATAATTTCTTTATAGTCATTTCTAAATGGCATTGCGTTTGCATGCTGTTTAAGTATATTATTTCAGAGCGCACTGAGATTACATTTTGCAATGTTTTATCCAACAATGTTATGAAAGCTAATTTTCCAATTTATGAGCACATGGTGCCAAATTTATATTGACCATGAACCAATAAAACCCTCACCCAAATAGTATCTTGTTTTGTTAGTTGTGGTTTGAGCAGTTCACTTGCCTTGTGAAATAGTCTTCCAGTTGCTGTGGTAAGTCATCAACAGACAGAAAGTGGTGGGGAGCAGAAATAAGAAAATGAATGACTATTCAAATTAAGTTGATCGACAAAATCAGAAAAGAAACACTGTCCAACATAGAGTGGATGTGTTGTTGTGGATGTACACGCATCAGAAATAGAGGTCATTATATCAATACCTCTACTGCCAGTTAACGAAGGCATTCTCCAAGAAATCCCAGGGATTTTCTACAGACTGCCCAGGGCTTTCCTGACGAATAGCCATTGACTTTGAATTATTTACTTGAACAAGTTTTGAAGATTGATATTAGTGAATATGATCGTAAAATATCACAATATTGAAAACTTCCTATTTATAGTGTGAACACCCGGTTTTGAACCTGCAACCCTTCGCTTACTAGTTTTATCTACAAGGCTACGTAGGATCACTATGAAGATCATGATTGTTAGTCAGTATGAACCATGTGTTCCTCACAAGGCGGGTAGGGATCGCAGCGCAGTGCAGGACACAGGTAGCACATGCATTGCGTGTCCAAGCCAAGGTATTGGCTGCCAGTCGCATGCCTGTTAATTTCAAATACTGAAATTATATCTAAAGTAAATCTTCTGTTGGTTTTGATCCTTCACTACTAACACAGCAGCTGTATTGCCCTTCTGTTCTAACTAGCACAATCATATACAATATTCTGATGCTATAACTGCACCAGGGCCTTTTTAGCATCTTCCGAAAATAATTACCTTATTCCATATATTAATGGAAGAGTTAATCTCGTTTGACTTCAGCTGAATGTTGCTAATCACCACAGGAGAAAATGCATATTTTGTTAAAATTTATTCTTTGCCAAACTTAGACATTGAAAGCTGGCATTTTTGTGACATACAGATGAACAAGTTTAAAATGTTCACTTTGACATTGGCACATCTGTACATAACAACTGAGTATTTACAAATGTAATATATAAATACACTAAGCACCTTTCTGTTTACTTTACTGACTTCACAACACTGTTGTTCACAATAACATCTACTGCAGTCTCAACACTTCACATCCATACACCATCAGTTTCCGTAAAGCTGCAACACTTAGAAGTATAAAGTTGCCATTATCATATGAGCAACATGTATTTAGGATCTATTAAATGCAACAGGGAACATTGTTGTGAGAATTAACTTTAAACTATACTTTTTGACGTGCCTTTAAGTAACATTTTAGAATTCCATTGTCATTGCCTCTCATGCAAAAGAGAAAAGCTTGAAACTTAAAGCATTACTTAAGCATGTACAGATTTTATTGGGCTTTGGTAAGCAACAAATTTAGACATAAAAGATTCGTCTTGGCCCTGGATTAATTATCAAATCATAAAGGAACAATTAGTTCACTAATAATTAATGGAAAGGAAAGCCTATATCAAAACTATTTTCAGAGAAGTGCTGGGGATATGTGAGATCACATGATACTCAGTAACAGTTATATTTGAAAGCTAAGCAGCATGTTGCTCTTTCTATAACAGAAAATGGTGCATATTTGCAAACTGTCATGGAAAATTTCTTGCCTTCAGTTAATATACATAATAATCACATTCATACACATACACACTATTTACCTCTCATTTGATTCATGCATCATACCATCAGTTCATTCAACAACACTGTGTAAGTTCTCCCTTCTGAGTAATTATTGAAGGTCATAGATACTTCAAATTCCACTTAAATTGTCAAGTATCCCCTTGTATAGTAACACAGAAGGTTGATACATATATATCAACCCAAACCCCAACTAATATGCAAGTTCAAACAGCATGGATATTTCATTTAGACACAACCATTCACAACTACTGGAATATGTTTAGAACATACAAAACTACCACATCTCAAATACACAGAAAACACACTGAGCAGTGCAGCACTATGCTCCTCTTAATATGAAAGAGTATGTCCAAATAAATATGTCACAGCAACTGTGACTGCCTCCAGACATATGGCCTGACCATATTTGTAAGTACCAAGTCCTGTTTATGACTTAACAAAGACTACATTGAGAGACCAAAAGCTTGTATAACATCTGAGTGTTGAAAGACATGAAGATTGGAACTTACACTTAATATCCTCTCATTTGTTTCTCTAACAAGGAAAGAAAGCAGGGTTCACATTATCACAATGTTCATGATATTTTATGTTTACAATTTCTAATTACAAACTCATCAAGAGATGAACAGAGACTTCCTATTGACACTGGCCTCATAGATCCTGAAATTGAACACAATGCGGACTTCAAATCTAAGGAGAGATTTGTGGTGCTTCTTTCATGTGATGAATGCTTTATGATGGAAATAAAGTGTAAAGTGGTGGTGATTGCACATGACCGAACGATAGGAAGTAAGGGGCAGTTAGACCCTAACAGAAAGGGGAAGCTGTGGGATCTATAGACTTAAACAGATCTTTGAGAGGTGGTTCATTGGGCATGGGGACTTGGGGTGGAATCATCACATCAGGAATGCCTGGTGTCACTGAATCTAGCCCCCCAGGTTGTTTGGGAAGGTCTGGTGGTGGTGGTGTTGATGGTTGTCCAGCCTGGGGGGCCGATGGAGCTCCAGTAACCCCTGGAGAATTGCTACTAGTCCTTCCCCAGTTCCCACCTTTGGTGGCGGGTTTAGTTGGATTAGAGCTTTGTCTGTTGTAACTATTGTAACCTGAACTGTCATCTGACTTGGAATCATCCATTCCTAATGGGGAACTATATTCCATACTACTTTTCCTTTGACCAGTAAACTTTTTCACAAGGATCCCCTTCTCTGTGGAATCAGAAGCAGGTTTCCTCTTGAATCTTGGATCATTTCTATAGTCAAACCTTTTCACAGACTGATCTGATTGAGAGTCAGACATGCCAGATTCTGATTCACTAGTATCAGCAGTTTCTAAGTTAGAAATTCTAGGGTCTGATAATTTTGGGGGTTCTAATAATGCTGAAGGCATAGCTTGATTCTGTCGAGGATCTAACTTGTTTTCAGAATTAGCACTTCTTGGGTCAGAGTTAGTTCTCTGTAGTCCTTGACTTCTTGAATCACTACTTACTCTAGGGTCACCCAACAACCTTGGATCATGACCTGCACTTAACCTTGGATCATTTTTGGGTGAAGAACCTGTTCTTGGATCAACTACTGATCCAGGCCCCTGCCTTGGATCTCCAACAATCCCCATACTGTTATTTGGGTCATCCTGAAGAGGCCCAATACCTGATCTTGGATCACCTCCTGATCCAGGACCACATCTTGGATCACCCCCTGACCTCGGATCACTTAAATGGGGAGGTTCATTATGCCCTCTTTGATCTGCATTCATCCTTGGATCAAACTGCATTCTCTGATCTGGGCCCATCCTGGGATCAAATGGCAGTCTGGGTTCAGGACCCATTCTCGGGCCAAATGGCATTCGGGGCATAAATGGCATTCTGTTACCAAATGGCGGCCTTGGTCTTGGACCCGGGCCCATTCTTTGATCAAATGGCATCCTGACATCTGGTCTTATCCTTGGTTCACCACTCTGGAATGAACCCGAAGCTCTGGGGTCATTAAGTCTCCCAGATCCATCATGACTATGTTGGCGGGACATATTTCTGGGGTCCTGTCTACCACCCGACTGTGGAGTGCCCTGTTCCTGAGTCGGCCTAGGCGAGGATCTTTGATTGGTCTGACAGGTAGGCTGTGAGACATGGGATTGGGTGTAGACTGCACTCTTTGTAAGCGGGGATCACTCCCACGAGAATCCAAAGCCTTTGCAATCTGCTCTGACACAGCTTTTTGCAAGCTTGAAAGACTTGGGGGTTGACTTGGCTGTTCACTGCTTGTTTGCACCCTTGGATCTGCTCGTCTTAACCTTGGATCTTGTGGTTTGGGAGCAGGTGCTTTTTCCTCAATGCTTAAATGGCGTGCTCTTCTAGGATCACTGTTTATAGGCTTTGGCACAGTCAAATCTTTTTCTCCATTCTGTGGTGAAGACAAAGGAGGTTTCACTTTTCCTACTCTGGAAATGTATTTTTTTGCACACGAGGGTCATTCTGGTAAGTTGGGTCATTTGGATCTACACCTTGTGGCATTGAATGATAGGGTTTCTGACCATTCAAACTGAAGTCTTTGATCCTGTATGTCATTGAAGTAAGGACTGCTTCTATCACAGGGAAGGAACCATTAATAACATCCTGGCTGGGTTGCTCTGACATTGAGTAATCTCGTATTATGTCTTTTGGTGATGCAGATCCCTTCATACTTTCTGTAGAATCATGTCTCTTTGCAGCCCTGAAGTAAAAATCATATTATTAACTGTTTTATTAATTTGTTTTGTAAAAGGAATTTTATGTACTATCGATGTAGGAATAGAAAAACAGTAACATTCTTTAGAAATTTATTGATACATGCATGAACTTTCTGATTAGAGTAGGCAACTTGCACCATACATTTATATCTTTCCTTAGTCATTTTTTTTCTCAGCACAAACCACCAGTCATAAAACAGCCAGGAACAATTAACTTTTAAGTGCAATGATCACTTGACTTTCAAAAGATATTTTGTGTTAATCACAATCAGAGTATAAGGAACAAAGCCTGTGGGCTTTTGTTAAAGCAACCATCACAGGGTTATTAATTCTGTTTGTTTGCTGTTTTGTTTCTGACTGCTGTCACAGAAACACAAAGGAAGAATCAAGATTTTCACTCAACGTTTTATTGTTCATATAATACAATGTAACCTGAAGACCCTTTATCTTTACTTTGTTATTACTCATAGCTACTACTTAGCTTGAGGCTCACAGGGTAGTAGAGCTGTTGGACCCTGAAACAGGCCAATAAATGTGTGTATTCGATGAATGTATTCATGCAAATTTTGGTTGCATTGTGAACCAAGCCTTTGATATATATTGAACACTTACAGAATTCATTTTTAAACTAACATAACTTCTATACCAAAACACTAATTTAAATAGCATAAAAACCTCTAGAAATAAAGTGTAATTGACACTCACAACCCATTTCAAAATGACTCTGAAACCGAGTTACTTACCTTGGTTTGACACTGTCTCTGACACCAGGGGGTGCTGACTGTGCTTTTTCTGGAATTGTCGGAGCCTGGTTTTTGATGGACTGAATCATCTGCATGATGTTGAAGGTGGATGCTGTGGGTGTGCTGCCCGCTTAGGGTGAACTGTGTGGTTGAGCTACAGGCTGAAGCAACAGACCAATGTTCATTAAAAGATGATTCAAAAGTTTATCAAATGGAATATGCTGCACTAGTAATGTTCACTGTTCATTTTAAGCTGTCACACAAAAGAAATGCTGCTTGGGTACCTGTTTGCTGAGATTCTTCAAGACATCCATTAATTTAGGTCCCCCTTCCAAATCTTCATCACTGGAGTACCAGTCATCATCTTCAGCATCCTGGGAACCTGAAATATCAAGAGGTAAACATTGTCATCAAATGTTGAACAAACATGACAACTGGAGCCAACCTACCACTGGTTCAAGGTGCATACTCATCTCAGATCAAGAATTATTTTATAACTTCTGAAATATCTAAGTCTTCTTTTGTTTCTGATGTTCATCAAAGATTACTAGCTAGATGACATAATACTGAAAATACCTTGCTTTATACATAGTCATGTTCAAATTAGTGAAGCGACATTGCCACTGCTTTGATTTAAACTCTCTATATCCATTATTCCAAGCACATTATTGTGTAAATTGATCAATTATTATTACAGCAAATTTTCTCATCAGATTCATCTTAGGAAACATCCTACCTTTAGCTGCACTTGGATCATCGCTTGTCTCAGTTGTCTCCCCTTGTTCACTCAGAGCACTGTCTTGTTGATGTTGTTGCTGCTTTATTCGCATGAACAAATTCCGTTGGGTTGGAGGTAAGTGACTAGGAATTTCCATCTCAATGGCCTTGTCACCTTCATTTTCACCTCCACCTTGTTCTTCAGAGATTTCTTGTGTATCTTCATTACTCGGTGTCTCATCTTCAGGTTTGTTTTCTTCTTTATCAGTTTCTTTTGTTTCAATATTTGGAACTTTACTGGAGTCTGTACTTAAAATGGGACTTTCTGGATCCTTGTCCTCTGATTTCACTGCTCTTGCATCACGATGAGCTGAAGGACTAGATATTGTGTCACTGGTATGGTTTGGAGATGTTTTGGGGTCTGCCACTGACACTCTTGGATCTCTACTTCTTCGTGGATCTGAAGCTGTTATTCTAGGTTCTTCTTTGACTTTAGTCTCAGATTCCTGTGGTGAACATCTTAGGTCACTGACTGATTGATTGTCTTGTTGTTCAGATGAAGCACTGCGAGGGTCTCTGTTAGGTTGAGCTTTGGCTCTTGGATCTCTTGCAAGGAATGGCACATTTCTTGAATCTTGAGATTGACCTCTTGCCTCCCATGAGTCTTTAGGGGGACCATCTACATCAAAAGGTCCCCTGGGATCTGGCAATAACGGTCTCTGGTTTCTTTGACCTAATTCTCTTTGTTCCATGGGATCCTTGTTCTGATTTCTTGGATCTGCTTGAACAGGAGGGCCCATATTTTGAGATCTAGGACCTCTTGGATCATTCCCCCGCAGATCTCTGGAATCAATGGACATACCCCTTGGGTCCAATCCTGATGGTGGACCTCTTGCATCCATCCCCGGTGGTGGCCCTCTTATATCCATTCCCTGAGGTGGACCCCTTGAATCCATTCCATGATGTGGACCTCGAGGATCCACACCTGGGGGTCTTCGTGGGTCCATTCCTTGGGATCTTGGATCTCTAGGATCCATGTGTTGGGCTCGGGGATCCCTTGGATCAAAAGGAGGACCTCCTTGAGCTCTTGGGTTACGAGGATCCATCATTGGCCCTCGACCTTGAGGTCCGTTATCTAAATGAAGAGGCCCTCTCTGGTCGTGGAAATTTGGTCCTGGACCTCTCATGTCAGGAGGTCCACCTGGGCCCCTTGGACCTCTTAGATCTTGACCATGCCCTGGGCCCATGAATAGGCCTCTGGGTCCTGGACCCATTCCTGGACCTTGCATTCTGGGTCCTTGCATACCAGGTGGAGGTCCTTGGTTCGGTCCCGGAGCACCTGCCCTAACCACCACTTCTGGTGGGGCGCCCCTCAATATTGCACCTATCATGTTGAGAACTGGAGGAACTGAGGCATGCTGCTGGGGAGGAGGGAGATTAATAGGAGGTGGTCCTGGGCCAGGAGCTTGTGGTGGAGAACCTGAATCTTGGTAGAAACCACTTGGTCTGAAAAAGACCAAATACAAAACACATTTCAGCATGGTATAAAATCAAGAACATATATCTCACAACACAATCAAAGAAAACTGAAAGAAAATGAAAGAGATGTTCTGCTCACCTAATGGACGGTGAAGCTGGGGTGGGTTTACGGGGACTAGGATTCTGTCCTGGGGGAAACACTTGAATATCAAACAGTGATGGGATCTTCTTTGTCAGGTCTCCTCCTACTCCTCCTTCCAGCAGGTGGCGTGGAGGGGAACCTAAATATAATCATTGGGTAAACTTATGTCAGGCTAGAGATATCACTAACCATTTGAAAGAACATGTGAATGTAATGTGGTCAGATGCAATTCAAACATTAGTCAAGAACAAATCTCAATCTGTTACTTCTGTTAAACAGGCAAATAACACTGTATACAATACTGTGTATGTGAAATTACCCCCTGATCTTTAAACTACAAAAAGAAAATAAACAGTATGAAGTTCAGTAAGAGTATCACAATACACTTACCAAGTAAGCAAGGCCTTGGCTTATCTGGCTCGTCACCATGTAGTATCTGAAAAAGAAGATTTTATATGTAACCATGGTGATGCCATTTCCCAAACAAAGCAGATTATGCAAAAAGTCATAGAGTCCATTTACTGTCTTCCTGAATGCCTCGAAAATATCAACACAGCACAATGAAATTCATGTATCCACTTCAGATCTCATGTCACATAAAGTTTTGTTGGAGGACTTTTAACTATGTCTTTTAATAATGAACATGGAAACTGGCATCAAAAACTCAAAGCAGCCTAGAATTCTCTGTCAAAAACATCTGCCATAAGCATGTGTTAGGGAAAAGAAAATCATGCCAGAAGCAGTCACAAAAGTAAGCCACTGAGGGGCAAATGTTACCTTATCCAGCAATGCCTTTGTTTCATCAGTCAGGGGTTCATGGGAAAACTTGCAGTTATCACCCTGGTAACAGTCTGCTCCGGTGTGGAAATACTTGCATGGATAATCATGTAACATGTTAAGGAAGACTCACTGAACAATACTATTGTATGCACTAGCATAAGTTAATCATGCCACACTGTTGACCTAAGTGGACACTTACATTTGAAACAAGTGGAATAATTTTGGACTTTGGCCTCAATAGAAGCATTTTAGCATGAGGTTTCAGCATGTAAACAATCATAACATTAACCTTGCTAATATGACTATTATGCTCAGACACACCATGTTTCATTATTATCTCTTCATGCAATGTCAACTTTTTATTCACTCAGCCATACAGATTATCAATACTGAATTTCAGGCAACAACAGTAAGTATTATAGTGGCAACACAAGATTGCCACATGGGACAGAAAGGATATCATGCATGTAGATACAGAAGTCTCCCTTGGAACAGTTTGACTGCAGGTAGAACTTGCACACTTCTGGTTTCTTAGGTGGTCGGAAGTCGTGATTGAACGGGCAACCACTTCCCTGCAAATGCATAAAGACAACAGAAAGTAAAGTAAACATCTCATCAAGTTTCCTAGATTTCAAACAGCATGACAACATATACACAACCATGAAACACAATAGGTTGACACTGACACTGCAATGGGATTCTTGAGGTTTTCTATGGTCGTTGATTCTCTATCTTATAACAATCGGACATCTCGACTTTTACGTTTAATTTCATACACTGCTTATTACATACTAATATTCTGCAAATAACTTGGAAATTTTAATATAAATTGTATATTGTATATATGATCATTCAAGGTGGGCAATTAGTGGAGCATGCTGCAAGCTTTATTAGGAACTAGGAAGCTAATTAAGAAGAGCAGCATGGAGTGCACGGGCGAATGGACAAGGAAGCCTATGGAAAAAAGTTTACAGTCGTTCCACTAAAAGTCCAAGCAAGAGAGAGAGGTGCAAGTCGTGAGA
Source organism: Haliotis rubra (assembly GCF_003918875.1). Classification (NCBI taxonomy): domain Eukaryota; kingdom Metazoa; phylum Mollusca; class Gastropoda; order Lepetellida; family Haliotidae; genus Haliotis; species Haliotis rubra. Next base: position 344,439 of record NW_025767021.1, read on the forward strand.
TAGGATAAGTTTAAAAATTCAGTATCTATAAAGCTTACCTTAGCACATTTTCCTTCCATGTAGAACTTGCAGTGTGGCCTTTCATGACGAGGTATTTCTAACAGTGGTTTCTTCCTGGGTTGCACCGGGCCTTGGTTTTCACCTGATCGTCTTGGAGTTCTACTGATGTGACCTGCTTTCCTCTTCCTACCATGCGTTTGATTCTAAAACATAAAACATAAGTTTTTTAAACATTTTCACTATACCTTATGTATATGTATACATGGCAAACAAGTGTAAATACATTAAAATACTCAAGACAATAAGCATACATAATCACTAGCGAGTAAAAGTGGTTTTACACTACAAAGATATTCCAGTTTTCTGCTGCAAGAAAATATTCTACACTGGGTCAGTAAAACCTGTGGCTGACAGCATGAGCACACAAAAAACACTACCAGGGTACAATAACACTCTGCTAGTCAGGCCACACACTGTGGTTGATCAACAGTCATTAGTTGACTCACAGCATTGGACATCTATTGTTTATTTCACTAAAGAATTACACTGCGCAAGAAAAGGACTAACTTAAAACATGAATGAGAAGTCTGCATACTGTCGAAATACTTCAAAAGAGAAACAGTTCAAATGTTACCTGACTGTCAGTGTCCATGTAATCTCCATCATAACCAGGTCCGGGACCAGGCCTTAGTAAGTTATGGCCCCTGAAATGAGTAAACGTGTTGTTTACAGACACAGCATTTAGACAACATACCTAGCTGTATGCTACCAAATATTGGACTTCTTTCCCTTTCAACAGGTATATCACTGCTTACTCTTTAAGAACATATCAAAGGTTTTTGAATGTAGTGTACTGTTTAATGTTGCAATGAGCAGTTTTTCAGCTATGCAACAGGTTGCTGGTGAACCAAGCAAGAATCATGACCACAATAACATATCTCTGTAAATGAACACTTTATCAAGAAAGAACTCTCACCCGTCTTCAGAGTCTTCATCATACGATGGACTATCATAGAGTCCTGGAGGGCTGTCATACAAGTGGTCATATTGGCTAGGAGAGCTGTGTTTCTTTGATGGACTACGGTTGTGCCCTGGGCTGTCATATGGTCCAGATGGACTGTCATATCCAGGGCTATCATATGGCCCAGGTGGGGACCTGGACCTCTTGTCAAAGGACATCATGTCTTGATCTTCTGGGCGATCAGGATCTCTGTATTCTCTACCATGTCGCTTCCTCTGTGAAAATCATAAATCTTTTTTCAAACAATGTTAAGGACAAATTGACAGCAATGTCAAACAAAACATTTGGAAACTTTGAAAGTATAAATTTTATCAAATGTTCTGATTTTTCTACGACTTCTTCAAGTCTGTCATACAGCCTATATTTGGCAAGTCTACAGTTTCCGAAAATGAAGAAAGTCTCTTGGTTATTTCTTATCACATTTTTATTTTTATTAAGATACGTAAAACTTGTTTTTTTCTGTAAATATGTTCATTTCTGGAATAGACTGGGCTATATATTAGTCTAGGTTTCAATATCTTTTATCTGTAAATAAATCCACATTTAACCTTTTTTTCGCGATCTTTCCGATCATGTCTGTCTTTTTTGGACTTCTTTCTTTTCTTCTTCTCCTTTCGAGCTTTATCCCCTGATTCTTCCTCCCCCTCCTCGTTTCCCTCTCCCGATTCCTTCTCCTCCCCATGATGACGCTCATGTCGGTGACTATGTCGGTGCTCTCGGGACGAACTTGGAGATGATTTTGATGCTGAAAGCAAACCACCAGTGGTTGCATCACTCCATAAAATTAAATTTACCTGATTAGCAAAATGTAAAGATACAGTCCTTATGGATGCTGCTCCTTCACAGCTTTCTGCATACTTATCACCATTGCTTTTTAGAGGTCTCGGCATGATTTGCATGCTTACATGTTGTTTTGTTTGTTTAATACAATCAGAACAATAAAACACTGTATGAATATAAGTTACTAATTCAATTTCCAGCTTTTTAATGTCATAACAGACATTTGGGCTTGATGAAGTTCTTGGTAAATTTCCAATCATTAAGTTAGTTTTGTATATAGACCGATTTTTATGGTATTAATTTATTTACTATGTTGTTTTCATGATGCAAAGATTCCTTTCAAAATCTCTCCCTCCAAATAATCTAATGATGCCATAACATTTCAGAATCAATTTCCACCATTTAATTTCTTTCCCATTCCCTCGTCATCAAACTGTTCAAAATTCTGTCTCAGTAAATTCTGTAAATATAAGTTAACTTTAGAATTATTGTTCAGGATCTCACATTCATTATTTGGATCACTTGAGGCTTTCTTTGATGGGGGAGGCCTTTCTTCATCTTCTTCATCAGCTATTTCTCCATCCTCCAGAATCTCTCCATCTTCTAGGTCACCAGTATCTTCATCATCATCCTCATGTCGATGTTTTCGAGAACCTGCTGACCGCTCGGCCATCCTTAGCTGATGTCTGCGGAACTTCTTATGTCTGTGTGTGTGCCTGTGTCCACCTGGGGAGTCATACACACTGTCATTCTCCTTGTTGTCATATTCCAGTCCATTCTTACTGACCTTGCCAGCATCATCCATCTCATCAGGGTAAGAGTTGTCTCCCTTGACTCCAAAGAATTCATGTTTCCTTCCATACTCTTTCTGGTCTACAAAGTCATCTGTCATCAGTGGCTGTGTATCATTATCATCCTCGCCATCACTGGGATCAAGATGTTCCACATCATCTACTTCCATCGTGATGGATCAGTACTCATGAAAGTCCTTGGATTTCATCTGGTGTTATCTGTGGAAATTTTAAATAAGGTTCTTAACTGGGCCCATCCAACTATCAACTTGTGAATAATATAACGTCATATCTTTCACAAGAAAATATTACACATGAAAAAGCTATCTTGATTTTCAAAAAACAGTTAACATGGTTAAGGTATCAACTGAAGTTACTTATGGAAAATGAGCTCCTACAGCTGAAAACAAATGTCAACCTATCAGAAGGCAAAACCAATATTCTGAATATTTGTGTAGTGCTTGCAGTGTGTGAAGGGGTTTTTTGAGCCGCAATCAGAAATTTCACAGGGGCAATAAAACCTCCACTCATAACCACCCCACCCCTTTTTAAACTTTAGTTCAGGGGTAGAAGGGAAGTAAGTAATGGAGAATCAATAATGCAGGGCCAGGATTAGGTTGCCTTAACACAGATCAAATTAGAGCATCGGTTACTGACAGAAATCTCTCTAACAGCAGCAGTGAGCATTGAGTCTGCATGAGAAACCAGTGCTTCATAGTATGACCAATTATACCCACACCCTGTGACAGATACACACAATTGACTAAGTCATTGAATGATTAATCTCATTATCCATCTTACTCAGCTTTAAAAACAAGCATTGGTCCTACCTATTCTGACCAAGAATACAAATGAAGTATAAAATTAACTTTCAAAATTCCTAAAAATTTGTAAATGTTTCACATTTTCACAGAGGTTATTCTTTTGAATTTGAAGTGCTTCAGAAAGCTATTTGGGATTATGATTATCTTTTGTGTTCTCACTAAAAGATAATATTTTAATTTATGATTTGGGTCATAAAGTCAATAATCTGAGAGTTGGACACAAGCTGAGGCAAACTGAAATAATAAACATCATCCAATTATGCTTTTGGACATCTTACTTTGTTTACTCTCACTGTAACAAGGGTTGTGTCACAAGGACATTGTAAATATCTGATGATGATGAATAAGTATGTTACATGTATTACAATATTTTAAGGGATAATTGATAAAACAATGGATGTACTAAGTTGTTTCGAAAACTCCAATAGGAGGATACTATATAATATGAATGTATTTGTAATAATTTCATTTTTATGTCCTTTTCATATCATCACAACTGATTCTCAAAATTTAAAATTAAAACATGCACATTATTTTCTGACATTATACAATTTGATTTTTTTGGTTGGTAACTTTCAAATATCAAATAATTATGGAGGAAAGTGTAAAGAAATGTGAAATGTACCTGGATGACCTTTGCAATAACAAAGGGATAATACTTGGGTTTTTACCTCTGATGTTAAACTTTTCTGTTCGAAATATCTCTTCACAATTCAAACGCCAGATATTTTCAATGTTGTATCTCAAACCTGAAGGTTCAGAGATTACGTTTGTTTACAATGTTATTGTTACACTGTACATATCCACATCAATGTTTGTGTGACAAAGCAAATTACATTTCATTCTCAAGGTGTGTGAAAACATTGATAGCTGTCATATGCTGTTGTGGTATCCAGTTACTTTCATATGTCAATCTAAAACAACAATGATACGATATGTCGTCCGAAAATAAGTTTGACTGAGCATGATTGAACTAATGTAGACCATGTCTCTGTGTGCGCGACAATGTTGTGGCAACAGCTGACGGATATACGACCTTCCCCTTCATGACGTCATAAAATAGGCCATGCGTATAATGTTATCGAAGTCCTAGTGAGTTGAATACCGTCCTTAATTTTCACTTTTGTTAATATGTACTCACTCTGGTTATATGGATATAGATTTAAAGAAAATAATAGATGCAGTAGCCACACGAAATATGGTAAATGTGTCTTGTGAAAGGATTTGTCACGTGCGCACCGAACTACTTCCAACGGTATTACTACACAGCTTATGTTCAATGACGAACGGTTTTCTCGTGGAGAGCGGGAGGCGTACTTTTCCTCTACTGCCGCGACAAATGAACTTGTAGCATTCCCTGAACAATTAAATTTGTCATGTCAATTTACCAGATCACATAAACAAACCACTTATAAAATCCAATTCACAAAAACATACTGCCTTTTCAACAGATTTGGCATGCATCGGTGTAGATATTTGAACAATGTCTATATCCGACATCATACAATATTATCTGTGAGCGCAGAATCATTTATCATACTTTACCAATTTACATCACTGATTTCATTGCTGATATTTTGTCTGAAATAATTTCACCTTTCCGTGATAAAAGCACGGTCACTGTGTAAACCCGTTTACGCAGGTGTGGTGGACATGACACGTCTACACCTCATTAGCATAATTTATGCATAAACTTTGTTACCTTCGTTTTCAGTTAAATTGCATCCTTGAATCGAAGTTTTACTAGCCTAGGCTTACAAATATTGCCTAGACTTCAGCAGAAGAAGTCTCGTCGAGCTTATCAGGTTATTTCGTCCGATATTGCAAGGCCTTATCCGAGTTTCCTTTGTCTGCTAGAAATGGCTTCTCTCTGTGAGGAGCAAAGAGGGGTCGTCTAGCGAGGGAACTTTTATCGGAAAAGGGAACTATACCGGACTACAATAAGTCTCACAGACTTAACACATCAGACATAGATAAGATGAGGAATGACATAAGTTTTCAGCTCCAGACAAAGTCCGATTAAGGTGCTTTTTTCCTGCTTTCTTGGTCACATACCATTCCTCACAAAACGCAATATGGCGACGTGATGTCATGAATCACGTGACCTGAATGTAACTGGAAATAACCCGTTTAGGGCAGCCTATTTATACTACAGGGGTGTGGAGCTTTTTATTTAAGGTTTTATAAATACGTATTAAGAAGATGCATGGTGATAAAGCCCCGCGAAGTCGATCATAAATATATATATTAACATTAATCGCAACATCTGGTATTAGTTTTTAATCAAGCGACATATTAGATTTTGGTATTTTTCCACAACATATCCTTCATAACCTATAGGTAAATATGGACTGTACCATCTACGTAGGGCGCTTCGGCACACTTAGGAGAATTTAGCTTCTTGTAAAATGCAACGATATTACGTACAAGAACATCAACATTTTTACAAAAATAGTAAATGCATGGGGGTATGTTATAAGGGATGAACTCACAGTTTATGGATGTACTGTGGATTAGTGATTGATGTTGGTTGTTAAAACAGGATGTGATTTACGCATCGCTTGTGCCCCCACTATACAGATTCTCACATATTTGTATGTAGGTCACTGGGCCTGATAATAACAGTTATTCATCAAGCCAGTATTTCCTAGGGATATCAACATTATCCTAATTACGTAGTCAACGTGTACGCTATCAAATCATCTTAAACAGATGACATAGTAATTTAATGTTAGGCATAAACGTTTAAGTATAGTGAAGAGGATAAGAATGAGATATTATAAGATTACATAGTACACGAGTTCAACTGCAACCATTAAAAGTAACTGTCTCCTATGATTTATCTAAAACAAACTAAGTCACAAAACAATTACCAATTTAGCTTACAACCGATTTTCAATAATATACTAGCAACCCAAATGAAGTACGGTTTTTAAGAAAATGTGAAAACGACCGTTAATATAGTCTGTTGTTTAACCCACTTGTCGTGTCTCCTGTCATCATTTCTCATCCCTCTACCTCTAAGGTTTACCTATGTCAACCAACCACACTATCTCCAGTATCTTCGGGTAATATCACTGTTGTCAGAAACAGTTCTTCTCGTTTGTGTTTGTCCATAACAAGAGGTTTACCCTATTTCACGACGAGCAGCAGTCTCCGAAGTTTATAGCCATCCATTTATACAAGTTGCGTGTCACTAGAATAAAAGCGATTACCCGCATCTGGGCCTGAGGCGAGTTGAGCCAGCCTTTGTTATTGTCTCGAATGTCACAATTCGTAAACCCGGTACTGTCGGCTTACATACGTGACATCGTCTATTCATATTATTCGAATGAAGATAATTTTATGGTGCTTTGTTATTTGTATTTTATGGACTTTGACTAACAAGTCAGTTAGTTGTCGTTTAGGTCGTTAATCTGAGTCAAAATATGTGCACGTTTGTTGCTATTATACAATTGGCATTTCAGTTGAATCGAGACTTTCAGTGTACACCACCATCCCAACACAGTACAAACAAGTTACGTTTCGGGGTAAACATGAGTGCAGACATGAAAAGTAAATATGTATATATTAATATATATTGTATATATATTATGAAGAAAGATATCGGAACTATTATTATACACGATAAATATAGTATGTGTAGTTGATTGAGGACCTGCAGTGGATACAGTCATACAATATTTTGATTGAAAATTACCTTCATGACAAGCATTGTCTATAAAAAGAAAAATGTTTTTAAACAACTTTACAGGAGATATTTAAAGATATTTGAAGTTGTTTTTTTATAAGAGCAAGGAATTAATGCATGTGCGAAGATTTTGTTATTGTTTGGACAGTCAACGAATGTCTGAGGATGTAACTGTATATTCACCATAACTTAGACAGTTTCACCTTCTACCCTGTATGGTTCAGGGCTGCATATATCTGGTATTTAGGTGTATCTGCCTCAGTTTCTATGTCCAAATTTCGGAATCAGGATCTTAATTAAGGTAGTGGTAATCTATGATCCTTGCTATTTACTGCTGAAACCTCACGTATACATCTTTATAACTATGTTATAATGTTTCATCGGAGATCATCATACCGTCTGCAAGTATTAATAATACGTGCATGGAGTAGAACTGAAGATGGTTGGTGACGGATGACATATATTTATTACTAATCTGAACAGATAATGCATTCATTTAGACATTTACTATAATTATTAGATGGTCACGGCTTTGACTAAATTATCATTGCGATATCTATGAAAATTTAAATATTATCTGCACTGCAGATTGTAATACATTACAATGAAGCTTTGTCCAGTGCTATTGTGCTTTGGCAATGTAATACATATAAACATATCGACACAGGTAAAACAAGGTTTTCTATCAGCTTATAATCTGCTGTACATCTGAGGAAATATACTAGCCAGTCATTTTATCTAACTTAATGCCTAAAGGGTTGGAATAAATTTGACATTTTAAACTTGCAAATTTTTCATGTCATATATATATGCATGCACATATAGTGCACTTTGAATCTTCAAAGAAAATACATTAGTATGATATCTGGGTGAAATGGGACGTTCGATCTATTTTGAAACAAAAGCGAAATTTATTTGGTGGACGACTGAACTGGTGAGTTGTTTTCTCCATTTACAACAGGCGATAATTACTTGACAAACAGACTTGTTTTGAAACAGAAGCGAAATTTATTTGGGGGACGGTTGGACAGGTGAGATGTTTTCTCCATTTACAGCAGGCGATAAGTACTTGACAAACAGACATCTGTAATTCTCAGGGTATCAAAGGATGTATTTTCATCTGTGTGCAGGATTGTGTAACACCTCGAGTCTGGGCTTAGCAGGTATATGGTGTGCACGCTGAGTGTGCGGGGTATCCCTGCTGGCGAGAGCAGATGGCTGACCTAACTATTCACGTCTCAAGCTGCGTGCGCCCTGGCCTCGGGCCGCCTGGAAAACCGTCAGGCCGACATCGCGCTGTGATCATCATGATGTGTTGTCGGAGTTGCTTCCCTTTAACTGTTTGGGATTAATGTTTCGTTTGCATGACACATGTACTTAATGAAAAATCCGCTCTGCCAATTCAGTACATCCTCGATTGGGCTGCATGACAAAATTAAATGTCTTTCAGGCACATTTCTTTCTCAGTTTTGAGTAGGACAACATACCTGCTTTATCAAATGACCAGCGGGAGGAACTCTTATTTTTCCCACCAACTTACTTGGGCACAACACCAACATACTTGGGCACACGGCTTTTTAATTAGGATTATTATGTAGATTATATTAAGTAGTAAGGTGTATGGCACTGTTTCCATATAATTAAATTTAGCAATAAGAACACCTCGTAGAATCTTAGTTATGTTTTATACTTCTTTATATTCATGTTCCATAGATCTGCACAGTAAGCTTTACTCTCAGTTTAACCTTCACTAATTGTCACACTCTGCATGCTTACATCACGCCTTGCCCCAGCTCCCGGTCATTTCTGTTGTTCCACTGATAGGCCAAGTTGGTCACAGCTTAACTTGAATGTGAAGATTTAAACTCACTTGCTCTCTATTACTTCTGAAGGAAGGAGACCGTTATTTCTAGAGATAGGAATTTCATATGAGGATTTGAGGTAGGTTCATATTGTATAAAATGTTGTATTTTGTATGGAATAGTTTCCTGTTTATTATAATTAAAAATATGATTTACTAGAGGATACAGCTTTTTGAGAAAGGTTAGGTGCACGCTCTTGAGATATAGGGGGTGGGGTGGGGTGGATGCACACTTCATTTTCACGAGAGTTTCAATGGTCATTTAATAAACTTTCAGGACAAAAAAACACTGTTGTGTTTGGGCGTTTGAATCAAATATGGTGCTGGTGTGTTTCAGCACCCTTGTTTTTCGCTGTTTTTAACAATGTTTCATTTCACTCAAACTCAACGAATATTGAATCAGTTGCTTCACTGCATGTTCCAACATGTCGTTTAAAGTGCCCATTAAGCACACAAAAAGTTGCATTTACCTTAGAGTATAAATGACCTCACCACGTTTCAGTTTATATATGACTATCAAATTTTAGGGTGTTCCCATATTTTTTGTTTGTAGTATATATATTGTTCTCTGCATACCCACTTATTCGTTATGCAGATCTGTGATTGTGCAGTCACCGTTTTATCAGCATGGGTATAACCAGGGATACTCTATTTATGAGTCTCCCTGGTATAACCAACCTGGTATGTAAAGCCAATACCGATTCATTACATGTATGCTATAAATGAACTCATTATAATATTTCCTAATTGTATAAATGTATTGATATTTTGTAACACTGTAACTTGCTTTACAGTTCAGATGTATTCAACTAGATGTATATTATAGACTTACTGAGTAATTTAAAAATGTGTACATATTTCTCCGCTCCAAGGAACAGAATCTTCTGTGCATTCAGAACAGTTAAAATTTGTCTTATGCAACAGCCTCAGAATGGAATCATCTCCCACAACATTTGAGAGAAATAAAAGAACTATCAACCTTTCGAACAGCACTAAAGACCCACCTTTTCAAAAAAGCCTTTTCGTCCTGACATTAGCGCTTTGAGTATGCATTGTGCATGGAAATATACGCTTTATAAATGAACTATTATTATTATTCTTATTTATCAGATTCTGTTATGTATAATTCTTTACGTTCTTTCAGGCTGTCTCATACATAGACGTGAAATAACGCCCCGCCGCACAACACGCAGACGCTTGTATTCTTTCCACTAACATGGCGCTGTTATATATATATACTAGCCACATAAAGAAACTGTGCATTGTCAAAATATTATCCCAGTTGATAAGTACGATAACAATGTCAAAGGTACATATAAACTTTAATGGAGGGATCATGAGACCATAACAAGTCGGGAGAATTTCAATTGAAAAGTCAATCACAATGATGTCACGAGTCCACAAGCGGGACAGGGGTCAAACGACCATGTCACAAGCTCAATAACGGGTATGTCCATCATCGGCATTGAAAACAGCAGTGCACCGACGACGCATAGAGCCTATCAAACGTGCAAGGAAGGCTTGTGGGATGTCACGCCAGATTCTCTCAAGTTCTGTTGCAAGGTCAAGGACGTTATCTGGCGGATGAGGAAGACGGCATAGACGTCGATCCATCTCGTCCCAAACATGCTCTATCGGGGTGAGATCCGGTGAATTTGCAGGCCAAGGCAGTAAGTCAACGTTGTGGTGTTGCGCCGATTGAGGGCGGGCATTGTCCTGTTGGAATGTTAACCCAGGGCCATGACGTTGCAGAAAAGGAATTGCCACAGGTCAAAGAATCTGATCCCTGTAGCCCACACCAGTTAAGTTGCCCTGAACAATCACCAAAGGAGTTCTTTGGCGTTCCACCCCAAATCATCACGTAACCACCACCAAAGCGATTCCTCTCCAAGACACAGGCCTGTGCATAACGTTCTCCCACGCGTCTATAGGCACGTTGACGTCCATCACTATGGGAAATGTTAAACCTGGACTCATCTGTAAAAACATTTCTCCACCGAAACAAGGATCTGCGGACATGATTTCGGCACCACATTCGGCGAGCTTGTCGATGACGTTGTGTCAGGATAGGCCGTATGGCGGGACGTCGTGGTCTGATCCCGCGATGACGTAAACGTTGTCGAACTGTGTTGGGATGGATACGGCGAAGTCCTGGGATGGTTCGGGCAGTCATCACTGCAGTCTGAAACCTGTGGCGAAGATGGGTCACCCTTATCCATCTGTCTTGTCTTGGCGTTGTTACACGTGGAGGAAAGGAGGTCCAGAACGTGGCCGATCGATGACGTCATTTGTGTTCTGGTAGCGTCTCACCAGTGCAGAAATGGTGTTCCGGTGGCAGTGGAAATGTGCAGCCACTTGTCGTTGAGACATTCCCCAAGGACCATCCCAATGGCCTCATGACGTTGTGCAGACGTGAGCCTTGGCATGCTATGCGTTTCAATACCCGTTTAATTTTTTGAACGATTGCAAGGGCAGGGGTTGAGCTTTCCAAAGTGACAGTATTGTGTGGCATTCATTTGCTCTGTTTCTCTTTCCCGGGAATGCACGTGCAACAACGTATTGCACGTCTCAAGGACGAACCCACTGACGTCACGGAACGTGGCACGTGAATGCATGTTGGATAAATGTCACTAATCTCTGAGTTTAAATCCTTATGTGTCTACACAGGTTTGATAAATTGAGATTTTAAATTTGTGCATGCAGTTTCTTTATGTGCCTAGTATATAACCGCTAACTTGTACCGCACATCAAACACACTGACTTCAACCATAGCACTGTTTGTGTACATATTTTTACCAATGAAACTGGAAACAGTATACACCTTGATGCTAGTTATTTACGTTACAAGCCTCTGTGCAATGAACAACACAAACACAGAAGGCACATGATGAACAACACCAATGCAATATGGCACACGATGAACTTTTTCTTTGTCAGTAGTCAAACATGTCACTTTACGTTAGGCGTTGTTTGTGTTGTTTAATTGCCTGTACACATGACTGAAGCGCCGTGTATGACTAAAGTGACTCGCGGTGCATGAAGACGGGATTTATACGGGAAAACATTAGACAATACCTCATCCTTCACGGTATCGTCCTGGGGTTATCTCCGTGTAACCATGGTGAAACGTATACGTTGAGATAACACGTATTACCAACTAACCATTGAAATGACAACACACGATATAAACACAAGACATAACAAACAATGTGACCAGTGATTTGTGTTTTAGTCACGCACCTTCATTGTGCACAGAAGATGTTGAAACGGGTAGATGTAGTGTAAGTCTGTAAACAAAATTCCTATTTGTGAGACAATAGCGTTATAATTTTCTGACTCCCGACTGTCCCGAACATTCCCCGACCCTTAGTACCATATCCACGACGCCCCCACACTGAATGTGTTACCTTCGTTTTCACGCACATGTTGGGGGATCAGGTTACATCACGCCCTACTTTGGACTATGTTTTTGTTTACTGGTTCACGCGTTGTGCTGTAAAATTGCATAATAGTATGGCTATACTGCATGGAGTAACAGCGCCATCTGGTTGATGTAAGATGGGTCGTGGGGGAGTGATGTACACCTTTCAATCGTCAGCAAGCGGATATTTTCAACACATGGACCAAAAAACCCAAAAACGCTTGGACAGCCAGTAATAATTTGTGTCCACAAGAACATAGATATTTGACAGGTAATTGTCGTTGTAGAAAATACAACATTATTCCAGAGCGTCTTATGTCATTCTGATTTCCTGGAATGAAGGAAGTATATGGAGCTCAACCAGCATCGACTCCCCATTATGCTGTTGGTTCATATTTTACGGACGCTTCATAAAATGCACAACTGTAACGTTCTGTCGTGACTTTAGCGTGAAGGAGAGGACTCCCGAGTCCTGTGCTACTAAACCCAAGCACGGTTGATTTTACCAACTGACCCTTCCAGATTAATTAGGAGATAAACATACTGTGATGGAAAATCAGAGGTATATAACGAAATTATAATAGCTCTAAATCTGTGTAATCAACTTACAACGTATGTAAGTATGACAAAACAATCTAATCAAGTATACAGGTAGACCATATTCATCTGTCAGTATATTTGTTGTTAACCCAGAGTGTGCACAAGTTAAAGGGAAAAAGGTTCACAATGTCCCCCGGTAAATAAGTCTGCATCCCTGTTAAAACAGACAGTCCACAATTCCCAGGTAAATGAGTCTGGAAATCAGTTATCTTGACAGCACAAATTTCAAGTACTGAAACTCCAAGCAGTGTTTCATAATGGATGCTTCCAGATATTCTTTCCAACCTGTGTAATCAGGAAAGCTGGATTGTTTAAATATGAGTTGCCTACAATGCTTGATCGTTCATCCACACACTCAATCACTGTGTGAAAATGGTATCACCAGTCCTTGAATATCTTTGTTGCATTCTGTCTGAAGTAAACTGATAACATCCACCCACTCAGAAAACGTTATCTTCAGCTACAGTATTTATGTCTTCTTCATTCAATGGTAAATGTATTTTATATGTAATTTCAAATGCAGATCTATGCCAAAACTCTTCTTCAGAAAGAATACACAATGACATTTGGAAGTTGTCAAAGGGAACCTGTTATATTTGGGATTACACTTTCTCAGCAAAGTACAAATTCAAGTACTCTTCTGAGTTCAGTTCCCACCCGCATTCGAACCCACACTGTCAGAGTGAGGCACCTACTACCTATACTCATTATTATGATCCAACATCCGTGCTTCAAACAGGTAACAATTAACATTGAGGTGTTCGGTAAGATAAATACGTTGTTCACTGGTCCCTCGGGCTCAGGGAACATAAACAAACATAGAGGGTACATCAACCCATGTCCCCCTCGGGACCAGTGAACAACTTCTGTTTCATTCAGTAATTCAGTCATAAACCATCAAGTAAAAGTCTTCTTTTTGTATGCATTCAAATGCGAGACGTCCAGCTGCATTGCTACACTAATGAACTTAGGATTGTTTTAAAGTGACAGCCCACTCAGATACCATGCAACAGTTTGAACACTGACACATGCAGACCAACAGATAGGGTGATAACAATTACAGACAAGCTTTGTTGTTTGTCACAGTGTTGAATCCATGAATCACATGTCTTCCAGTTGAAGTTACCCAGGTAATCATTTACATGTGCACAGGCCTTCAAACAGCTGAAACTTAAAAGTTTGTGCTTCTCTGCCATTTTGCAAAATAGCCTTTAACCTTGACCATCAAGGTTCAAGTTAGGTGAGCACTTGAGTATGTACAGTTTGCCTCTTGGCCACTGCATGGCCTTGGCGTACCATCTTGACCCTATCTGTCTTGCATAGTAAGTATTACCTACTATGTTGTAATGAACTTTGGTTTGACCTGGCATGTGATTGACCTCCTGACCTTCCACTCTCCAGATAGACAGATGCTCTGGTCACTAGACCATGGTGGTGGTCAGCGATAAAGAAATTTAACCTGAATCCATAATGACATCAGGGCTCTACATAATATTTTAAACCATTAAGTATTTCAATATGTGGTATTGATTATTTTTTTTAAAATCACTAAATGTTAACGCTGTGTCCAGTGTATTGTATACTTTTAAATCAATGAGTCAACCTTCATGTAAATTAATTATTTAAAATGTTCCGGTAACTCAAATTTACTTTTGCAAGTTACATCTGTGTACTAATTGAACATGTGTCACATAATCACAACACAGCACTGTCATTTATAGGCCAGGGTGCAACTCCTCAGCAGTGAAGATGTTATCAGCCCCTGAGTGACAAGACTGTAAGGGCTGTGGTAGTCTGTCTCACAGTCCCTGAACCACATTAATTTCCCTACTGCCAAGCCCTCTTTGCAGTGCTAAAGCCCTAAATAAAGCAAGTCCAGATTTCCCCAGGTTCTGAATCTCTGGTCTCACTAGGGCTCCTTTTCAATATAAATGGGCTTGTTTGTTACTATCAAAATTATATATATTCAGAGACTAAGCCTAAATCTAGGGCTGTAGGTGCCTGGCAAGAGCCTGGCGTGGCAATGGTTAACCTTGGAATTTACTACTAGAATAAACATGTGCCTTATAGTAAATGTCCAACAACCCTGTCACTACATATTTTGATGACTAAAGAGATTAATCTGATTAGCATATATGAAACATCAAATTTTACTTATATTCTGAATATACAATCTTCAGCAAAGAGATGTCAGCATCAGATAAGTGTACAACCCTTGCCCTGCACAGCATGGTGTCAGGGGAGCGCGGGGAGGGTGGCATTTTCCCAGCCTGCCTGAAATATGAAACCCTGAATGAAACATTTCCCCCCTCTCCAAGGCTTGTTTCTATGGAAACGCACCTCCTCTGGCCACCTGACTGACACAGTGGTAAATTCAAATCTGGATTTAAAAATGAGAAATATATTTTCAAAATGTATGTTTTGTAGACTCTCTGCATCCATTCGTTTTGCTGTGAGTCTTCATAACATACTTCTTTATGCTATGACTTAATATCAGCCTGAACTGGTAAGTCAATTTTGTGATAATTTATGGAATGTACTTGAATACTGCATTGCTTTGCATCAAAAGACAGCGTTGACAAGGCAAGGAGGCCACACCCCATCTGTGTATAGGTTTGAACCCCGGCCTTTAACGTTGATCCCAACTAACTATAAACCAATACATTGTCAATGACTGAGGCTTCCACATACAGACACAAGGTGTTTATACTACTGATCCACCAAATCTCAACCCCCTAGTAACTGCCCATCATTTTTCCAGTAGATGAAGAAAGATAACAAGAGAATGCAAATTCGATTATTTTTATTTTCAAAACTTGTTGAAGCTTACTGAAGAGAGATCTTAAATCATGCAATCGAGTATGAATAAATAGTCATAGTTGTACGAAAAGTTGAATATTACTAGCACTAGGTTTTGAAAATAAGCGTAACATGGTCTATTGTGCTCATCAGACATTGTACATAGCAGCTGAATCAAGGTCAATTATGCTCTCAGATTTGTTCAAGATGACAAGTATAAACACTGCAGGCTAAGTAGTCAACAATATACATCATACACAATGGTTTCTTTCCAATTTTTTCAAACTTCAAATTGAGCAAAATTGAAAATTGTTACATAGTTCATATAAATATCAAAAGACAATACAAGTCAATTTAGAAATGTACATAGATATATCATGCGAAATGAGCAAGTACTAGGTGAAATAATACTAAAATATAATACTATTAATAAAATGAAAAATATGCTTGATTTAAAAAATCAGAACAATTACAAAATACACAGGAGCTAGTTAGCTACAGTAGGTAATTACAGCATACAGTGAAAGCCCTCTTACAAAACGTCTCCTGGAAGTAATGCATGCAGATATTGCCTTGGTCATTGTTTATCAGAACACAAACCGTTAATATCAAGAACTTGTTTGCATATTTTTTTTTAATATATTTTTTACCTAAGTATTTACATGAAGCATTTTCAAAAAAACATTAATCAAAAACTGTTTATGATAAAATGGCTTTGTTATGGTGAATATCATTTCTCGATGAGTACCAAATTGATGCATTTGTACACTTGAGGCCCTCAGCTAGTCAAAGATAAATTGAAACTCCTCGAATTGCTCTGGGACTGTGAGCCTATATTGCCTTTGCTTCCTTGAGCTGAATATTCTTCCGAAACATGGTATGTATTATGAACACATTTTGCTCGTCTCCACTACATTTCTGATAATCCTCATTCTGCAAGGGACAAATCTACCCTTTTGCTTGTCAAACATTCAAACTTCTAATCACCTTATCTACGTCCTTATTAAAAGCTTTGAAGCACAATCAACAAGAAGATAGCAGATTATTTGAAATGTTCAGTGATCTCAAAATACAGTTCACCATTTCCTTCCCATAATGCATTTTACTTCCCATGATACACCTCCCTCCCATGCATTTCCATCAATCTCACAATGCATTCTGGTCTCACAGGCGAGTCCTAAACCAATAATGCACTTGAGTTCATGCACGCTACTCTCGTTCATGATCCACAGAAAATAATAGTAGTTTGTACAAAATAAGTGTCCATTTGTATGGCTCAGTAGGTGAGAAGCTACAAAGTGTGTCTAGTCTAGCTCTGCTCTTGTTCACCGTCTTTCACGTCTGATTGCCACCTCTTTTTGTGTTGTTCTCGGCCAAAGCCCTCGTCATAATTTCCTTTGCTCTTGAAAAGTTGCATCAAGTGGTTGGTACAGTATATGATACCATTATTGGCGGCAAACGTTTTTGGCCTGAAAATATACAAGACAAAATCAGAACAGGTTCTTAAACATTTTCACAATTGATGAAATCAACACGTAAATTCAGCAATTATAGCTGCAAGGTAATGAACTCAAAATATTACTCAAGATATTATTGCAGATAATATATCACAATCACTATTGGGAAATGAAAAATATTTGCTAATATTATCATAATGTACAAAATGTACTTGTATTTTATATGTATATATATTTCTTCTGCATATAAAAACTTGGAAGTCTTATTGCCGATAACTGAGCATGCAGTCATTGCTGGACTGACGAGCTGCAAAAATCTGGAGGTCATAAATCCTTATATTGCCTGAAGTGGTAATAAAATCAAAGTTTATTAAACATAAAAACGTATATGACCTCATGTATGTTATACTTATATGTCACTGAACAAGGAAGGAAGCAGCTGGATGAGTAACACATTAAGCCAAAAGTTCTAGAAGTTATAATGTGTAGACTTCCAACATACAAGACTGCACAATACTTAAAGCTGAACTTCCTGCAAATAGCTTCAGAGAATCAGAAAACCTATCTCCTTCTTCTTCCAGTTTTTTCTAAATAACAATAATATGACCTACTAGGAGAAGAGGTACTGCAATATGCCAATCTTTTAATGAATGTTACCTAGCTGAAAAATTCTGATGCTATATTCATATTTATCAAACTTATTCAATCAATTTATAAGACAAATCAAAGATTAATTAGAATAAAGTTATATTGTGCTGATACAAGTTTCTACTTGGTAAACATGACAAGACTGTAGCACTGTGTGGAGATATGTATGCGTATGTCCATGTGTCCTGACATAGATTTGCCACCTGTGTAACTACACCGAGGCACCTATTGCATCAGCAGACGTCACTGCAGAGCTGCACCAAAGCTGGGCCGCAGCTAGCCCAGATATTTACCCTCTTGCTCGTATGTTTCCAAATGTATATATGTCAGAAATACTCAATTATTTTACTGTGACTGACAAATTGTTTTATTTATTTTACCTCATATGTATGAACCCTCATATCATGATGCTGGATTGACACATCTATCATGTGGTGTTTGTGTTAAGACTGGCCAAAAGAAATATTTCATGTTCTGAAGGTATCCTTGCTATAGGTGAATATTTCTGTTTGGGACAAATTTCCTGGATAATGATGTTCATTAGATGAGTAGAATACTGAATTACTTCCCCTAGCTTGCTAGTAGGTAACAGTACTGTTCAACAATTAAATAACACAGATGAGGTGTCTTTCTATTCACCTTCCTTGCAGGAAGCAATTTACACTTGGCATTTCCCATCATCTACAAAGCTCACGCAGAGAAAACTATCTTAAAATTAGAAAAAACAGTCAGAATAAAATTTCCTGTAGTTGGCATTTGTATGTATGTATTTGAAAGTGGCACACATCTGTTATTGATGGCTGGCTGGCTGGATTGTGTTGTAGAGATGTGATGTTCTCATTGACCGAACAACTGGGAGGGTTCATTAACCTAGATCTGTCCACGCAATTGCAGCACAGAATTACACATTGCATCAGTCTTTATCTCTGTACACAGACATGTACAGGCAATAGATACAATTTCCATTAATTACTACCTCATGTCTATGTAAATATGTTTACACGATTAACATTTCCTTATTTAGTTCAATCAATGCCCCATACTTGTCGCTATCACACTTGAACATACATCAGGCCTGTAAATAATCAATACCTGACTTACCCAAACTATATCAGCACAGTAGAAGGTTATAACACTAACATTAACTATTTGGTGTAATTAACACCAACCATGCAAAATTAGTGAATTACTGTAGCCTGTTTCTATGGTTACAAACCTCTGAAAGCACTAATATGATGTCATGCTTTACAGTGTCATGCGGTAAAATGCACATTTATGCAAAAAAAGCAGAAGAGTGAACTTCATAAAACATAGTTTGAAATGTTATTTACAAACAATACAAACTATTGATAAATATCTTATTGAAAGGTATCAGATAATAATAATTATGCATGATCTAATTTACCTACACCAGTTTCCCTTTCAAGACTTTACCAAGTGTCTTTAGTGAACAACCTGGAAATACCGATCTCCTCATACCTGGTATGTGAAGCAGTTATTTCCATAAATAAGGAAACTGAATTAAATATAACATGACTGTTGTAAACAAAAATATCTTGATTATCAAGAGGTTGAGAGAACACAAAATATTGCCAAGATATGCACTAGTTTCCAGCTGACAGTAATGATGATGTGGATCAATGGTGGACAAGTCAGCAATCACAGCGGAGGACACGCAATGTTTGGCTTGGCAAGGTCTATATCTCATTCTCATTTATAGTACTTTCACCAGCTACCTTTTGGTTTCCATAGATACAAATACCTTTGTGGAGGCAGAATGTTACCAGCCCCAGTTCCAGCTGACTTAAGTGCCTGCACAGATACGTGCATCAGGTTGTCAGTCAGCTGGTGGGGTAAAGGGCACTAGGCTGTGCTACTACTGACTGACGACAACCACAAAGCTCATACCATCATATAGGGACATGTTATTACTCAAACAGCAAACAGGGGAAATACTCTATGAAAACAAGTCCGATCCACAAAGCGTTTGTAGCACTATGGTGTTTGTAAGTCTATCATAAACTATATAGTAACGATAACTTGTAATGCTATGTACACTCTGACGATCAGGACCCTCATATACCTGAATATATTCTGAAGTAAACAACTTCTAGCTTGTATGTTATAATAATACAGAAACAAATACAAAATGGCTCCTGCACAGAGTCATAGTGTTTTGTTACTCTCTTAAAGTCCAAAGACAGACTTCACTTTCTCAAATTTGAAGGTACGAAATTCCATTACGCCAGACCTTGCCATGTGTTGGCATTCTGCTTACATTAGATTTGTAGTAGTATTAAGAGGTCATGCACTTGTTAAACACAAGAAGTTACAATTGGCCAACACCACTGTAAAGATAACGTTTGTTTTGTTAATATGAACTTTCATTCCTTATATTCTGTAAATACACTTAAAGCAAACACAATTTTTTGTTCTGAAAACAAACCATGAATAACGAAATAATTTTTGTCCAATAATTTGGCAGACATGATAACTATGATAACTAATATTCTTGCTGCATGCAGTAACTGATAATATTCAACTGGCCTGAAACTACAGACCAAATAGCAATGGAAAAGGAAACCTAGAAGTCAACTGTGACTGGAAAACATAAATGTTTATACTTGTTTTCTAAATTTGATTACTTCTGCTGTTTTCTAAAACAAGCAAACCACGAGTATATGAATAAGGAAACTGCACACAGAGCAAGTTGACAGATTCGTGATATTGCTGTACCAACAGCCTGTATGATGGCAGAGAGATGTGGACGCACACAGACAAGCAACCCATGGTGGTGAGCAGACGGACACAGCCAGACGCTAGGGACCCACATGGACACTCCGACCACAGACACACTGACCACAGAAGGATTGCTGACACAACAGCATGCTGGCCAGCCCATTACCCAACAATACAATAATCAGGTTTGAGTGCATATCTTGGCATAGTTTCTGTTCTCATGCATGAGGATATGTCGTGTAGACAAACCCAAGTCTCTCACCTGCACCTGCTCATCTTGTGTAGTGCTTGTCAGTGTCAAGCTCATAATTTGTGCAGAATAGGTACAATTTCAAAACATCACTACTTCATTTAAAACCGTATTTGGAAGATGCTTTGGAAATTACTAATAGTTCCCAAGTTCATATTTGAATGAAGTGTAGGAAAGGTCTACTGCAATGATCCAGCGGTATTGACCTGATACTAGCACCCGACACTGCAAGACTCGATGTGCATCACAGACCTGGCAGACTGGGTTTGAACTCACGCACAGTTGTAACCATTGTTGATTTCTTACGTTAACTTTGATTTGCAGTGTGTGCATCTAAAGCAGTTCTTGTGGTATATCACTTTGTTCATCTCAAATTTCTCCATTGCATATACAGTTTTCTGGCAAGCCCCGCATTTGTCCGCTGGCGTCGTTGGAATGAAAAATCCACCCTTTTTTTTCGGTGTTGCTGCTTCCTGCTAGATCAAATTAGTACAAACAACAACATGGGAATTAGTTAGAAAATTATGAATAACGCAAGCAGGTTGTCAAATCATTCGGACAACAAGAGCAACAGAACATAATTGTCAGCCAGAATGCACATAACATCTACATACATGCAATGCATGCTGGGATACTGACATGCTTACATAGCTTCAAATATAGGATAACAACTCTGTGACCTGTCAGTCTCACTATCATTGGAAACAGTTATCAGTGTCAACAATACTTGCTTTACCTATCAAATTCTAATCAAGTGTCAATTACTTCTGACCTAGTGGGCGGAAAATGGCTCGCCCAATCATGTGACAGGATACTAGTCTATTTCGGGATGAGTGAAAAGGAAAGCTACACCTCATTACTGGCGGCCAGCTTCTCCAAGTAAATGCAGCCAGCATACAGCGCTTTATTTTCAAGTTTCCTTGTTTGTTTTTTTCCATTTTTTAAAGTGGGAAGGGTTGGGCCAGATTTAATTGAAAAAAGCAAAATAACAGATCCTCGTGGCAATCAACCTGACATCTCATGCCATTCCAAGGCTGACAAATCAGCTTGTTAAACTTTAAAGAGTTACAGAATTTAGTCTTCGTTTAACCTTCGGCCTGTTCCACTGTGGCGATCAGGTAGCCTCAGGCACATGGCTGTCCATGTGCAGATCAGGTATCGGGCAGGGTTGGAATGTCAAATTGTCCCAGTAAAGACAGCTTTAAGTCTTGGGAGACACCATGTCAGGGTGTGCTGTAGGTTCTGGCAGAGTTGACAGGTAACTGCAGACCACTCCCACCTGTGAAACTCCTTCAGTCAGGCTTTCTTATTGACATGGATTACATCAAGATGACTGTCTCAGTAGGTGGGCGGGAAGACACAGAATTACTCAATTATTTACACACCTAATCAGCCACACATTATTGCTTGCATGCTTGGCGTTGGTACAGGTGGTACAAACCAAACCAAACCAAACAACTACAATTCATTCAAGAAAATTGAAGTAGTTCCTTCCTGTACATGATTGTCAAGCCATTTCCCCCTTCTAAGCAATCATAATATAGGCATGTAACTCAACATTTCACCTATTATATAACCACAAGATAAAAATAGGACATATATCATTGTTTAAGCAAGGAAAATTACAATTTAATAACAACTGAAAAATATATATTTATGAGAACAAGATATTATATATATGTGTAATGAGTAATGATAAATGAGTAATGATTATTATAATACATTAGCAGGGAGAGCAATGTTAGGCATTCAGGGCAACCAGCATATAGTCAGGTTTCGGCACTGGTCCAATGAGAGGTAAATCTTGGCTTGAGTTGGCCCTGGATTGCTACACTGTTCTCCCTGTACGATGGCTATGTTATGTGTCATGCTATTAGTACAATCACCCAGCTGCAGCTGGCCACTGTGGCCACTGTGACCACCACTACATCAGCTGGTGTCATGCAACAACCTCACACACATGCAGCAACCATATGTGGCACAGTCAATTCAGCTGTTTCCAGTTAGTGAATTTACCTCTACATATAGTTAGTTGTGATGAAGTAGTAGCAAAACTGCCGTATCAAGTATCTATTAACATGACCAAGATTATCCCATCTAACTGTATTTAATGGATTTTTGTGTAAACCAACAACAAAAGAGATTATAATAGTAGTTCAAACACAAGGGTCTGAGTGACCTTGGCAGATAGGGTCACATGATCCACTGACATCAGAGAGACAAAAATGAAACCTCGCCATGATAATAGACATACAAAGGTCAACCAGCCAATCTGTTAGCTCTGCTGATAATTAGATTTTCCTTTTAACCACTGATGTAAATTTCAGCTTGTTATCAAGATAAATGCAAGATGCAGTATTATTTAGAGACACATGGGCTCCTTGATGTAACCAAATTTCCAAAGATGTATAGCTGAGACTCCTTTCTCCTCCTCCCGAGAAGGCTGCTGTCCCTATCCGTGGTGCATGTTTCACGTTAGTAATGTACTTCACAGACATGCAGGGCTTTTTGTTGTTGCTGCCTGTCTAAGCTGAGTTGTGATCCACCATAGCAATGTTGACAACATGACAAACAGACTCATGGACAAAGGACAACAACAGACAAGGTCAAGGTCACTGTACGACGTGCATGTATGATGACATCCTTTCTTTTCTGTTTGATCATAAGTTTTAAGTCACTGAATCCTGCCTAATTTGTTAGTATGTTTAACAGCTACTTAATAATTGACATTCTTATCCTTAAATGATCACATTTTAAAAGTATTTAACTTAATTTCTATAGATAAACACAAAATATTAGTAAATGAATACACTAACTTTCAAAATTTTATAGCTCTAATTAGATATACATCATGATCATCACCAATAATGAAGCCTATTTCAATTCACAGTTATGAAGTTTAAATGTTTTAATTTCTGAATACATCACACTCTCTGATGAAGTGATAAATATTTCTGATATGTCAAGCCCATTTCATCCACAAAGGTCACACAGGAAAGGACAATCAGCTTAAACTAAGTGGCATATGCATCGTGTACAGTATCCGCCAGTCAAGAGGGAGTGACTCATACATCGCTGAATGTGCAACCACCGCCAATCCCTGACCATTGGCTGCAGTACACTTTTCCCGACCCCCAACGTAAGCCATCATTTCCCCTGTATGTTTGCAGATTACCAGTCAGGCAAATTCCACATTGATTTTCCTTTCTCTATCCTCCAGATACGAGGACAACATAGCATAGTTCCATAACACGTAATCAGCTTAATACCACCATCATCCAGTGGAGTGGACCCTGAATAGATCTTCCAAAAACACCATGTTTACCATGTTCTATGGGCATGTAGGTTGTACTACCAAGTAGCTCCGTCAGTACTCGCTACAGCCCTGGCAGCAGCGTTTATGTGCATGTATTGACCATGAGTGTGCTTCACATTGGAATATCATTCCTACTGGTAGTTTTATTTCCTGTTGCTTATTGTGTGGCTGTGACTGGTGAATATGTCACTCACAAAGGAGTCTGTCGGGCTGCTTTAACTCTGTTTAGGAAGACTTTTATAAGGTCACAACCGGCCATTCCTCTAGGGCAGGGTGGGTTACTTATTCCAGGTGAAAAAATCAGTCAGCCAAGACAGTGATGGGATATAAATGTTTAGCTGAACAAAAGGGTGTGTGTAGTGTACTGGGATCGGATGATATCCGCTGCCATTTCTTATGAAGCAAAGGGAATTTGTTCACAATGCTGACACGCGCAAGTTGTTATGGTGATGTTATGCACTTAGTGATCTATTATTTCACATTTCTCAACTCTGCCACAAAGTGAGTCACGGCAGAACATGTCTGAATCTGACAGATATGGTCTTCTGACTGTATTTACATACGAATGTAGATAGTCCTCCATGCAGGATATTGTGGTGGGACTTTATATTGAATCGCATTTAAAAAATGTTCAATGAAATCAGCATCACAAGATAAAGACTAACACAACAACACCCAATGTTTTACATAGATACTCTGCACTTTGAAACAGGAAGTCACTGAAGCTCATATAGGTGGAAATTTACTGATAAACTGTTTTCCTGTGAGCTTGTACCATGCACTGCTTGGTACATCTGATAACGTGTTCACACATTCACTTTCCGAGAAACACAACCTGTGTCACACTAGCGTGTTTGCTGTATAACAGGTTGAGGACACCCTTATAATAAATTCCAGTTTTACTGCTACACGTATAGTCTGACAAAAGTAATTGTTGGATATTGTTTTCATTTGTTGTCAGTGAATAATTGCTGTTTCACTATGGTGTCCTACAACACCAGCGTCTGCAGGGATGTCGTGGGTGGATTGTGGACAGATAGCAACAGGAATATAGGACAAGAAGCAGATCCATGTATACATGTTTGTCCGACTGGCTGGCAAGCTCATAACACATTATTCTGGCTTTAATATTCTTAGGGCTAATTTGTCCTCAACATTTCAATATACCAATGGAATGGCCTGATGTTACACGACGTACACACACTGATTGGAGCTTACTGATGGGCCTTAACCTTTTATATAGGAGGCTTTTAGATACTTGTGATATCAATATATATATCCTCTTTGGTAGAATATAGTATATCAAATACAATGAACCAATACTTATCAGTTGCTTTACACAGAACCTACTGAACTAGTGAATATTAGTTTGGATGTCAAGTATTTATTCTGGCCAATGACAGAAACGATGAACAATATGTTTACATTGACTTGTTAGAATAGGAATCCTGATGATACAACTCAGAGCGATCTGGCAATGTTTCAGGAACCAGCGTATATAAGAATCTTAGTCATCTCTTCTTGCAGAGATCAACAACTCACACTGTCGTCTGCTTCAGGTGGGTCAACCATGAGTCAGACAGAGGTGGCTATGACAAACCATTCCCAACTACTGATCAAACAGAAAAGTGATGTCAGATTGAAACAAATTGTTAGAACCAAAACCATAACAGGGCTTGAATTAGACTGAATAAACAGGCCCGTATTGTAACAGAACCTCAATCTACTGGTTAACTGCAAAATAAACATGGTGAACCGTATCACACAGATGTTTAGGAGAATGATGCAAACATGATTAGGCTAACATCCTTGAAAATGAAATCATACATATGAAATTGTGAGATTTCATGAGTAGATGTGGTATGAGTCTTATAAGTAACAATGCCCAGTGTATTCATTTGTATAATTCAAGCCGAGTCATGCATCCATGTTAATCTCTGGGTACAGCGGACGCTGTCTGCTGTTGTTAGTAAAACTCTACCTAAAACACCTAAAGCAGACAACACAACAGAAACAGATGAAAGGGAGAGATAGTATACGTCTACATGTACGTTTTCTTTTGCATCGTCAGGCACACCATTATCATACGTCATTGAGTCTGTATCGGAAGGGGTACTCAGACAAACCTGTGTCACTTCATTTTCAGGGGATTGTCTATCGCCATCCTCCTAAAAGCAGATTGTAATTTCATTCAAGAATTTGGTCTTAATATTTGTGAGAGAGACTTTGTCAGCTTGTCCAGAAGCAACGACATAAAATATGTCTTCATGAATGACACAAACGGATGAGAATTTTGTGTATCTGACTCCTATTGAGTCCTGCGATTCCAAAAGGAATGTGTGCCCTGTACATGTCATGGTGACCTGGCTGGGAACAGAGGCAGTAAGTGTAGGGAGCAAGCACACATTCTAGGGATTCACTGAAGTTCAGACACCTTGACAGTTCAGACAGCATGACAGTGAAACACACTGCCACTTGGGAACACCATCAACTACAATAATGCAGTCATTAACATAGATTAGCAAGAGAATTAAAATTAAACATGTCTATAAATCCAGTGTCATCTCTGCAGCATAAATACATAAGCATTATTTCCTCAATTTAGGATTTTCTATATGTGGGTTGATATACTCATAACATTTTATTGAACATAGAACTTAATTTACAGTTTATTGTCTCCTAATTAAGGATATTTAAAAATATATCAGGATGATATCTGGTCTTATCAACAGAATTATCCAGTGATATGCGTGTACGTTACATGATGTAAGTTCGCCCACGTGTAGGTCAGACTCATCTCATCACTCTGGTCCTGTGACCTGTGTGACTGACAGGTGGGGAAATCAGGGATGAAAACCATGTCAGTCAGCAGTATGTGATCTTCCATGGACTACTGGGGTCTGTTTGTACAGTCACACAGACTACGTCAGAAAGATAAATTGTTACACGGCAATCTGATGACCATCTAATCTGCACATCGGATCAGTGTCAAAATATACCACATTCACATGCCCTCCGACAGCAAGTCCCAGTTCCTTTCCCTCAATTCAAATTATATCTCATCTTGCAAGTTATTTAGTCCCATGGGCTATGCTTAAATTTAAATCACATGACATATTGAAAGTTATTTAGTACCATACTCTATCCTTCAATTTAAATCACATGGCATATTGAAAGTTATTTAGTACCATATTCTATCCTTCAATTTAAATCACATGGCATATTGCAAGTTATTTAGTACCATATTCTATCCTTCAATTTAAATCACATGGCATATTGAAAGTTATTTAGTACCATATTCTATCCTTAATTTAAATCACATGGCATATTGCAAGTTATTTAGTACCATATTCTATCCTTCAATTTAAATCACATGACATATTGAAAGTTATTTAGTACCATATTCTATCCTTCAATTTAAATCACATGGCATATTGCAAGTTATTTAGTACCATATTCTATCCTTCAATTTAAATCACATGGCATATTGCAAGTTATTTAGTACCATATTCTATCCTTCAATTTAAATCACATGGCATATTGCAAGTTATTTAGTACCATATTCTATCCTTCAATTTAAATCACATGGCATATTGAAAGTTATTTAGTACCATATTCTATCCTTCAATTTAAATCACATGGCATATTGAAAGTTATTTAGTACCATACCCACTTTTCAATTTAAATCACATGGCATATTGAAAGTTATTTAGTACCATACTCTATCCTTCAATTTAAATCACATGGCATATTGAAAGTTATTTAGTACCATACTCTATCCTTCAATTTAAATCACATGACATATTGAAAGTTATTTGGTACCATATTCTATCCTTTAATTTAAATCACATGAAATAAAGACCTTATCTGATTCCTCACATTTTCCAACAAACAGTAAGTGTGAAAGTCCACATTTCCAAATGCACAGGCCCCAATTGTGTCAGTCTCTATTTTTATCAAAGGTTATAGCTTAATAAATAGTTATTGACCAGTAGTCTATTCAGATTTGAATCTAATCCTAAATATTTACTTGCCCAATTTCAAATGACTGATTTATCATTTGTAACTTTGAAATGTGAAAAATATAAAAATGCAGCCATAAAGATTTAAAGAGCCTTAAGGGCTGATTGATCTTCTTTTTCATCGATTAACATTAATCAAACTGGATTATAGCATTAACCCAAGGAAGTTATATTTTCCCCTTAGGCCATACCTTTTCCATGTGCACTTTCCTCATGCAAGTATCATACATTTGCCACATTTAACAAAATCTAATCCCTCCTAAACAAGGCACATTTACTTGTATCACTAGAATCTGGGCTTCTGTGTAGGTCTGACCGACAAAAGGATATTTCAGGATAGTTTGACTTCAACTAGTTTCAGAAAAGACTGGCAGTCACAAGACTCATCAAATGACCTCAATGAACTCTCGATAGCCTCTGTTAGTCAATACTGTTTCTGGTAACTGGAAATGTTTGACATGCAGGTGAACATTTTTTTTACATTTTACTTTAATTAGGTCTCTACTTATTATTATATCCGGTATCCAGTTACTAGTGTCTCTGATTATGTGAGTAACGCCACATCAAATGGGGGTTTGTTGTCTGAGGTTGGTATCAGCAAGCACCTGCTTCCCGTCAAGATTATTTCCTTCCTATGTTTCAGTGCTTGTCCTCTAACTATTGGACATGTACAACAGACACATCTCCAGAAACGTACACTAGAATGACACATTTGGAATGTCACTTGAGCATAAAACAACACAAAAAACAACAACTATCATTTAGCTTACTTGCTACAGCCCACTCTGGGTAATGTTTAACTTTGCTTGTTTGGTTCATTCTTTAATGACTGACTGTTCTCGGAAGAATCATCAGGTTTTCTAATCCTAGCATTGTGGTGAAGGAGCCATTTACAATCTGAAAATATTCGTTTTGGAAAAAAAATTGTTTCTTTTAGCATTCAGTCTGAATGAATGCATGATGTGACATTTGCAGCTTGACAAGAGATCCGCTAAAGACATCATCCGCCCAAAGAATGTTGGCCCACATCCATAAACTGACTGTTTAAAACTTCAATAAAACTTGAGACACATCTTAGATCTTTTTCTGGTACATGATAAGCTGTGGGGAAACTCGAAATCCCCTCAAATGCATACAAACTGGGATGAAAATCTGCATCTAAAATGTCAAGTTTACATTCAAGTCAAGACACTGGTACTGAACATACGCCCTCTTTTCATCACACATGTGCAATCTGCCATTAGATCAAATTCCCTCACCTACAAGGGCCCATCCCATACCTTATATTGCATGAAGGCTATCAAGGCTAACAGAGTCCTTTGTCATATTTGAATAATTAACTGAGCAAGGTGATACTGGTATATCTGGCTTGGTTTGGACCAGCTTTTGCAGGTATCAAGTGTCTGCCCCAGTCTGTAGAATCACATGCTGTGTTACTTCAAGTGCAGCAAGGTCACAGATGGTGGTCAAGTTACACACCATTTGAACAACAACACATTCCAATAGATTGGGCCAGAACATGACTTACCATCTCGTGTACATTAATTATGTCCCTGATTAATTGTTAATATTTATCATGAAAACAATTGTTTGCATACTCTATATATTATCCATATATCTAATACAATAAAATTAGTGATTGGTTTATATTTGTTTATTTGGATTACAGAAATTGAATCCTATCAAAATATTGTGAACTATTTATACATTCAAATGACACAAATATTTCTAACATGGATATATATTTAGTGAGATGACACTGGAAATATAAACAACTGTGGTAAATAATACAAGTAAATCACAGCTTTTAGAGGCAAGCTGCAACCAAGAAATGATTTGAAATAAGTTCAGAGCCAGAGCGCTCTGATGCTTGAGTAACTAGGATTGTCGTTCGTGCTACAACTGCAGGAAATATATACCACCACCTCCCCCAACCACTGCCATAGCCAGCAGCAGGTGGCAGACACAGAGCTATCCTCCTTCCCTTCCCACAAAGGGAATTCCAGTCCAATACCTCATGTTCATCCATTGACTAACACACACTATCAAAAACAACTGAGGCATAGCGAACATCGATCAAATTCACAGATGCATTTAGCTCTGTCTGCAACAACTTGCTGTCTGCTAAGCCCTGAGAACGGAGGCCAATGGTGTTTGGAATATCATGGCAAATTCCCTAGTGCCAATCTCCAAATATGGTGAGTGGGAGAAGCACTCTAAACAAAGATGACAGCTCAACAAAAGAAAGTGGCAGCATGCAGTTGATGAATCATGGCCACCAAGATACTAGTCCCTACTGTGTCTGAACTTCAGTGATAATATCCTAGAAATCAGAACAAACTGGTTAGAAACAGTGTTTAGCAGTCTTGGTTAGGCCTACCTCCATCCTGTAGCTCGTCTCAAACTGAACTGGGCCAGTGTCAGTTTTGAAAACAGTGGCAAGCAGGCAGACTATTTATAGATCAATGGAGTCTGGAGATTTTTCCAGGGGAAGTAACTCTGATGTTGAAACCCTGATCTGGTGATTTCTTATCTGGTTATATTATGATAAATAGGTCAGACCAGACCTGTTAGCTTTTGTATATAATGTCAAGAATTTTTTTTATGGAAATAGAGCAAGGAAATAATATTCATATTATCAAATATATAAACTTACTACAATTCTAACAAAAATTAGGAAGGGAATATTATTTGTACTTTCATAAAATTCAATTATAAAACAGAAATTATAACCAAGACTGCAAACAAAGTCTAAAATGACCAAATCTGATAAACTGAAATAACTCAAATTATTCTGACAATTTTATTGCTGTTTCAATTTGAATTTAGACTGAATTACCCAAAAAGGAAAACAAGCCTATCTTTATATTTACTAAAATGTTTATGTTACCCCAAAACTCTTCCCTACAACAAGTGAATTCACAAAAGGTCAATAACCTAGTTCAGTTCAGTAAGACTGAACATGATAATTCCCCAGATATTGAAACTACCTGCTGTTTTGGTTTGAATTAACTCCTCACCCAACCCTGCCCTAAAAATAAATAAATAAAATCACTATTCCTAAATACGTATTCAGATTAACTGAGTTTAACAGACTTTAGATATTTATACTGTCAATAATTTAATCTACTTCTACACAATAATTCAATGAACCCCAATCTTGACTTAATCCAATTGAACAAAGCAGTATGAAAGTGGGCAATGACAAAATATTCACCCCAACAAACATTATAAACCACCTCACACTTTGCAAACTGGCATTCAACTGAGCTCAAGATGAATATGTATTCTGTGAAATGAAGTTGAGTTGTTCGAAGTGTCATGAGTATATAACTCCATCTGTTACCAATGTGAAGGAACACACCCACACAACAGCTGCAGGGTCACTATGGTAACAGATGTAGGAAGATAATCATCTAAATATACACTGTCAAGACAAATAATGAAATATTGAAATATACCAAACAAAAACATTAATAAATTCTGAAAGAATAATGAAGGAATTATTGTTTGTTTTTTTCGAGGTTAAAATATACAAAATTAAGCTTGTGAAGAATGTGCAGCTTGCTGTAAGTGCTTGGCTGGTAGCTTGGTACACACGCATTATATGGACACGCGGGGCCACATATCACACACAAGATCACATATCACACGCAAGGCTGATAATGATAGAATGTTTGATTGATGATAATCAACGTGATATCTGTACCCAAGTTTATAGCATGACTGGACACATTGTATCCAACTCAATAGCATTCTCTCTCTCCACTCATTGAGAGTGTTCCATTTGTGAAAGTGCCACACACCTTCCTAGGGATGCAACACACCAGATATGTCATCACACCCTTTCATCACCAACTCATAATGAAATGAAAGACCAAACATATTTGACAACAGAATCCAGTTACTGCATGAAAGAAAAGTTAGGAAAACAAGATAGCCTTGGAAATGTCCTTGTACAGAATGGTACTTGGGGCACCTTGCAGGAAAATGACACCTTGGATATTCTTGTCATCACAAAAAGACAACAAAATGGAGCTTATAATTAATTTTTATAACAAAGACACTCTCACGTAGACTGCTTTTTAAAATGTTTTGGTTGTCAAATATTCTTAGTTTTCAAATCATTATGATAAATAAAAGTATAGTCAAAGCTGAAACAAAATAATGTCAACCTTGTTCCTTCTTGTAGATCCACTGTCATGCAGTCCACAACAAACTGTAAAAGTAACATGTCAACACTCCAAACTAGCACAGCTCCATCAAGTCATGCAGCATTCCTGGCAGGAAAAAAAGTATTTCAAACACAAAAACGAGGCAAAAGAAATAATTCTAACTCCATAAAGACAACATTAAAATATTTTCTTACCTTTCGAGAGACAGGCATTGGTTGTTCTTTCACTGCTTCAGCTTGTATGTTCTTGAATTTGGCTACCATTTTCTTGGCAGCATTTTCTTTTGGCATACCCTCTGTCCAATCTGTCTGTGCTTCACTGACAACATCTGTGCGTACCTCTGGCTGATTCTCAAACACGCCTGGTTCCACCTGTTGTTGGTACTGGCCTGGCAGGTCGTTAGGATTGACACTCTCGAACTGACCTGCCCCCGGGGAGAGCTGGCCTCGGAGTGCCTTCACACGCTCTTCCTCTCTGGGAGGGGTGAACTCCTTGGTTCTGACTCCAGAACCAGGACTCTGTTTCCCACTCTGACTTTCAACTTGCTTCCAGTGGGACACCAAGTTCCTGGCAGTACCACGTTCAGGAAGTTCTTCTCCATATTTTGCAGGATCAGTTTCCTTGGCAACATCACTTCGGACTTCAGGATTGTTCTCAGCAATGCCACTATCTATCTTTTGGTTGTAGTCGGGGAATAAATTCTTGTGGCTGGTTCTCGAAAACACCAGTTTCAGATCGTGGTGGAGTAATGCCCCTACGGTTGGAGACTGCTACCTTGCTGTTTTCCTGTTCAATCTCCTTGAATCGTGAGACAAGATTCCTGGCATAACCTTTTTCTGGAACAATCTCATCAACTTGGGCATTCTCACTGACGACATCAGGTGAGGTTTGGGGCTGACTCTCGTAGACACCACTCGAAATTCCCTCTCTGGGTGGTGTGATTTCCTTCACTCGGTTTGGGGTAGGTGGAGGGGACTTCATGTTATGTTCCATTTCACGGAACTTGGAAGCAACATTTCTGGCAAACCCTCTTTCAGGAAGTGGTTCATCTAATATGTCTTCACTCCTCACGACATCAGATCGTTCAGCTGGCCTGTTCTCAAAGACTCCTGCCTCTGCCTTGCCCTCATACATCTCAACATGAGCTCTAGGCTCGCTAACATATTCTCCTCTTGTGTTTCTGTCAGGAGTTATCTCCCCTTTTGCCCCTTGCTGCAGAGGATGGTGAGCTCTCCATCTGCTTGAAGCGCTGAGCAATATTCTTAGCTGAACCTCTTTCTGGCAGAATTTCTTCAACCTCTTGCCCAGATTTGACAACGCCCTCGTAGTCTTGTGGCTGGTTTTCGAAAATGCCTGCTTCAGCCTTTCCTTCGTACCTCTCAATGGTTGCTGTTGGCTCAGAGACAAATTCAACCTTCCCAGTGGCTCTGTCAGGAGTAATCTCCCTTTTCAAAGGTGAAGATCCAGTGTAACTGCCAGTTCCACTTTCCAATTGCTTGAATTTTGATGCAATATTTTTGGCAGTTCCTCGTTCAGGCAGTGGCTCACTTGTGCTGTCAACTGATCTGACGACGTCTGGATTAATTTGGGGCTGACTTTCAAAGATTCCTGCCTCAGCTTTACCTTCATACACTTGAATGTGACTTGCTGGCTGACTTGTATTCAATTTTTCCAGCTCCCTGGCGCGGAGGAGTTACCTCCCTTTTGTAATTTTTTGGCTCGCTTGCAATCTGTGTGAATCTACTGAGAAGATTCTTTGCCATGCCAACCTCAGGAAGTTCTGCTCCAATATCTCGGTCACTTTCACGTTGCGACATTATCTAGACGGTCTGGTTGGTTCTCATAGACACCTTCTTCTTCCTCCTCCCAACCAATGTTCTGTGACTGGGTTACGTTAGTTGTCTGCTGCGGTCCACCAGATTCAAAAGTGTTCCTCACTGAAGACATCTCAGTGAAATGTACCTGAAAACAAGTGTGAATAGAAAGTAAGTCATTACTGAGCACAACAGGACTACAATCACAGCAAGATTGGGCTGCTTATGAAGTTACACTCAGTTTTCAAAAGGACTGCTGGACTGATGTGGCTTTTCACCATAGATCTTAATGTCATGTAATTTGTTCATCATTTTGCCCTAATAACTGGATGAGCAAAGAGGTGTTTCAACTACTTAGGATGCATTTATCCAATGTGGTCAATATATATATATACCGGTATATATGTATGTGGACAGAGAGACAGACAGACACTGTAGATGAAGTACACAGTACAGATACTGGTATATCTGAAAAGTTAGAAAGACAAGTAGCAGAAGTACTTACATCTTCTCGGTCTTGTGTTTCCCGGGCAACATTGGAACTGTAGCCATTCTGCTGGGCAGATCCACCGCTGAGAACACAGAAAGGAAAGTTGTCAGAATTGTTGTATCGGGTGGTCAGGCGTGCTAACTTGGTTCGTGCATGTCATTGTTTGCTCATGATGTCAGTCACTCAAGACTCAATTGTATTATAGTTCTAATATTGCTGAGAGCGGTGATTAACCAACACACAGAAGGATGTCAGTGGTGCCCTGACAAACAGCAGTTACAGTGAGTGAGTTTGGTTTTACGCCACTTTTAGCAACATTCTAGAAATATCACGGCGGGGGACACCAGAAATGGACTTCACACAATGTATCCATGTGGGGAGTCGAACCCGTATCTTCGGTGTGACAAGCGAACGCTTTAACCACTAGGCTACCTCACCGCCCCCAGCAGTTACAGAAGGATGGTGACAGTCAATCAACACACTGATGGTGACAAGCAGCCACCCCACTAATACCCAGTTTAGTCACCTCTTATGCAGAGTAGTAAGTACTAGAGGCCTGTCCTGCCTTAGAAACTCCATATGGTCCTGTTCAATGATATTATCATGCTAATAGTGTACAAAATAATAGGTGCATTTGACTGATTGAGCAAAAGTTACCATCAGGTCAACACAGAAAGATAAACAGTTGAGATCAGGTATCAGGTCAGAGGTTAAAGTTCACAATCTAAATTTAAGACATAACTGTCATTATTCTCATAAATATTATCTCCCAGAGTGGATATTCCTGGTAGGTGTTTAATTATATATGAAAAGTTCTTCTTTACCTATCATAATTTGTCACTTTATGAGCTTCAGACAGTAGAAAAGACCCAATATTATTATTGATATCTGGAAGAAGGTTATCTAAATATTTGAAGCCTTAAAACTGCCTGTGTTATTCAAATATGCTCTTCTAGGGTGCTCTGTATCTGTTGATATGCAAACATCATAATGACACGAACAATACATGTGTTTAAAATCTTAATGTTCTCACAAAAAAATCAAGTCGAGTTTAAGCTCCTAAAAAAGCCTTTGTCCTAAACATGAGGCTGAGAATTTTCTTAAAAAACCAAAGAAAACTACATTGTTTAGAAACACCACAATAGGCATTAGCAGGAGACCGGACCAGTGTCTACAACAGTTGGTAGTTCCCGAAACTAAGACAAAAGTGTGGTTTGAGGGGAGGGGCGAGGAGTGGCTCAAGACAAACAGTACTCACCCCATAGACTGGACGGTAACCTCTCTGACCACCCTGGAGTCGCCTTGGTCACCAAATGAATCTGAAACACAAACCAGACACTGACCATACTCGTATTGACTCAGGTACGTTTCTCTAAACAAACTGACCCAAACATCTTTTGTCTTCACATTTGTCCACTAGCTTGCCAACAAAGGGATTCACTGTTTCAATCTGAAACAACTGGAACATTTCTCGCATTCCAGAAGGAGTGAATGATGAAGTGTGAAGTCAGGTGAACGTGTGATGACCAAACAACATTCAGATACAAGGTCAATAACCATCACAAACATCCAGTAATCCATTGACTCAGACAATCAATTTAACAACTGCAGCGGAAATAATAACATTATATCTCTTTAGGTCAACAATTGGATACCACATACATATTTCAAACAAAACATGTGGCAGAAGTCCAAGAAGGAATTGAAGCTTACAACAATGATGACTTTTACAAAAAACAGATTATCCAATAATTTATAACATACACAGATGTGTATATGCTGTTGCCGAGTTAAGGAGATGTGTATCAGCGGCCGTGAAACCACAGAACAGTTACGACTACTGAAAACACATGTTGAAGCCTACACTGTTCTCACCTCTGCCTTATCAAAATGTGAACTCGGCCCATAACGAGTATCTTCTTGTCAAAGAGTCAAACTCACTAGCTAGTCCAACAACTTCTGCTGTTAAATGGCAGGAATTGTGAGTCAAGACATTCTCAGAAAGCAAACAATTTAAGAAGGTCACATTCTTGGGGGCATAAACCTGGGCAACTGGGTCACAATTT
Organism: Haliotis rubra; assembly: GCF_003918875.1. Taxonomy (NCBI): domain Eukaryota; kingdom Metazoa; phylum Mollusca; class Gastropoda; order Lepetellida; family Haliotidae; genus Haliotis; species Haliotis rubra. The sequence goes on from NW_025767021.1 coordinate 381,204, forward strand.
GTGAAAATCAATATTCTGTTCCCCGGCACTTTCCCTACTGGCACTGAGTGGAAGGTCAAGGCAGGAGGATTGTATGAGAGCTTCCGTGAGTATCACACTCATTGTTGTGATGACATGAAGCACTATAAAATCTTCTATACAGTGGCAGACCATAAGAAATATTGACCTGTCCTCCGAGTGAGAGTGAGTTTGTTATTGCTTTGAACAGTATTTCCTTAATATCATAGCATGTCAGCTGAAACTGGAGGAGACCAAGAAGTGATGTAGGTCTTTAAGACTTTTGTGAACTCAGTGATTATGGTGTTAAGCCAAGAAACATGATGACACAGTGGGCCACATACCTTGCGTCACACCGACATACATGTACAATCAACAAGGTCACACTGGTGTGGTTATATCACCACACCAGAGAATTCTTATAGAAAACTACTTTCACAATCAATGTCGAGCATTTGAACCAACTATAGATGTATTTACAACTACAGGCCACAAGATGTAAAGTTGCAAACCTCACTGGCATTCAAAATGTGATATCACCAATTCTGGTGACACCAACAAGCTAAAACTAGTTTCTCTCATCTGAAACTGTGACATCTCCTTTAAAAATCCCTTAAAAATCTCATATAAACACAACTGATCATTATCTTTACACCATTATGTTTGGTATGGCAGAAAGAAGGTAGACATTGCTGTGGTTTTGATCTGGTGCTCTCACCTGTAGATTCAACAGTACAGTGCCTTTGCCCTAAAATTATGTTAGTACTTTACAGGTGACACTGCTTTACACTAAAAAGACCAAGCATTTTGAACAAGCGCATTGTTCATGCTCACAAGTGCTGCCAGCTGAATTCGATAAAACAACCTGAGGTACTGTTGGAATCAATGGTTTCTATACAGCCATGGAGAATAAACACTCTAATAATTCTATAATCAATGAGAGTTAACCTTCACTTGGTGGACGAGGAAACAGCTTAGAGCTGCAACATCCATCTGTACTCCTGAAAACTTGCCACACATACAGAACAACCAAATCTTATTCTATTCTTAGAGAGGCGGTGGGGTAGCCCAGTGGTTAAGGCATTCGCTCATCACGCCAAAGACCCAGGTTCGATTCCACACATGGGCACAATGTGTGAAGCCCATTTCTGGTGTCCCCCACCGTGGTATTGCTGGAATATTAGTAAAAGTGGTGTAAAACTAAACTCACTCACTCACTCTGTTCTTAGTAAATTCTGATAGGTATCATTCAGTTCTAGAGTTTTAAAAAAGTGTTTCTGTTTTATTATCTTAATATGCAAGTCATATATCTATATACAAAACAACCTCATGGAAATATATATAAATATTTTTTTTTTTTCCTTTTCTTTACTTTTACTTTACTGTTACATCTCCCCATGCTGGCTGGGTACTGTTGTCACAGGGTCTACTGTCCATGGTGGGTTAAGTACTGTATTGATCTGACAATTGTCTTTAAACTTTCATGCTTGAACACACATACACATCGATCAATATTTACTGGAAACAGTCCTCGCTAATTTCATGTCAAGTACACTACTGAAATATACAAATCAATTACCTGCCACCCCACTGGTGACCCTATGCCTGTGGCCGCCGGTTGCTTCATGCTGGGCGTTATTGCTAACTTGGCGCATGTAACAGCTGTACCAGGATGTCAGATTCTTGGAGGCTAAACTGCCTTTATTCACTCTTGCCATTGCAGTAGGGGGCATACGAGACCGTAAATATGCTCACAAATCACAGGTCGCCGCTGTCAACTGTATGTCAATAACACAAGCACTACAACCAACACACCTTCCTGTTTTCAAATTCACTACTCAAACATCGACTGATCAGAAGAGTGCTTCCATGAAGTGTATGGTCATAGTATCCGTCAAACTGTTTGTTTCATGCTCTATTTGTCCTTCATAAATTTTTTAATGACCTTCAGTTTTAAATCCCGAGGCATGAAGAACTTTCAAATTAGCATTAAAATAATTCCACAAAATCTACATGGCAGCAATCTGTCATTATGCTGCATATCAGTGGTGCACAGACAGAAAGGGAAATGGGCTGCACTATCAAGATCCTGCAGGTATTGATCAAAGAGAGGTATACGACATGTGACAGGTACTCCAGAGCACAATCCACAGGTACACTGTCACCATGGACCAGAGTCCAGCATGTCTCTCAGTATCCACTATTCCTGGTAAGTATTCCACGGAAGTAAGCTCCGATTTGAAACAGTTTGGAGTTCACAGTTTCCTGTTAGTCCACTCCGAGTGTCCCCAACCTGCCGAACCTTTGACCTGGGGATGCGGACAGGTGAAACTGACATGCCCTCTCTAATTAAGTGACACGCGTTAATTACAACAATGACGCTTCTGTTTCTCCACACAACAAATGTCAGTTGCCGGCACACAGGGACAGAACAGTTCAACCATGACAGGGCATGATTTTGTTACAACTTGGGAATACAGAGGCAGCTTCACTCTTGACGACACAGATATCTGGTTTAGTGTGAAACAGTCTGATTGGCTTTCAGGTCCCAGGTTTGTTTCCCATTGGTCTGATATCTCTTTTAGAAAAGCATACATCAAGGGTCTTGAGTGACCATTCATAACAGAATTCTTATGGATTAGGTATAAAGATATCAGTATCAAATATTAATTGTAATACACTTACATATTATTAGGAATGTCACAAAGATTTTCTGGGTGAATAACTTTAATGACAAAGAAACTCAGGGGATAATGAATAACTGTTCCATGCTGAGTATGATCTGCACGGATTATAGCTTTATAATCCTGATCCCAACTCAACACCGCAACTAATGAGCAATAAAACTTCATATTGGTAATGTCATGCAATATGCTTGTTTAACTTTAGAATACTTAGGTACATACAGTCAGGAACAGGCCTCCACATAGGAGAGGTCTCCACATACGCTGACATGTTTCACAAGGAACAAAGTCTACTGTAATAAATCTTTCCCCAAACTTATTACTTACATAATGTTACAACAGACAAAATGTCTGACATGGATTTATCACCCTGTGTAACGGCATGACTTACCACTCATTTCAGTTATTGTAATATTAGACAATGTACTTTCAATCAATACACCATCTTGGGTTAAAATATAGAAATAGTTGATGAAATATGGAAACAAGTAAACTCCAGATTAATATATAATATTCTTTGCATACACCCCAGGATGTGTTGTTTATCAATACAGTAAACGATGAAGTGGAACACTTTTTATGGATAGACAACTTCTTTGTTGCAGTAGTTGCGACGTTTCGGTGTAGATCCTAGCACCGTTATCAAGCAAATACATTTTATTTGCTTGATAACGGTGTTAGGATCTACACCGAAACGTTGCAACTACTGCAACAAAGAAGTTGTCTATCCATAAAAAATGTTCCACTTCATCATACCAGCTTCTAAATGCCACTTAAGGAAGTTACAGTAAATGATGTTTATAACAAAGAGGCTTGTGACAAACTGATACAACAAACTCAGAAAAAGGAGCTGTGTATATACATCCAGCCACTTGATTGATATGGTGGTCATGTGTGTAACAAACAAAAGTTATAATGAACTAAAATTACTGGTACCTTTCAGTTTGTTTTGGACCATAAGTAAAGTTTACTGTCATTGTGTATCATAGTACACGGATATTATTGCACCTTTGTGTGACTCAACTGATGTGCAAAGTTAACTTAAATTGAGACAAAACTGATCCCTTTGTAGGTATTGTTGATTATAACATGGCCGTCCCGCATGGAGAAACATCATCAGCTAGCATCAACAGGTAGACAGTTGTGTTGTCAGATATATTTATATATCAATATATATATATATATTGATTGGTGGAAACTGAATAGGATATAGGTAGCCTTTTTATGAAACACATTATGTGGGTCAGACGGTTGTGTGATTTAGCTCATTAGTCCTTTCTTGCATGGCTGCATTTCGGTAATGTAACAAATTTGTTTGCATGTGTGGCTTCAGGTATCGTGGGTTATATGCCGCCAATGTTCTTGTTAATATTATGAATAAAACATTCAACTGTCAAGAATGTACACATTACTCAACAGAAGCAACTGGGTAGGTTTCAAACTAGGGTGTAGAGTTATGTAACTGTAGCAAATGTTTTGAGAAAGTATCATCTTTGAGCGTATTTTGATTATTTAGAAGTAGCTACATTCAGCATACCCTGGATTATTTTACGCATTATTTTGCCATTATGACAGAAAACAGATGAGTCAGTAGAAAAAGAAGTACATAAATCTGGCATGCAGCCAACTTCAGGAGGTACATAGACTGTAGTATGGAAACATGTACATCAATTTATCCACCGTGAAAGTGAAAGTTTCCTTACAATTGATCGTAGGATGTTTCACCAAGAATTATATAAACAGTCCTAAATATTAAGGAAGAAGAAATGTTGCTAAATATGCATCAACAACAAGCCCTACCAGTCCCTGGCAATGACACTTGGCAAGGAGCATGAGGTTTTTTCACCTCATTGTTGAAGGGTGGTCCCTGTAATAGCTTGTTAGAGATTCCTGTGATATTATGTCGCAAGTTGTGTGGCGAATATTATATGTCAGTTGGCAGTGTATAAGGAAAGTATCATTACCCTTGATATTTGGTATATGTTAGCAACAAAATAGGCCATTCTATTCCTTAGTGATTACATACATGAATTAGTCTGTATAATTGGTGTAATAATCTCCACAAACACATGGGATTGTAAACACAGACTTCACATCTGACTCATGACCACGCTGATGGTTATAGTCGCATGGTGACATTGACCTTCTCATAAACTCTGTCAACATTATTCAATAAATCTAAACATAGGACACTTGATCAGCAAACGGTAAATCTTCCTGAACACATGTACCATGATTGATTCTGAGATTTTTCTCTTGTACACACCTCAAATGTGTTGGCATACTATTTGCACCAGGACAGAAGTATTGAACGTGAGTTACTTCCCTTGGAATCATGGTAATGCTAACTAGCCATGTCAATTTGTTTGCATGGAGCACATAGTGCTGTTCCTGACATGGCTGCATAGATAGCCCCTCCTGGCCCCATGCATGTGCACCTGCTGCAGATTGCATGACCTCACTCAGCTTCTTGGACAAACAGATGGAAGCCCTGCAGGTCGGCCGAGGACCTCATTATACCGAAAGTGGTTTCACATTTGTGGGAAATGTAATCACTGAGCAAATATTCATACATCTAAATTTAAAATCTCGAGGCAGTCTTCTTTAAACAAATTGACAAATCTATGAGACTGATTTTTGTATTTTGAATGATGTTTCATATCAACCTTTTCAATACTATTATAATATATAGAAATATGTATGTATGTCATACATTCACAGTGCATAAATGAAATTTTTATCGATGAATGAAGAAATGAAAGATTCCCGTTATATAACACTGACCCTAAACCTTGTGGTTAGTTAATACGGTTTCATGTATGAAAGCCTAAGACATAATCAGCTCTTAATTTGCTGTTGACAGTGTTTCAATTACATGGCCTAATCTTGCCAGGACACATATGGTAACTAACAAGAACATGCATGTAATGAGGCGTGTAATCCAACAAACCTGGCCGACTCCCCTTGACAGCTCTAGTTGCAGTGTGCGTCCGCCTCACCTTGTTCCGCAGTCAAATGTTTGCACTTGTCACAATCATGTGAAATGTCTGCTTGTCAATATGACACAGTGGCCAGGTATTAAAGAATCCACTTACAGGTGATGTGAAAGAAGCGTATATATGACTGGTAACTCGTCCCGGGTTGTTGCCGTGGCAGCCACACTTACGTCCCTACTGTCTGACTCTGCCCCAGGAAGTCTCAACTCTATGTTAATATTTTGAATTCCGTGTAAATGAACGCTTTCTACTTCCACATAGTGACACCTTGATTTTTGTACACAGCCCTGTCCAAGGATCTGGGGCATGCCTGAAATGACTTGAGAATGTTGGTTTTTTCAGAGAAATCCATTCACAGTTAGCCTCATGGAGGTGCTGTGTTTGAAATAACACAGGACAGGTATTTGAATTCAGATGTCTGCATTTTAAATGGGAACTGCAAAATGTTGTGAAGGGATAACATATATTTTGTCCTTCTTAAAAAGTTCATATATCACATTCATATTGTCTTGAGTGTTTATTTTGTGTTTTAGAGGAACATTCTCAAAATCACAGGAGATATTCTATTCAATTTTTGACCTTGATGCTTGTGAGATGTACAATTCGACTAACAAAGATCTCCCAAAAGACAGATAATGTGTTTATCTCATAAAAAATTATATATTGTTATCACAGAAGTTCTTAATCTTTTCTCTTCAGGTTAGGGTGCTACTGGCTAGGGTATGAGTTCACCCTAAGTAAATTTCATGCACACCAGCTGTGAGATGTAGCGCCATAAGTGTGGACAAACCTTGGCAGTATTTATACACCTTCTTGTTGGTTTATGACACTCACTAGCTGCAGTGTTCAAACAGCACTTTGAAAGTGCCCTGTCCTCTGTGTACACAATGTACATATATGTTACATTTATTCTTTCAAGGTCAAGATAATGCAATATATCCCAGTGGTAGATAATGCAATATATCCCAGTGGTAGATAATGCAATATATCCCTGTGCCAGATAATGCAATATATCTCAGTGCCAGATAATGCAATATATCCCAGTGCCAAATAATGCAATATATCCCGGTATCAGATAATGTAATATATCCCAGTGCCAGATAATGTAATAAATCCCAGTGCCAGATAATGCAATATATACCAGTACCAGATAATGTAGTAAATCCCAATGCAATACAATATATCTTTGCCAGATAATGTAATATATCCCAGTACCAGATAAAGCAATATATACCAGTACCAGATAATGTAGTAAATCCCAATGCAATACAATATATCTTTGCCAGATAATGTAATATATCCCAGTACCAGATAAAGCAATATATACCAGTACCAGATAATGTAGTAAATCCCAATGCAATACAATATATCTTTGCCAGATAATGTAATATATCCCAGTACCAGATAAAGCAATATATACCAGTACCAGATAATGTAGTAAATCCCAATGCAATACAATATATCTTTGCCAGATAATGTATAATATATCCCAGTACCAGATAAAGCAATATATACCAGTACCAGATAATGTAGTAAATCCCAATGCAATACAATATATCTTTGCCAGATAATGTAATATATCAGTACCAGATAAAGCAATATATACCAGTACCAGATAATGTAATATATACTAGTGCCAGATAAAGCAATATATACCAGTACCAGATAATGTAGTAAATCCCAATGCAATACAATATATCTTTGCCAGATAATGTAATATATCCCAGTACCAGATAAAATAATATATACCAGTGCCAGATAAAGCAATATATACCAGTACCAGATAATGTAGTAAATCCCAATGCAATACCAGATAATGTAATATATACCAGTACCAGATAATGTAATATATACCAGTACCAGATAAAGCAATATATACCAGTACCAGATAATGTAGTAAATCCAATGCAATAATGCCAGATAATAGATCCCAGTGCCAGGTAAAGCAATATATACCAGTACCAGATAATGTAATATATCCCAGTACCAGATAAAGCAATATATACCAGTACCAGATAATGTAGTAAATCCCAATGCAATACAATATATCTTTGCCAGATAATGTAATATATCCCAGTACCAGATAATGTAATATATACCCAGTACCAGATAAAGCAATATATACCAGTACCAGATAATGTAGTAAATCCCAATGCAATACAATATATCTTTGCCAGATAATGTAATATATCCCAGTACCAGATAATATAATATATCCCAGTACCAGATAATGTAATAGATCCCAGTGCCAGATAATGTAATATATACCAGTGCTAGATAATGTAATATATCCCAGTACCAGATAATGTAATTTATACCAGTGCCAGAATATCCCAGTGCTAGATAATGCAATATATCTCTGCCAGATAATGTAATATATCCCTGTGCTGCTGGTCACTCAAGACTGACAGACCATGCTCATTTGGCGAATTGACAGCTAGATACTGCCAGTCATACAACTGATTCTGAAATTCATGTTAACATATGACAGCAGGTTGGACACTATGACAGCCTGCCATTCTCCATTGGTACTCATATACCCACAGTCAAGCACATAGACCACACAAAGATTCCCCAGGTGTTTCCCGGGACAGATCTCACATCGGGGAATCCCAACTGACTTCAGTATTGGCAAGACAGAGATCTCAAACTGTTCTCTACAGGATCTACCGATGAAGTGGGAAATACAGAGTTTGACAGTGTTTGAAAGAAAAGGCTAGTTGGCATCCATTTAAACATATCTGATAACTTACGAGTACAGTTCAATATTTCTATTTTCATTATAACTTTTAAGTTAACATGAGCCAATGAGGAATATGTCTTGATAGATGTCCAAATATTGTTCAGTGTCAGCTATACATCAGTATGAATTCTTACAGTGTAAACTGTAGCCCACAGATATGAACTCTTATTGTGTCAGCGATAGACTCCGACATGAACTCTTATTGTGTCAGCGATAAACTCCGACGTGAACTTTTGAAGCGTATTCCTGTACATGCCAGGGTGGCTCAATATTAACTATAACCCCACTGATATATGGACATTTAAGTCACTTTACACATCTATTTACGTGATATATTTTCAGATTTGCATTAAAAATATCTAAAAATAGCATTATCAATATAGTTTCAATGCATGCACTGGAAATCAATCTACTGACGAGCTCGCACAAAGCATATTACATAACTATCCATCTTCATCAGCCATCTTAACGTTTATTACATACAGATTTCCTGCATAGTTTGGAAATGTACAAAGACGCAACTATAATCAGTTTACCTGATCTCGCTCTGAAATAAACATGGAGTATGATTAATCACAAGACATATTACTGCCCTAATCTACATGCTAATGGTGCATTATACATGATGGCTATTCAAGTTTACCAACCTGGCAATAATCGTGAAATACCTGGCTTAAACTTGAGCTAATCTCATCAGTCACTGGTAAGTGAAAAGCACTAAATCATTAGAAGTGTCAAGTTCACAAGTCAATACAGCCTACACGCCCTCTTGCAGTCAAGGTGTAATTGGACAGTTTATGTAATATCCAACCTGTCGGCGCTTGTTGTACTTTGAAGTTTACAAGTTGCTCCCAGATAAAATTTCAAACAGATAAATTTTGATAAGATAAAAACTGTGTTTGTCCGATGTTTAAGCTGACTGGGGTATTTCTGACTCAGGGCTGTGTGTTCATGGGAAACTAATTTGTTCTTTCACTGAAGGTTTTGTTTCTCAGGGCCCTCCTTGTCCAAGGTGACAAATCAATTTGTTTGAGTAAAGACAACTCTTCAGTAGCGAAGACAACCAAACATTCAAATTATTCCAGACATTTCAAAACTACTACAAGCCATTCTTCAGCACATTTGAAAAGAGAATTCCAGTGGAAAACCTCAATCCTGAGTATTGTAGTGACATAGTCAAGAATTAGGTAACCCTGACAAAACCTAAAAAACTGGCAAAAATTGTAAAAAGGAAGTTAATCGTAATACCTTCCCCATGAAATAAAAAAGAGACGCTGTTACTGATTAACAGTCTATTTAAAGTTTCATGACAGAATGCCTTGCTGCATCTGTTGAGACCATGAAGGCCTAAGGATTGGAATAGAGGCATCTCAGAATGAATATATCAAAGTGAATATTGGAGAATGCACTTTGTTACTGGTGTCAATGGAATATAATTCACATGACATACAACAAGTGTCTGTAACCCACACAGACAACAGACAATCTCACACACCTGCTCCACAATCCACAAAGCCTTCCCAGTACTACAATACCGGTATATGTAACCTATGGGGTGGTGGGGTAGCCTAGTGGTTAAAGCGTTGGCTCGTCACGCCAAAGACCCGGGTTCGAATCTCCACATGGGTACAATTTGTGAAGCCCATTTCTGGTGTCCCCCGCTGTGATGTTGCTGGAATATTGCTTAAAGCGGCGTAAAACCAAATTCAGTCAGTCAGTCAGTCAGTCAGTCAGTGTAACCTATGATGAACTAAATAGTGATTACAGATGATAACCATGTGATCACTTTGAAGAAGAGACCCTGATCTCAGCCTATTTGGGTTTCTTCGCGAGACAGCAACATTCTCGTTGGAAAATAATAGTCATCCTTATCTCAGCAGCCTGTACTTCATGGTTCCTTTTTTGGTCCATTTTAATTACTGCAAACAAAACTTCACATGAGTGAGTGACAACATGCTTGAGTACTATGTATCTATCCAGGGTTTAACCTCTACTATATCCTATATCACAAGCAGTGCCACTGTACACACACAACTACCTGTTAATTGGTGGCGACAGCAGGCCCTTATGTGCCTATAATTAGATTTGACACATTTCATCATTGAATGCAGCATATGATTGTATCATGTGAATTAACTGGTTTTACCACTAGCAACTCCCACCTGAACAAAATCAATATAAATGACAACCCATGTGTGTGCATTATCATGTGTGTGCCCAAATCCAATGTTTGTCAAAGTTTATCTCCTCAGCTCCGTGCAGGAACTGTTGTTGATAGATGTATCACTGACTAAGAACAAAGCTCACCTCGAAAATATCGTATCTGTCTTGTGACAACATCCATGTTGGATCAATCCTAGTACACTCCACAAGTACGAAAAGGCACAAGCTTGACACATGCATATATACAGATGATCTGCTGGGACGGCAATATACGACCTGTGCTATTTCTATACTCAGGCTGACTTTTCAATACAGTTTATGCCTGGACAATTCAACTCTTTTATACTGCAGACTTGGGTCGGGAGGTTGGAGCTGTCAACCACCGTATGTATTACCTCGCTATAAAACACAATCAGAAGTCCTCATACTACTGACGTGCAGTACACTGCCCCCTTTATAAGGCAGACCATAGATACAATTGTATAGGTACCTCAAAGACGCTTTCAAATCAGAACTAAACAATTAATGGTCGTAGACAGATATGCAGGTTACTTGTTGGTTTGGAATCAAGCTGGCAGTGATATAGTGTTCCAACATCTCAAGTGACGTAAGTACCTACAGTTCTAGTGTATGCATGACAATTCAACTTCCTTGTTGTAAAATATATATATATTGTAAGTATGGTAGGTACAGGAGGGGGGGGGGGGAGAGAGAGAGAGAAAGGTAGTGGGATTAACTTGGAGGTAGGGTGGGGTGTTTGGGTGGGTGCGGAGGAGGACACTGTAGGGTAGTAGAGGGGACTGAAGGGTGGATAGAAGAGATGGGATGATGGGTAGGAAACTGAGTGGGTAGAAGGGATGTGGACATAACGTGAAACAGATCAAAAGATGTATATATATCAGTAGGGGGTAGACTCGGGAAAGATGGTGTTAAATGCCTGAGTTGTTCTATTGATGGAAGAAGCCATAAGTTTAGGAAGAGAATGATTCAAATGTCAAAGTGAAAGTGACATGAAGTGTTATTGCTTCTTCTCTGCATCTGGCAACAGGGCAAATATTCTCAACTAAACGTTTATCAAAACCAAATGATTAGCGTTAAAGTACATCAAAGATTAATTCTTTGCAACAGCCAAAATTCTCTGTGGGATAATACACAAATGAAGATGAATCAAGTTACATTTTGGCACATGCTGTTTCTGCCTTGTGAGATTACCAAATACATCCTAGCCAGAATGCTGCTGCTGCTGTTGCTGCTGCTGCTGCAGCCATGATGATAGTCCCATTACATAAGACACTTCGACCTGCTAGCTACCATGCCTAATACTTAACAGACACCTATCAAACAGGCGATGGACCAAACATTATATACAGCCAAGAGAGATTCACCGTTATGAAATGGATGGAATCTACACTGAAGAAAACTGCATCCGTGTTGAAGGTTACATGTTGGCATTTTGATGAAAGGGACATATACACTATAAAATAACCTTTTTTCTCACATGAAACAAAACACATTTGTAGAATAGGTAAGAAATATCAGTGCAAGTAGGAAGCTCAATATATGTGTGAACATATTATGCAATGATGAGGCCCTTAAATTGTTTCCCAATGTAAACAGGCCAGAGTTACCTCCCTTAGATTCTGGTTTACTTGATGCCAGTTTTACTGGTCTCTTCCAAAGCAAAACATGTAGTGAAATAATGTAATTGTGTGAAACAAATATGAAAAATCTGCTTTATAATTAAACTGTAAGCAGCATGATAGATTGATTATGTTCACTTTCTTTCATAATCATTTACCTCAAGGCAAAATAGCAAATATGTACAACTCTGTTGATGTATGACGTTAACACCAGTGACCAACTTTCACAAAAATGGCATGTTCATTGAATCAGGATGCAGAGTTTTACGAAGAGACATCGTGTAATCAGGGACTGTATGTGCAGAAATGGGAACATTCTTTTATGGTTTTCATTGCAACCAAGGGAAATAGTCAGAGATCAAAACCGTTGTTGTTGTGTCTGAGTTTGTGTCAGTCATGACACAATGCCTGATGAAAACTATGACAATATCTGATGAATTTGCAAAATTATTGAAATATATCTATGTTTAATTCTCAAATTCTTATGATACTGTTTCATATGTTCTACAGCAAATGAACGAAATGTCTAAACAGTTAATACTGCAAGTCATCAATCAATCAATGTTCTCATGGTAAATAGGCACACAGTATCAGTCAATCAGTGGTACCCATGGATGACATCAAGTGATGGTGGTACCATGGATGACATCAAGTGATGGTGGTACCATGGATGACATCAAGTGATGGTGGTACACTGGAGGACATCAAGTGATGGTGGTACCATGGATGACATCAAGTGATGGTGGTACACAGAAGAGATCAAGTGATGGTGGTACCATGGATGACATCAAGTGATGGTGGTACACTGGAGGACATCAAGTGATGGTGGTACCATGGATGACATCAAGTGATGGTGGTACCATGGATGACATCAAGTGATGGTGGTACCATGGATGACATCAAGTGATGGTGGACCATGGATGACATCAAGTGATGGTGGTACACTGGAGGACATCAAGTGATGGTGGTACCATGGGTGACATCAAGTGATGGTGGTACACAGAAGAGATCAAGTGATGGTGGTACCATGGAAGACATCAAGTGATGGTGGTACACTGGAGGACATCAAGTGATGGTGGTACCATGGATGACATCAAGTGATGGTGGTACACAGAAGAGATCAAGTGATGGTGGTACACACAGAAGAGATCAAGTGATAGTGGTACCATGGAAGACATCAAGTGATGGCGGTACCCATGGATGACATCAAGTGATAGTGGTACCATGGAAGACAACAAGTGATGGTGGTACCCATGGAAGACATCAAGTGATGGTGGTACCATGGATGACATCAAGTGATAGTGGTACCATGGAAGACATCAAGTGATGGTGGTACCATGGAAGACATCAAGTGATGGTGGTACCCATGGATGACATCAAGTGATAGTGGTACCATGGAAGACAACAAGTGATGGTGGTACCCATGGAAGACATCAAGTGATGGCAGAAGAGATCAAATGATGATTGTACCATCACAGACATCAAGTGATGATAGTACCCATGGAAGACACCAAGTGATGGCAGTACACACAGAAGAGATCAAATGATGATGGTACCATCCTAGACATCCAGTGATGGTAGTACCCATGGAAGACACCAAGTGATGGCAGTACACACAGAAGACTGACTGACTGAGTTTGGTTTTACGCCGCTTTTAGCAATATTCCAGCAACATCACGGCGGGGGGCACCAGAAATGGGCTTCACACATTGTACCCATGTGGGATTCGAACCCGGGTCTATGGCGTGACAAGCCAATGCTTTAACCACTAGGCTACCCCACCGCCCCACACACAGAAGAGATCAAATGATGATGGTACCATCACAGACATCAAGTGATGGTAGTACCCATGGAAGACACCAAGTGATGGTGGTACCATGGATGACATCAAGTGATGGTAGTACCCATGGAAGACACCAAGTGATAGTGGTACGCATGGAAGACACCAAGTGATAGTGGTACCATGGATGACATCAAGTGATGGTAGTACCCATGGAAGACATCAAGTGATGGTAGTACCCATGGAAGACATCAAGTGATGGTAGTACCCATGGAAGACACCAAGTGATGGCAGTACACACAGAAGAGATCAAATGATGATGGTACCATCACAGACATCAAGTGATGGTAGTACCCATGGGTGACATCAAGTCATGGTAGTACCCATGGATGACACCAAGTGATGGCAGTACACACAGAAGAGATCAAATGATGATGGTACCATCACAGACATCATGTAATGGTAGTACCCATGGGTGACATCAAGTGATGGTGGTACCCATGGAGACATCAAGTGATGATGATACCATCACAGACATCACGTAATGGTAGTACCAATGGGTGACAGCAAGTGATGGTGGTACCCATGGAGACATCAAGTGATGATGATACCATCACAGACATCACGTGATGGTGGTACCATGGGTGACATCAAGTGATGGCGGTACCCATGGGAGACATCAAGTGATAGTGGTACCATGGAAGACATCAAGTGATGGCGGTACCCATGGAGACATCAAGAGATGGCGGTACCCAAGGAGAACATCAAGTGATGGCGGTACCCACGGAAGACATCAAGAGATGGCAGTACCCACGGAAGACATCAAGAGATGGCAGTACCCACGGAAGACATCAAGAGATGGCAGTACCCACGGAAGACATCAAGAGATGGCGGTACCCACGGAAGACATCAAGTGATGGTGGTACCCACGGAAGACATCAAGTGATGGCAGTACCCACGGAAGACATCAAGTGGTGGTAGTACACATGGATAACAGCATGTGATGGCGGTACCACGGAAGATGAGATGGTACCCACGGAAGACATCAAGAGATGGCAGTACCCACGGAGAACATCAAGTGATTGTGGTACCCACGGAAGACATCAAGAGATGGCAGTACCCACGGAGAACATCAAGTGATGGCAGTACCCACAGAGAACATCAAGTGATGGCGGTACCAGCGGATAACATAGCAGTATCCATGACTACCACAACCACAGTTCAGCAAGGTCAGCAGGTAGACTGACTACTGTAGAGATCCTGGCAGTAATTACCACTCTACAGCATTGGCTACACGGTAGCATCCAGAACATCTGGAAATCTCTTCCATATAATTACTCCCTTGTTTTTATCTGCCTGCATGATTTCAGCTGCAGTACATATTCTATTTTCTTCCAATCTAAATTCAATATCATGCATCAAGTGAGTAGGAGAAATAAATCTGAACAGTCATCACATATGCCAGCAGTTCTATTCCTGTACAAGGAATCAAAAGATGCCAATGCTAAATAGTCCACAGCCTTCCTACATGTGGGAAAATACGATATACAGCTGTACAGAGTGACCTGTAAACGACTATATACATACTGTATCATGGCAACACGTCCATACCCACTGGCCCTGAATAAGAACTTATATCATCACCAAGTGGTTGAACTGTGAATTCTCTTACGTTTTGTAATACGCAGAAATGACGAGAAGGGTTACTCTGTCTCGCCAGATTGTGTGCAGAATGTGTTCCCTTTGTATAGTAATGTAAAACATGTATGGATAAAGCAAACTCCTGATACCCCATTGCCAATGATTCATACTGAATCTATAATTGTCTGATGTCATTACTGTGTGTGGGAGAAAGTCAGCTGAATATTCAAATAAGGAATATACACTATACACTCTCCTAATGGGCAAGGTAGAATAGCGAGCTGAGTAGTCATCACACATTTCATCACAAGTAAGCAGGTCGTATACAAGTCACCTCTCCTTGATCATAGACTGCATTCTAGGTGGATAGTCAATTTCAAGTTTTCAACAAGAAAAGTAATTCCTGATTTCTTTATTCATCAGTAGAGGGCAATCTTCAGGATATCCCTGTGAAAAGTCACCTTCACTATCGTAGCTAGCAACAGCATAAACCTTAACACTAATGCTAATTATGTGGTGCCTGTTAGTGAGAGATATCCTACCTCTTTACAAACTGGTAATAGACACTATATGATCAGCTGACTATAAAGCCGTGGCACAATGCCAGGTAGGGGGGAATATAATCAGGAGGGGAGGACTATAATCAGGAGGGGAGGGGTAATGGTGCTAACATGAGGGATGGAGCTACCGTTGTCACCGCAGTGGCAGTGCTGGGAACAGGTACCTTGGAAACTCACAACTGTTTTTTATTGTTTCTTGGCATACAGAGTGCATGTTATAGCCTGTACTCCAATTTTATTTGCTTGAACATTTGCTTCCCTGGTTTGTAGTGACTGAGTGAGTGAGGTTTTATGCCGTTTTTAGCAATCTTCCAGCAATATCACGGCGGGGGACACAAGAACGGAGTTTCACACCTTGTACCCATGTGGGGAATCGAACCTCGGCCTTCAGCATGATGAGCGAACGCTTTAACTACTAGGCTACCACACCGCCCCATCCCTGGCTTATACTACTACTAAATAGTAGACTCACATACATTTCATCACTGTCTGAATTGTGGACATTGTGCACCTCATCTTTATAAATTACAAAAGTAATTGTACTTTCAATTGAAGAACTTCATCTAGTTCTCTGAAATCAAACAGCCAAATCATTCTCAACCTCATTTCAATTTCGCGTAAGGGATCTAAAAAACTATGTTTTTATTGATGAATAGAGGTCTTAAAACATGTTCTTGTAATGACACTTAAAAACAACAACAGGTTTTGAATGTATGCAGTCTTTATCCTGAATGCTCTATCCAGAGCCTTGAAGCACCTGTCAACTACCTGCTGATCTACCTTGTTCTCATACACCCTTTGGGAACATTGAATGTCAATCAAGCAACTCTTCAGACTTTTTACCTCTTCATGACTCACCTCAGTGGACAAAAACATGTCAAACATGCCATTGAGAAACATACATCAGTCACAGGCACACACTCAGTACACAGAAAGAAAGGATCTCAATCCATCTATTGCAAACTTAATTGACAGATTTAAGAGGAAATGTCACAACCAAGAGACATATGGGATGCAGGTAACACGTCAAGGGAGTTAACTCCTTCTATAGGTTGACGTCAATATTGTTTTAAAAATGCAATAGTTTTGCTCAGGATATTGGGAAGCAATACTTTTCAGGATTTCCTTTTAATGTTGGATACAGGTCTCCTGAGGTGAGGATGAACAAGTTGATAATAAAGGGACATTCAATTGGATGAATTGATTATGATATCACAAATCATCCCAGAAAATTAAAGACATGTGGAACAGAATTGTTTGCAAATATTGTAAGTTATTCCATTTCTTCTTTGTTTTGAGCCGAATTGAGAAATTGAAGAATGAACTTACCTGAATATCTCTTCTCATCCTTGGATCTGGATATGACTCGGCCATCTTGAGAAATTTGTTCTTCCTGTGAATATTGATAAGAAACATTCATTCTACTTCCTGTACTCCAACGTTTGGCCATTGCAATATGATGGACAACCTATGTAATCAAGTCTGACACTATAACTGACACTGGACAGTGAGGGTGGAAGGTGACTTGGCCGGTGAAACCAGGAACTGCCAGAATCTTTGGGGTGGAGGCCGACACGGAAGTCAGTCCGCGGATCTAAAACTTGGATATTTGGGGGAAATGGCAGGAGTCGTCACCGGAGAAAAAACACGAAACCTTGTGATTGGGAAGACTACCACTTGTTGTGAGTGGTGTCGGTTTACAGCAGCCGATATACCTATGGTGGAAAGACAGAGTGGGTGTACCATTCGGCCTCTCTCTCACACAAACACACAGCCTCAATATACTGCCAAAATGGTAAACATGCATCTGTAAACAAATTCACAAAGGCTCAGCTCCCCTGAGGACTTGAAGCAGGTTTTAGATGAGGGTAGTGCTTGTACGATGTACATTGCAATGAAATGTACACAGTGATGCCCCTGTCGCTGAGGTGTTATACAGGGGCAGCATGTTGGTATCAACAAGCTGGAAGAACACATAGTTGCAGCACTGCCAAGGTGGATCCTATACATGGAGATGCTATTTGGGCTTCCTTAGTGAATTTCTACATGCCCCGTTGTTAATGTGTATAGGCGGGTACCACTCTCTAACACTGCATGTGCTAAGCCTATGTTGGAGTGCAACCCTTCCTTCAATTATCACCGTCTTTCCACTGTGTGTTTTACCTGCACAATGTAAACATCGGTCTCAGGTAAGTCTACTTTGATTCACTTTTTACAGTTTCTAATTACTCTTCAGGTGAGTTTTAAAGTTCAGACGTGACAGAAATGAACACTAGCTAGGAACGATTGTAGTGTGTGCTTCATCAGTTGTCAAGGCGATACCCTAACCATTGGGTCCAGTGTCATTTACATTACTGTTCAAACTGACATTCACATAACTGACAAACTTCAAATAGTTAGACACTTTCATAAATACATTAAAACAAGCTTCTCCATCCAGATGATTTTAACTAAAATCATGAAAATATTAACATTTACATGCATCATTAATACAGTTTCTGAAGAACATATTATTTATAATTATGTTTCATCTGGATAGTTAATAATGTAAGATAAGTAGCATGCTTAAACGATCTTATTACGAATCTAAATTTCAATGCAAACTTTAAAAACAAAACAAACATCAAATGCAAAACAAACAGCAAAGCAACAAATTATAACTCCTGACAAAACCACACAGCTTATAGTGAAAAATGTTACTATGGCAACAAAGCAGACAGTGTTACAGACAGAGGCAGACATCCGCATGCAGAAATATACATGTTCATTGTAAACCCCACAACATCAGATTTCTGCAAACATCCAAATCTGTTATGTTTTTCTTTGCAAACAACATGTCTTTATCTGATATTTTGATTACACTAACTTTCTCAATAGAACAATATAAAGTCAACTAAAACCTCTACAAACTTATGTGGGGTGGTGGGGCAGTGGTTTCAGCATTTACTCTTAGTGCCTCCATGGCTCGAACATTGCATACACACCTATTTTGAAAATAAATATTGAGCACATAGTTTGAAGAAAAATCTTTCAAAGGTGTGTTTACCAACATGACATGCTCAAGATATAAAAGTTAATTATTTTTTAAATTAATTTTTCACAATTTTTTCTATATCCTAGTCAGTTGAATGTGGAGAGAAAAACTAAAATATGAAATATCATCAAATTTACACATGAGCATGGGTACGTGGATGATAAAGGGTAATAATCAGGTGTGATGTGTGTCATATCACCCATTTTACCTCCACAAATATGATAAATATTGATACTTTGATATGAATGATTATGATAATCTCACATTATGACTTTCTCCATGGACTAATGTTGTGTATATTTGTATTAAGAACCCAACAAACACATTTAGTTAATATTGGTATGATACAGGTATTATAATAACAGTGGTATACAACCACTGAACACTTGCTACGGGATTACACATAATACACACTAAGTACACATTAAATGATGGGACTAATATGATGATTTCATAGCAAGACTGACAAGAGATGTATGAGAAGATGTTAATTATAATGTTATATGACAAAAAAACAAAACAAAATTGTAAGAAAATTGTAAATCATTTGTACACAAATATCTTGTTTGATAATTCAGAATCTGTGAAAAATAATTTTTAATCAAAAGGTGTATTCACTGAAATCATAAATGTGAAAATCCACATATACTCATGCCAAAAATGGTTTTCAAACCCCCTCCCCCAACCCTACACAGGCCTCACACCCCACCCCCCCCCCCGCCAATTAAAAAAATTGAAGGGGGTGACAACCATTTTTGGCATGAGTATATGAACATTATTCCCAAAACAAAGTTCGTTTGAAAATTTGTGAATAAAATTAACTCTTCTATCGACGGAAAAAAACAATGAAGTGAAATGGAAAGCACCCATTACAAAAGGCTGTGACACAGAAATAAATACCATGTATTGATGTAAATAATGACTATAAATGAATTGTGGTACACAATACAATGTTTTATATATTATGCATCTGATCACTATTACCCAGTTGCTTTAAGAGACATGCAGGCCTCAAGTCAAATGTAAAGGTTTACAGTCAAAGGGAGACAACTGAGATTTACAGTGCCTTGTGTGACATGAAACCAAAATGAGATTTTGAAAAGGCTTAGGCTGTAGTATCAAACTCAACGTCATTGAGTTAAATATCTAAATCAATCTGTTTGTCAGACCAATCAGTTCACACAAAATACATTTTTTATTTGATGGAAGCAACAGAATATTTTTCAGAATTGGTACATTTGAATTGCCTGGAAAATCTCACTCAAAGCAATGGATAATAATTTTCAGATGCATTACTTACGATTACCCGAGACGAGTGATAACTCTGTACATTATCTGATTGGTTCAATCGGAGTGAAGTCGTTGAGGTATATTCTGGAGGATTTGGGCTCGAGGGAGAGAGTGAAATAAACGACCTGGATCTGTAGGTCACCTGGGAGTAACACTCCACCATTAATACAATCCAACGGATGCACATACAACATTCTTCAGAACAACCCTTCATCTAAGGGGCTATACCTGTCTACTACTAGTGGTGGTGATGATGATGATGATGATGATGATGATGACAATAACGGTTAACAATGTTCAATCTGTTTTCCAGATGAGATCCTAAAACAGTACATGTTTTGAAGCATAATGCAGAAAACTAAACATATAAAAATATATTTATCATGAAATGGTAGAAACTGATCATTTAATTCTGACAATCCCTGCTTTGAACACTGAGATAGAATTACCTTATTCCTCGGGCTCTTTTCTTCCATTGACTGTTTCTCAAACAAGCTTTTTATTGCTTGGACGGACTTGCGACGATTCCTGAGATCATTCAAACTTGGGTCATGGAAATTTGATGTATTGTCCTGTACATGCTCAACAAGATTTGGCACTGACAACGAAAATTTAGAAATGTTTGTCTCCAAGTTTCTGTGGGAAACCTGTTTAGGTCTGAGTGTTTGAGACCTATGTTCACTGGATCCACCCAACACGCTGTCATCACTAGCCTTCCTGCCCAAACTGGCCACTCTCTCATGCACAGACGTTTCCAGGTGAATATCATCAAGAGATGTCTCATGGTTCTGATGAAAGTCTTCAGTATCACAGATTGTGTGGTCTGCCCGTTTAGCAGGAGTTGAGGAGGACAGGGCCACTGGAGTTTCTGTTCCAGAAGTTAGCAGATCAACCCTAACATGTTGGAGTGTTTCCTCATCCAAAAGACGACCACTGATTGTGTTATCCACTCCATTGCTTTTCATGGAATCTGAATTCAGTTCCTTGTCCTCAGTGTCTGTCTTTGGTTTGTCTCCATCTTCTGAGCACCTGTCATCATATTCATCAGTTTCACATGGTATTTCAGGAAGCGAAGTCACACCCTTTCCCTCTGTCTTTGGTATTTCTCCATCATCTGGACAACTGTCACCAAGTTGTTCATCAGTTTCCCCTGGTAGAGTCACACCCTTTCCCTCTGTCTTTGGTATTTCTCCATCTTCGGAGCAACTGTCACTGTTTGGTTCATCAGTTTCCCTGGTAGAGTCACACCCTTTCCCTCTGTCTTTGGTATTTCTCCATCTTCGGAGCAACTGTCACTGTTTGGTTCATCAGTTTCCTCTGGTAGAGTCACACCCTTTCCCTCTGTCTTTGGTATTTCTCCATCTTCGGAGCAACTGTCACTGTTTGGTTCATCAGTTTCCTCTGGTAGAGTCACACCCTTTCCCTCTGTCTTTGGTATTTCTCCATCTTCGGAGCAACTGTCACTGTTTGGTTCATCAGTTTCCCCTGGTAGAGTCACATCCTTTCCTTCTGCATCGCCAAGGCAAGGTACATCACTACCTTCAGCGTGTTGGCAGTTTCTGTCCCAGATATACACTGAAGTCTTTCTGTCAGTCCCGTCAGCATCAGCTGGAGCTTCTCCTGAGTTTCTGCCATCATGGCCATTGAACTCCTCTCTGTCCTTGAGGAGATCTTTGTCTATATCATCTTCTTGTTCTGTAATACTGACTGATGTTTCTGTAACCATGGACACAGTTTCAGTTGCAGAAACTGATTGTAATAATGTATCAACATCACCACCTTCAGAGAGTGTTGTAGATACATCTGTCAAAGCATATGGGTTGTCTACTACAGCAAAAGAGTTGCCACTATCTGGTATTGCATCTGTGTGAGGTATGACAGTTGTAAATGGTTCTGGAATGTTGGTGGATGTTGTTGCACTGTCTACAACATAACTGGTTCTAGTAGTGACAGTTTCTTCATGATTGTCCACTGCATCAGTCAGTCCTGATGTATTCTGGTGCATCGCTTCAACAGAAGCATCAGCCTCAACTGGAAGCCCTTCATCAGTGTCCTTGCCCTGCTCTGTAACAACACCAGACGTACCAACACTACACACACCCATGTCCATGTCTGACATATTCACTTGTTTCTTAATACTGGTCACTTCCCTGCTCTCATACTGACTGGGTGTGTTTTCTGAGGTATAATTGGTCTCCACTCTCTCCAAATGACTAGAAATCTGTCTACTCTCCTGTACATCTGTCACAATAAAACTGTCAAGTCTAGAAGCTGTTTCTTCATCTTCTATGGACTCCTCAGATGCATGTGTTGTCTCATGATCCATGTCATCCTTGTGTGCAACCTCATCGTCTTCTACTCCACTGGTGGAACTCTCTACAACCATGTCATCCTTGTGTGCAACCTCATCGTCTTCTACTCCACTGGTGGAACTCTCTACAACCATGTCATCCTTGTGTGCAACCTCATCGTCTTCTACTCCACTGGTGGAACTCTCTACAACCATGTCATCCTTGTGTGCAACCTCATCGTCTTCTACTCCACTGGTGGAACTCTCTACAACCATGTCATCCTTGTGTGCAACCTCATCGTCTTCTACTCCACTGGTGGAACTCTCTACAACCATGTCATCCTTGTGTGCAACCTCATCGTCTTCTACTCCACCAGTAGCACTCTCTACAACCACATCACCCTTGTGTGCAACCTCATCGTCTTCTACTCCACCAGTAGCACTCTCTACAACCATGTCATCCTTGTGTGCAACCTCATCGTCTTCTACTCCACCAGTAGCACTCTCTACAACCAAGTCATCTTTGTGTGCAACCTCATCGTCTTCTACTCCACCAGTAGCACTCTCTACAACCAAGTCATCCTTGTGTGCAACCTCATCGTCCTCTATTCCACTGGTGGAAACATCAGCCGTGACAACCAGAAGGTCGTAGTGACTGGACTCACTCCTACTGGAGACACTGAGATCATCCTGAACATCATCCAGGAGACTCCAAGAAACATCCTGCCCACTTGGACTGTCCATAACAATGGCAGAGTCCTTGGTCACATCAGTTTCATCGTCAGTCTTAATACTGTTGTTTGCCACAGACATGTCAAGTGTTGAACCCAGACCAGTGTCGTCATGCTCCCTATCATCAGCGCTGCATGAATCCCCATGTGTGTCAACTGATGCTACACTGCTCTCCATCTGAGAATCCTTTGACTTTGTAATCTCCCCTGAGTATATCTGACTGTCATTCCTAGAATCCTCCTCCAAATCTGTAGCCCCTATACCAGGATCCACACCTGGAGGGACAATTTGTCTCTCACAAACATCGTTGTTTTCTGTTGATACAACCTTTATGTATTTGTATTCAGAATGTTCATCATCATTAAAGTTTTTGTCTTGCTCTGAGACTGCAATATGTTTCCTTTTTGTACTCTCACTGTTTTCTAACACTGCTGTTTTCATGCTACTCTCTTCACTGTCACAACTCTGCCAATCCACATCACTGACAACATCTTTCTGTACACCGTATCCGTCTGAGTCCTCACAAAAGCTGTCTTGTGACAGGGTCTTCTCTTCTGAGTCTCTGTCACTTGACGTCATGGGATCCTCTGCATTCCTCATGGTGTGGCCGAACTCCTCACAGTGACAGCCCACCAGGACCACTGGCTTCATGCCCTCCTGCCACTGCTGTTCCACCCTCCGGGCCACGCCGATCTCCACCGTCACCTTACTTCTGGTATTTGCCATTTCAGATTTGCCATCAAGAGCAGGCATCTTCTGAATGTAAGCCAGGTAGACCAGGAGCTGCTGTATAGATGTCACCTGGTCAAATGTTTAGCTATCACTGTATGTCTCATGTGATGTGTGTGTCACAGTGAGCTGATGCTGGCCCTGGTTGGACTGGACTGACCAGCTCTCACATGCCTTGAAGGGAATGTCAACTTACATAACACTTATGTCATCTGCTTACAAACTGGGATATACGCTCCACTTGTTATGGGCTCATCAGTTGAAACTTAATGTCAGGCAATGAAATTGTAGACAAGTCTGTTCTATTAAAGAAACAAAAGGTAGAACTATTTCTGGGGAATGTTGATGATCAGGATGGTGTTACACGTATCTGACAAAACTCCAGCTACTGGCCTCAAGTGATATCCCATCACCTCCGCCGAGTCACTGTGACATAGACACACGGATGAAAACTAATATTTTCCTCTTTTCCCAGGCTTTTTATTTATGCAAGTTTATTTCTGATTGGCAGACGTCCATCACAGGATACCACAATGGGGCAGCAGGACACAGCTCTTCACCAGCTATAGAACAGGTAGGAAGTACTTCTCATTCACATCTTCTTCCACTGCACTAAACAGTTGACAATAGATGACTGGTCAATACATCATCAATAAGATCAGTGTGTACCTCCCCACGGGCGACTGGTTCACAATGTATCCTGAGTCGGTAATGGTACAACTCCAATATGTATCTCACATCAATATGTCCTCTTCATATAAACACTTCACATACTTCCCAGCTGTTCCAAGTCACCCTGCAATAGAATGGCCATTGTAGACAGTTACAAGACATTAACGCAACCACCCTGAACTGTTCACTGCAGTCTGTACCACTAAGGCTACATGTCGACCTAGACCCAGCTAGCATCAATGTTCACTGGTGGGAAATTAAGACCTAAGACTCTAAAGAATACAAGTGATAAGTGATAAACCTTCCATAATGTTCCCCAAACTGAAATTTACGTGCAATGTACAACTATGTTTATATTCAGCAAATGTCAATCAATATAAGCAGTAAGAAATGTGACCTATATAGCAACTGTAACATAGTAGACCTGAATTGTAAGTCACTTTCAATACAGAATTTGAATGAGAAAGAAAGCCAGCAGTCAGTACAGGCTAAGTCTGTCCGACAAACTTCCCGGTCTACACACCAGAGGATATACAAGCAATCCCAAACATACATGAAACAAACTGGCTGTGACAACTTGAAATCAACTGTCAGTTCAAACACGCACTCAGAAGATTAACATCTCAGGGGTTAATGCTGAACTTCCTCATTTATCAAATATCTTCACAGACTATTAGGTGTAGAATCCAAACCGGAACTTTGAACCAAGAAAGTCATTTTGTTTTATCTTCTCAAAATATATAACCATAAAATTTATGTAAAGCTATTCAGACTTGCATCTTTAGTAAAGTATATTGTAGTAAAGAATACAAAACATACTTTATTTCAGATTTACTAACAGTGAAATAGCTTCTCTACAGGCAAATCTATGGTTGAAATCTCCGAAATCAGTTCATTTACTTTTCAGAATTTCAGTTTCAAAATAACTGCGTTAGGTACTTTATGAGCTTTTGTATAGGCATAAACTTGGTCTAATCATTATATGTCTAAAATACCACTGATGCAGCATTCAATTTTAACTCACTTACTCTACAAAACATTTCCCCCAATTGCCAGCAACACATACAAGTAATTAATATACCTTGTACTCTATAGCTCGACACTGAGCAGCTATCTATATCAGTATAAAGTAGTAACAGATCTAAACCATCCACTTCTTCATATCAACCCAGTCACTGTTATAGTCCCTTGTTGTCGCTAGCACGTAGCTAAAGATCTATATCACCCTCGTGTCATCAGTGATGTAACCAATCTACTTGTCAACAGACACGTACATATCAACTTCACTCTCACCACAGGAGAAGGTTGTGGGCTGACACTACACGTTTACTTTACAACACTGTGCAAACGTTGTCTGCGAGGACAAATCTACAACCCATCCACAGTAGCATCAAGCAAGCACTAACCTCAACAAAGCCAGAAACATATATCTTGTCAATGTCAAATGACTTTTCTTGAAATGCGCACTAAGAAACCAAACCCATTATTTGAATACAACAAATTTAAGAAAAGCACAAACATTCTTCTGATCACTGTTTAGATAGACAGCAATATTAAGATGGCCTCAAAGAGACAGACAAACAAAAACAAATGTAAATATTGTTATAAAATACCTTGACAGTAAACATACTCCAAATAAACAAGCCAGTTTAAATTTCAAATGTTTGAAAATATTTAAATCATGAAAGCGGTGAAAGAAATGAGACACAACTACCTGACTACCTGAAGGACGACCACCATACTTCTTTGTTATGCCATCTGTTGGGATATTACACAGCAATACACAACATCCATCCTCTTCAAAACTCTCCAAACCCTTTACCAAGGCATGTGTTTTTATAAATAGCACCTGAACTCACTTAATAGGTACAGAAAAAGATTAGCTCTCAATTCACACACTGATCGTTTATCCTCTTACTGAAGAAAAGCCTAAGTTCTTCACATCATATTACATCACAAGATGTCCTGTCCAAGCTACAATGATATTACAGGGCAACACAATGAGTGCTACCTTTATTCTCCTCTGACAGCAATGCCCCTAACAAACCACACCTGATTGCAGGTATTGTCAATGCATGATCAGTGAAGCAAAACACTGCAGCTTGGCCCTTTGTTCAAACACAAATACTGAAATATTTCTTGAGTGAGAAATCAAATTAAGCTTGGCTTTTGTAGACTCTCAAATTTCACAAGTGAATGGGGTTGGTATTTTGAAAATATCTCAGTCCAGTTTACAGGTCTGTACTTTGCAATAGTGTTCTGCATGTCAGGAATGTCTGTCACCATGCTGGTTAGAGTTACCCCCCTTTACTCATTATTGAGTCACTGTGCTCTGGGGTAAATCTGTTTGCATGATTGTGCATCCATCCAGAACATGACCTTAAATAGTAATAACACACTGAGTAACCCTCTCAATGGAGTTAGGAATGTATATTCATTACTCATAAGGATATTATCCTTTTAAGAGATAATAACTAGTTACACAGATTTTAAATAATGTAATTACACAAAATGTAAATCTTTATTCCCAGATAATACTTGTGAATTCTTTTTTCTTATATTATCACCGAGACAAATTTAATGCTTTGATTGAGAAATACAAAAATGATATTAGCCCCTTGGAAAAGATGTTGGTTTATTCAATAGTAATGATCATGATGAGGTTTATTTGGAAGTCACTGGTATATGTTTCACCTGTACACAACATCTGATTGCCTTGATTAAATATTCACAAGCCTAAAGTGCATTTAATAAAATTCACCTGGATGATACGAAGCTCAACAGCAAAATATAGCCAAAAAGATACCAACAGTGGTGATAGTGTGGATAGTGGTGATAGTGTGGATACATGTCACACCAAGTGTGAGAAATGAATGAACATTTACTGAAAGCTTTCACGACATCATGATCGAAAACTCAAATTGTACTTTGAACTACAACATAACAAGTACCCCTAAAGTCACAGCTCATTGTCCAACATTGAATAGATAGCAAGGTCTCCTTGTCAAACAGGCTTCCATGAACACCATATATCGTCTCTTCTCAAATCCAGCACCACACATCGACTCATATCCAATCTGGTCTTGTCACTGGCCCTTACCACCTTTGCCATCACAAATTCAGGTTACAGACCACGGATGGGATGTTACCTCCAAACTGTGTGTTAAACTCATCACCGACTTAAAAAACAAACTTAAAGCTCATGGTCAGCTGCTCTGTCTCCAATCACACTCCAAACTGTTTGTCGCTTGTCATTTTTATCGTCTGTTTGTTGAAGGATTTGGAAGTGCTTGAAAAGCTTTCATACCATGCTGACTGTAGATTATAGCCCTGTTTTAAACTTTGTTCAAATACTTTCATTTATTCAGCCTAAAATATTCCCATGTCACAGTTCAGGTCAAAATACATTTCTAAAATTACATTTTAAAATAATTTACACATGTAATTACCAGCAAAAGGTATGGAACTGCTCTTAAGAAGTTCAATATTTACCTTTGTACAGCCGCACCGCCAGAAAGGGGGTGTGGCAGTGGCTGCTATCAGTCACATGACAATAGTTTCTATCCACTCTACTGCAAGTGTTGAGCAAGTGTAAAGCAAGTGTAATCACTTCTTATCAATATTATTATCAGTATATACATTGTTCATTATCTCACAACAGTCTCTACTATGAACAGAAAGATAAACAAAAAATATTATGTATTCATGAACTACACAAACCTATTTCTTTTCAGCATTTTATGAAAATATAAGCCATTTTGATTGGTAACTGTAGGTTTGATTTCCAAATTGTCAGTATATCTGATATATTTTATGTGTTTAGTTATGCTACATATCTAAAATCAATGTTTTCGGAACAGATAATACCCTTTTAACCGGTTTACACTCACACTCTGAAAAATCAAACAAAAAGATATTACCAGAAAACTGGACAAAGACGAAGCATTTGACTCATGATAGACATCCAAGCTTTAGCAAGAAAAAATATGATGATAATTAACCCTCTGATGAAGGAGACAGCAGAGTATCTCCTAGTCTAGACACTGTCTCCAACTACAGATGATTTCCTGAATAAATTGAAGCCAAAATCATCAGAATACAAATTCCAAATTAATCTGTGCAAACATGTCTGTTCTTTGCAAGGAGCCAATCAGGTAAGCCTTGGCAGCGTGTTCTTTGTTCCATTGTCTAGGTCTGCTTTGTTAGCCTGGCACAACCCTAGGACTGCCACTCTCAGGGGTAATTGAAAATGATCTAATGTATGATCTCAGTTTTCAATGCACTGTCATTAAGTTATTTTTTTTCTCAGGTCGTCGTAACATTTTGATGTAAAGCTTGGCTAATTATTTTGCAACAGAAAAGGAAGCAACTAAATGTGAAATTATGATTTACCTTTGCCACTATAGGTAAAAATACTGTGAATTATGAAACTATTGCAAAAACAGTGATCGATCTTTGTATGCATTAATAAGGATATGCATTTCATGTGGACACACCTGAGTGTATGTCAGGTTATATAAACAGTTTTGCATAGCCCCAGATGGTGTGACATTGTACGCTCATGGGTGGGATTGCTGCTCACGACGTCAACCACTGGTCCACTGACTCCCTCTTCCTACACATGTGCCCTGACAACACTCAGCAGCAAGAGTCATCCCTGACATCACCAAGCACCTGCAGCGACTGAGGACACTGCTGTCTCCCAAAGGGTGCATGGTGACCGAGGACACTGCTGTCTCCCAAAGGGTGCATGGTGACCAAGGACACTGCTGTCTCCCAAAGGGTGCATAGTGACAGAGGACACTGCTGCTACAAAAGGTTACATGGTGACCGAGGACACTGCTGTCTCTCAAAGGGTACATGTTGACCGAGGACACTGCTGTCTCTCAAAGGGTACATGGTGACCAAGGACACTGCTGCTACCAAAGGGTACATGGTGACCGAGGACACTGCTGTCTCCCAAAGGGTGCATGGTGACCGAGGACACTGCTGTCTCTCAAAGGGTGCATGGTGACAGAGGACACTGCTGCTACCAAATGGTGACCGGGACACATCAAAGGGTACATGTTGACCGAGGACACTGCTGTCTCCCAAAGGGTACATGGTGACCGAGGACACTGCTGCTACCAAAGGGTACATGGTGACCGAGGACACTGCTGTCTCCCAAAGGGTGCATGGTGACCGAGGACACTGCTGTCTCCCAAAGGGTACATGGTGACCGAGGACACTGCTGCTACCAAAGGGTACATGGTGACCGAGGACACTGCTGTCTCCCAAAGGGTGCATGGTGACCCAGGACACTGCTGTCTCTCAAAGGGTACATGGTGACCGAGGACACTGCTGCTACCAAAGGGTACATGGTGACCGAGGACACTGCTGTCTCCCAAAGGGTGCATAGTGACAGAGGACACTGATGTCTCCCAAAGGGTGCATGGTGACCGAGGACACTGCTGTCTCCCAAAGGTACATGGTGACAGTATGAGTTGTTACATTAAATCAGCGATCTGTACTTACTTTCAGCACACTGCCACTAAACTGGCGTCTAGACATGAAATTTGGTCAACTTGATCTACACAACTATCAGATTGATTCATCCTCCCCTTGGCTAGTCTTCTTGCTTGGAAATTGTTCAAACTCCCGAAAAGGTCAATTGGTCTGGGTCCAGCAAACAGGAAGCTCAACTGGCTGGAGGCTCAACTCACAGCAACAAACTAACAACCGTCATGCACACTTCCAATAAGGTATCCATGCAGTATGCCTGTACAAAAGTCTCAAACATAAATGTAGACTTGCGATAGTTGTATTGCTTAGAACATTTCTTTTCCATAACATCACTACCCCAGTAGAAGAAATTAGCCATGTCCATTCATGAATGCTTGAAGGATTGATTAACCATCATCCCATACAGTGATGGTGGAGCAGTATGGTACTTGGCTACCATACTTACTTGTCTCCCCTGATCAATGTCACGTTGTCCTTGAGAGTACAGCAGTTTGTGATGGAACCCAACACACAACTGGGGACATCAATAGACAAGGTGCTCCAAATTATTTATCCCCTTCCCTTCTGTGGGTGTTCTGTGATCGGCACACGATTGCAGGAACCTAACGCAGCTGGCATGGTCAATCAATGGCCTTCAGTGATCAGAATCTCCTCACCACCTACTTCTTCACCGTGATCAAGGCCTCCATGCTTGATCCACGGCTCGAGGAAGGAGTGAATGCTGACATGTCAAACAATTTAGGAGAACTGCATCAATCCATCTATTCTGCAGCAGTGTGTAAATCCTTCTTTGATGGGCATTTACAACTTCTTTTATTCTGTGGAGGCGATGTTTTGACATAGATTCTAAATCCTGTAATCAAATCTGGGGGGTGAACCAGTGGTTGAGAGCAATGGATTCAAGTCACCACATCACAAAAACACAAACTGTCTAGCTTAGCCATTGTAAAGACCAGTTCCCCTCTGTCGACTGCCCACCTACTATTTCCGAGAAGCCCCTGAAGTTTAAACTATCTGATGTTCTTCAAGAATATACTTTGATAACAAAGAAGTAAGTTTTAAAAATCATTCATAACAAACACTGAAGTGGCTGATAGTTGCCATCAAGTATCAATTCCATCCACCCAACAGGCCTACAGCATCAATTCCATCCACCCAACAGGCCTACAGCATCAAGTATCAATTCCATCCACCCAACAGGCCTACAGCATCAAGTATCAATTCCATCCACCCAACAGGCCTACAGCATCAATTCCATCCACCCAACAGGCCTACAGCATCAAGTATCCATTCCATCCACAGCAACAGGCCTACAGCATCAATTCCATCCATTCCATCATCAATTCCATCCAGCAGGCCTACAGCATCAAGTATCAATTCCATCCACCCAACAGGCCTACAGCATCAATTCCATCCACCCAACAGGCCTACAGCATCAAGTATCAATTCCATCCACCCAGCAGGCCTACAGCATCAAGTATCAATTCCATCCACCCAACAGGCCTACAGCATCAAGTATCCACCCTGGATAAATACCGACTAGGACACTTACTGACCTGGCCCACTGTTGATCCTACAGACTGACGACCATCTATTTGTCAGCATGAATCAATATAACACCTGTCTGTTAGTGATATATCAATCCAGCATCCAGACCCTGGTCAGTGTGGAATGCCCTGGGGTCACTGGAGGATACAGTGGTAGAAGTAGCACACCAGTGATCCTCTCTCAGGTCATGTGTTCAGTGTACAGTCTGAGATGTTCTGTTCAATGTACAGTACACAAATATACCAAATAACAGTATTCACAGCTGCCATGCTTGGCAACAATGTGTCCAGTAACAGCTATGCTGTATTCTGTCATACTGAATTTCCATGACAATCTAGGCGTTTCTTGTCATCAAATTTAACAGTGACTCATTTTCAGCACAATGGCATCAGCCTTGACAATCACTGCACAAAGAGGAGGAAACAGCTCTTTAATCTTGAACCAATGCTATTATCATGCTCAAATATGATTGATACAGAAAAGCAATGCGATTGACATTCATCACTTGAGTGACGACTAAATCCACAATTGTCAAGCTCAGCCTAATGTACTTTCACTGCCAGTCCCATCTTTGCCAGGCAACAACCCACACTTGGCGAGGTAGTTTATCTCCTGTTTACACAATGCCATATCCAAACAAAGCCCTAATCCCATAAAAACTCAGGACAATAACTGGATGTGACTACTGTTGGTGACTACTGGTGAATGTAGTGATCTGGGAGTTCCAACAATGAAACGATAATTATTGACTGTCGGGCCACACAATAAAATCTATAGTGGTACTACTGCAAGTTACTGCCTGATGTGCAACTGGACATCAATAATACAACAATGGAAAAATAACACCTTGATTCACAAGTCACTAGCACCTGGGGAGATGAGGTAGGTCAAGGTCACAGGTCAATATACTGAGTATAGGTCACAGGTCTGATAACACTTATTATTCCTCCATGGCTCTGTAGAACATAAATCTCACTACTCTAATCTGTGCTAGCTTGTCACTAACAAGATGAAAGTTATGTGAAATCCATATGCAATCCTTCTTTATTATGTTTAACAACCAAACAGACATACATCAAACTTCAGGAGACCATACAAACCAATCATATCCAAAGCTACCATCAACACATGGAAAGTCTTGGGGAAATAAACTGATTACAATACAACAGCGTATTAATAATACCTGATGTTTTACAAGAGTTTGTTATGAAAGGTATTGTGATTTAATGATAAAATGGTTTACCATCTGAATACTGATACAAATGCATATTGGAGTGGATTTAGGATTTCTAGGTTCTCAAAGTGAACAAAACATGACAGAGAAACTGACCCTGGTTACTACATACAGAGTCTGTAAACAAGGTTCTCCAAATCCTGTACCATGCCTATCCATATTCACCCTATAAAATGTTGATCAG
The DNA here is from genome assembly GCF_003918875.1 of Haliotis rubra. Classification (NCBI taxonomy): domain Eukaryota; kingdom Metazoa; phylum Mollusca; class Gastropoda; order Lepetellida; family Haliotidae; genus Haliotis; species Haliotis rubra. The sequence goes on from NW_025767021.1 coordinate 414,623, forward strand.
CCACACATAGATAACACGTCAGAGAATCATACAACCCTTAATTTAAACAACAAACATTATTGTTGAAACACCATACACTGACATACATCTGGACAAGAGGACATGGAAATTTAATTCAAACTAGTCTTAAGGAGCCAGTATCTCCAGAGGGCCTACCTGTAGAGAAACTCCACTGACACATCTTCAGTATACATAAGTGGTAAACATCCTCAAATGCAGACTCGCAATCAGGTTATCTCCCCTTCCTGTACCCCTCCATGGGTTACAGCAACAGACGTGACCATCTTAAACCTTCACACTGGAATTCTGATTCTGTCTCTCACGCAATGGCCAAATGAGGTCTCAGTTGATCAATTTAGTTCCGTATAAGTGTTAGAGTACTTTCTCACCCAACAGACAGTATTGGACGAGCCAGCCAAAGCCAACAAATGCTGAATGTGTCAATATGAGGAGCATTGATCCCATGGAATGTATTGCTGCCAGTAGCGGTTGCAACACCACGCCGTCATGCAGGTGTGCAGGGTGGTGGGCAACATGTTGTCCATGTCACTGACCCAAGTAGCTATCTCCCAACCAGGAGGCAACTTGACCATATTCATTATTTCCTCAGTGAACAATGGCTGACTTGGTCTATGTCAGAAGAAGCACCATAAAATCTTCATGTCAGTTTAACCAGTTTTTAATCACTCATTCATGAAAACTGTATTCAGATACACTCTTATCCCATAACGAATTGTTTGAAACTGAGAATTAAAGTAACTGGCTTTTGTCCTAATCATTATGCTCAAAATACAAGAACCAGAGTGTCAAATGAGAAAATATAGCCCCTTAAATCATTGACTATTTGGGGAACAACAGCAGTGATTTCTTCTTTTTATATTTTTCATATTTTGGAGAATCCTCTGGTTATTGAAGGTTTTCATTTGTCAGCAAATAAATAAAGCTCCCATCATAACTTCTCACAATGTTTATATAACATATATCTTGGTATAAGAAGTCTGTCATTCTGAAAGTCCCTGTATCTGTCTAAGGCCATGAGTTGATACAAGAAATACATCACATGTATGTGATACATCATATGTACAATGTTATTAAACATGTTATTGATCTACAACATGATGTACAACTTTATCATGCATTATTGATATCTGCTTCTAACGTCCAATGTTGTCCGAGCAGTATGACCCAGCGTCTAACGATACAATATTGATGAGCTACACGAGACTGGCTCATATGACAATGCTGACCTGGGCTCTCGACTCGGTCACAGATCAGATTCATGAAAAGACCAGACCAATCTAATCTGCATGTTATTATAAAATCCACAAAGGGAAATAATCATTCAGTCATATTAAATCTTAAGATTTACAAATATATTCACATCTTGCAAGCAGAGGGTGTAATTCTTTTCTAAAAAATCAATTTGTCATATAAAAGATGTTAGTTAATATTTTCCGATTTTTCCCTCTTGTATTCTGGTTCCAGGGAATATAAATATGTAGATGAAGTAATAAGCTGGTCTGGCATTTCCAGGAAAAACACATACTAAAAAAATGATACCGATATTGTTGTAATATAACAATATAATAAATGATGTACACAAAGAATATAAGTTATAACAATATATACAATTTAGTCGCCATCTTTAAGCATGGCATGCAGCCTGTACAACCAAACAAACTAAGGCTTGTTCACAAATACATAACATTGAAGGAATCATTTACAACATGATACAAACAGGTCAACTGATAAAATGTCTGAAATGGAACATTGAAATATCTGGTATCATCATCATCATCATCATCATCATCATCATCATCATCATCATCACTTTATGTACCTGATACAAACAAGTACTTGTCCCTAAGTTTTGAACAGAAAACAGGTTAAACATACAGACAATTTCAATCAAGCAAAGGTATGCATCATGAACCATGCTCAATTTGACAACATGCCTATTTTAATCATATTCAGTTGCAACAGTATTACATTGATACCATCAACAATAAGCATTCCATGCATGCAGTAGTTTAGCATTTCCTTGACCACTGGCCGAGGCTGACAGGTCCTGAGAATTCAACTTCAACTCAGAAATATCTGCCTAAACCACTTTGTTCAGGTCAAAACACAACCCTTCTGTTTGTAGACAATGGCCAAATCTTGTACCGAACACCAAACACTCCATCTACCATCAATACTGCAAGTGTCTCTATAACCGTTCTCACGCTCAGATAGAAACCATACAAAATTTACTTTTTGGCTCAAATTTACAAATTTCTTATTGGTTGATGATCTTGGACAGAGTTCAACAAGGTACTAAACCTGTGATCCTGAGAATATTGTAGAGCTGTTAAACTAACAACAAGAAATTGATGGAATTTGTTCTCTGACACCTGCTTGTATTGATGATACACAGCATCTGAAAAGGGTAAACCTGTGCCTCTGCAGCTCAATAACCACTGACAATAAATCATAAAGAAACGGTACAGAAAACTTAATAGATCTTACCTCCTGTTTTGGTTCTGGCTCTGGAGATGGTTCCCGGATCGGTTCTGGGGTAGGTTCCCGGATTGGTTCCGGCGAAGGTTCCCGGATTGGTTCCGGCGAAGGTTCCCGGATTGGTTCCGGTGAAGGTTCCCGGATTGGTTCCGGTGAAGGTTCCCGGATTGGTTCTGGGGTGGGTTCCGGACTGGTTCTGGAGAAGGTTCCCTGACAAGCTCTGGGGAAGGTTCTCTCATAATGTCTGGAGAAGGTTCTCTCATGATATCTGGAGAAGAATCTCTGACAGGTTCAGGTGAGGGTTCCCTTGGTGCTTCTTCAGTATATGATTCCTCGGGCACAATCACATCTGAAACAATTTGTGTATTTTCATAATCATCAATTAAATTATCCACTTGGTCACTTGGACGATTCATCTCCTCATATGCTTGGTCATCTTGAGTTACGTCCCCTTGTACTTTTGCTCATCCTGAATGATCTCCCTAGATTCAAACTCACCAATCAGTTCCCCTGAAGGTTCATTCATAATGAACTCTTCCTGTTTTGAAGTACTGTTGGAGACATCAATATAGTGCTGTTCGCTGGTGGTGCTGGTATCGATGAGGAAATCCTCTCCACCCGTTGTGGCAGTTCCAGTGACCTGCTCGTCAAATCCACTATTTCCATTGGACATGAGGTCATACAGGGGATTTGAGCTTGCTGATTCTGATGTAGTGATGGTAGTTTCCACTTGGAGGTCACCATTATTCGAGAATTCGTACAGAGGGTTAGAGGGAGCACATTCTTCATCAGCGTTTTCAAACTGCTGACTGGAAGACTTCACCACCGTTGTTTCTGTGGTTTGACTCTCAAACTCATACAGTGGGTTTGATGGAGGTTCCTCAGTGGTTAAGTCATACAGGGGGTTTGACGAAGACATGTTTTCTGAAGAATCGGCTATTTCTGTGGAAGATTCTAGGGCTGTGTCATTAGAGGTACTCACTTCAAAAGACAGCTCGAAAGGCTCTGATGTGCCATTCTGTTTGGTCCCGTTTGAAATCTGAAATCATAAGCAACATTTTACAGATCACAGAAAGGTTAAGTTTCTTTAAACATTATGACAACAGGTCAAAAAAGTTCTTAGACTGTTCAGAATGAGCTCTACTTGTCTGCTTGCCAGGGAACAACCTGAACACTTCAGAATGTGACAGGCCTACCTGTCTGTTTCCTCAGGAACAGTCTGGCTAGTACTGCTGATTATGATCACACACCAAGGTGTATTATCAGTCACCTTTACTACAATAAACATTCCAGAACACAACAAACCTGCATTTTCCTGAATGACTTTGATGTAATATTTTCATAATTGATTGCAGTAAACCTGCTACAGTTTAGGTAATAATCAACAACCAAGAGTCAACATCAATCCACGACTCAATATACAATCCACACGAAACTTGTCACCACCCTGTTGTTACTGCAACAAACAACACCATCTATGGCATCATTATCAGTGTTAAGGAAATGGCCGTGTTACGGAACCAAGGTTCACAGGACATTCCTGCACAACGTAAGGCTCTGTGTACTTAGCAATTTCAAATGTTACTTGTACATATGACATGGTATAACATGGTACATAGTATTCGGGCACATAAACTCTCTTCCTCGGATAAAGATCAATGTATACATGCTGTTATGGAAAACTTTTTCTGGAATGTTTTTGGCCAAAGTTAACTTGAAGATCATAAGCATCACAGTTATCTCCCTTGCTCCTGTAATGTGACTTGTATTGTTCTGTATGAGTTGTGTCATCATCGACGGAAACGTTTATCAGTTATGTGTGACTGACTGAGTTTGGTTTTACGCCGCTTTTAGCAATATTCCAGCAATATCATGGCGGGGGACACCAGAAATGGGCTTCACTCATTGTACCCATTGCGGGATTCGAACCCGTGTCTTTGGCGTGACGAGCCAACGCTTTAACCACTAGACTACCCCACCGCCCCCAGTTACGTGTGAACTGAGGCCAGTCTGTCCTCACATGTGAGTGAATGAGTTCAGTTTAACGCCGCACTCAGCAATATTCCAGCGGCAGTCTGTAAATAATCAAGTCTGGAGCAGACATTCCAGTGGTCAACATCATGAGCAACGATCTACGCATTTGGGAACCAATGACATGTGTCTACCAAGTCACCTGATCCTGTTAGTCGCCTCTTACGACAAGCATGGGTTACTGAAGACCAATTCTAGCCCGGATCTTCACGGGTTGTCCTCACTTGTGCGTGTGTGCGCATTTGAGCATGTGTGTATATGTGTAAAATTCACATGGGGACATGAATTTGAGGGGGGCCTTTAAATTTGAACATGGGTCACTATGACATGTGTCGATCCAGTACATGTTATCATGCAAAGAGGAAGTATAAAGTTGTTGAATCAGGTCACACATGGCCCTAATCTGGTCATCTACAGTGAGCCGACACTGGTTCACATTTAGGTGCTGTGCAGCCATGGAACTTCATCTTAATTCACTGGCATGATTCTGAACATGCTGCAATCTCCTCTCGCCTCATATTGGTGTTGGTGAATCATAACCTAGATATGTCAGACATTTTAATATTTCTGTGAACGGCAGAAACTGCTGTTGTGTCAAGGAGCTATGATTACTTCACTTGATACAGAAACGCTCCAACAGAAATGTATTGAGTTCATGGTAAATGTGGCATAACTAGTTTGAATGAATTCATTTCTCATCAAAATATTTAAGAAAACTCGTTTAGTCCTAATATTCCAGCATAGAAGTGAATAGTTAGAGATGACGTACACAGACATAAATACATCTATTTCTGTCTGTTTTGCAAACTACATACAACTGCTGTTAATGCAGCCATCAACCTATGTGTAATTGAGTGTGGGTCAGACAAACCAGGACTTATAGCAGGAGCATCATTTAACCTCCAAATCCTAATTAATTACTTCTTATGAGAAACACAGGCTACATCCGACTTGCTCCTGAATCAGTTACACAAAACAATGCCATCACTATCGTGTGGAATCTGCACCTTAGTATTCCTCAAACAAAAGTAAAACTTCTTGAAAAACTCTCACACTCCACATTACCATTTATGCATTAACAAATCAGAATAAACATCACATGGCATACACACTAATATTGCAAGAATCCTTGAAATGTTAGCGACAGATTAGAAGTTCATTAAGATCAGACAGAGTACATCTTGGCTAACATTACTCAGATGTCATGAATTAACATACTCAATATGAATACACCAATCCTCCAGCCATTCAAGCTGTTCAGTGGAAACCTCACCCATGAAATGTGTCTATTGCTAGGAAACGTCCTACTTGAGGACCCTCTTTACCCGGGCTGTCTGTTGATGAAAGACATACTTCCTAATGTTGAGTGTTTTCATGTCCACTGAACTCTGAAAGTTATCTATGACTTCACACACAGTGATAAGGATCTGATGTTAGACCTCAGCCAACAAACACAAAGCCAATTCATCTACAAGCCTTCATTATATTCTATATACCAGTACCTACAGCCTGGGAGGACAACATGGTGGGGTGAGGCTTAAACTTACAAGTACAGTTCCAGTACAGTACGCTCCACCTCTACTACCCACTCTATGCATTCCCCGAGACCCTCCCTGCCCACAGTACCCAGTCAACAGTGTGCCTCTACATCATAGTCTATCAAGCTACTCATTATTAGCCATCTAGAGATAACCCCTATCTGTCAACATGGATCTGTCACCCTGGTCCCTCCTCCTGTTTGTCCCTGAGTCCCCTAGCCCCACCGTTCTCTACCCTTGCCACTGTCCCCATCTACCTACCTACGCTGCTGTCAGACAGGGGTAATGCTGTTCCTCCTTGTAAGACTGTGGCAGATGTTTCTCTACCCTTGCCACTGTCCCCATCTACCTACCTACGCTACTGTCAGACAGGGGTAATGCTGTTCCTCCTTGTAAGACTGTGGCAAATGTTTCGAAGTATATTTATATGATGGTTTTAACAACCATTTGAAACTAAGCCAAAAGCCATATTAATTAAAATCATTGTGAACACTTACCATGTCAGATTCCAGCCAAATTGGGTATATGTGTGGTGTGATTAATGTTTGACCTAGCCCACATATATTGTGTTACGTGATTACTGCCCAAACTATTTGCCTACATCACAATCACAACTGTTCTTGAGATGTATGTAGTGAGTGTGATTAATGAAGCGCATTAATAGGGACAGGAAGAATTGGGAGCTAATTTCTGTAATCAATAATTGAATTGGAAGATACAAGTTAATGCTTTATGTTTGCCTGGAGAAATATGATGCTATATAATTCTATCAATCTTATTGTTTCTGACAGTTTGCAGTTGTGTGTGTGTGTGTGCGTGCTTTGTGACAGTTTGCAGGTGTATGTGTGGGTGGGTGTGCTTGCTATGTGACAGTTTGCAGGTGTGTGGGTGGGTGTGCTTGCTATGTGACAGTTTGCATGTGACAGTTGTGCGGTTTGTGTGTGTGGGTGTGTTTGCTTGCTGTGACAGTTTGCAGGTGTGTGTGTGGGTGGGTGTGCTTGCTATGTGACAGTTTGCAGGTGTGTGGGTAGGTGTGCTTGCTATGTGACAGTTTGCAGGTGTGTGGGTGGGTGTGCTTGCTATGTGACAGTTTGCAGGTGTGTGTGTGGGTGTGTGTGCTTGCTATGTGACAGTTTGCAGGTGTGTGCTTGCTATGTGACAGTTTGCAGGTGTGTGGGTGGGTGTGCTTGCTATGTGACAGTTTGCAGGTGTGTGGGTGTGGTGTGGGTGGGTGTGCTTGCTATGTGACAGTTTGCAGGTGTGTGGGTGGGTGGGTTTGCTTGCTATGTGACAGATTGCAGGTGTGTGTGGGTGAGTGTGCTTGCTATGTGACAGTTTGCAGGTGTGTGGGTGGGTGTGCTTGCTATGTGACAGTTTGCAGGTGTGTGGGTGGGTGTGCTTGCTATGTGACAGATTGCAGGTGTGAGTGTGGGTGGTGTGCTTGCTATGTGACAGTTTGCAGGTGTGTGGGTGGGTGTGCTTGCTATGTGATGGTTTGCAGGTGTGTGGGTGGGTGTGCTTGCTATGTGACAGTTTGCAGGTGTGTGGGTGGGTGTGCTTGCTATGTGACAGTTTGCAGGTGTGTGGGTGGGTGTGCTTGCTATGTGACAGTTTGCAGGTGTGTGGGTGGGTGTGCTTGCTATGTGACAGTTTGCAGGTGTGTGGGTGGGTGTGCTTGCTATGTGATGCTTTGCAGGTGTGTGGGTGGGTGTGTGTATGTGATGGTTTGCAGTGTGTGGGTGGAGTGTGCTTGCTATGTAACAGTTTGCAGGTGTGTGGGTGGGTGTGCTTGCTTTGTGACAGTTTGCAGGTGTGTGGGTGGGTGGGTGTGCTTGCTATGTGACAGTTTGCAGGTGTGTGGGTGGGTGTGCTTGCTATGTGACAGTTTGCAGGTGTGTGGGTGGGTGGGTGTGCTTGCTATGTGACAGTTTGCAGGTGTGTGGGTGGGTGTGCTTGCTATGTGACAGTTTGCAGGTGTGTGGTGTGGGTGGGTGTGCTTGCTATGTGACAGTTTGCAGGTGTGTGGGTGGGTGTGCTTGCTATGTGAGTTTGCAGGTGTGAGTGTGGGTGGGTGTGCTTGCTATGTGACAGTTTGCAGGTGTGTGTGTGGTTGTGCTTGCTATGTGAGTTTGCAGGTGTGAGTGTGGGTGGGTGTGCTTGCTATGTGACAGTTTGCAGGTGTGTGAGTGGGTGGTGGGTGTGCTTGCTTTGTGACAGTTTGCACAGTTTGTGCTTGCTATGTGTGTGTGAGTGTGGGTGGGTGTGCTTGCTATGTGACAGTTTGCAGGTGTGTGTGTGGTCGTGCTTGCTATGTGAGTTTGCAGGTGTGAGTGTGGGTGGGTGTGCCTGCTATGTGACAGTTTGCAGGTGGGTGAGTGGGTGTGCTTGCTATGTGACAGTTTGCAGGTGAGTGGGAGGGTGTGCTTGCTATGTAACAGTTCGCAGGAATGTGTGTGGGTGTGCTTGCTTGCTTGCTATGTGACAGTTTGCAGGTGTGTGTGTGCTTTATGACAGTTTGCAGGTGTGTGGGTGGGTGTGCTTGCTATGTGACAGTTTGCAGGTGTGTGGGTGAGTGTGCTTACATGTGACAGTTTGCAGGTGTGTGGGTGGCAGTGTGCTTGATATGTAGCACAGTTTGCAGGTGTGTGTGGGGTGTACATGTAGCAGTTTGCAGGTGTGGTGTGTGTGCTATGTGACAGTTTGCAGGTGTTTGTGTGAGGTGTACATGTAGCAGTTTGCAGGTGTGGAGGTGTACATGTAGCAGTTTGCAGGTGTGGAGGTGTACATGTAGCAGTTTCCAGGTGTGGAGGTGTACATGTAGCAGTTTGCAGGTGTGGAGGTGTACATGTAGCAGTTTCCAGGTGTGGAGGTGTACATGCAGGTGTGGAGGTGTACATGTAGCAGTTTCCAGGTGTGGAGGTGTACATGTAGCAGTTTGCAGGTGTGGAGGTGTACATGTAGCAGTTTGCAGGTGTGGAGGTGTACATGTAGCAGTTTGCAGGTGTTGAGGTGTACATGTAGCAGTTTCCAGGTGTTGAGGTGTACATGTAGCAGTTTGCAGGTGTGGAAGTGTACATGTAAATCCTCAAACTATAAACACCTACTGCAGATTCATAGGCATAATTTACAATATTTTCATTAACTAACGGTCATCATCTGGGGTGACATGGACGGACCCCTGCACCACCCCAACCATCCCGTTCTTCCCGGCAGTGTAAATCCAGCCTAACCTGTACCGACTACATTGATTCAATGTTCAAGGTGAAGCTATATCTCCACACACATGATAAGGTCATACCCTGCAGAAAGCTGAACAGCAACATCGAACTTAAAAAAGCTTCACACATCTATATATACACGTTCTAATACTGTTCAAGAGCTTCTAAATCCAGACTGAAGCTGAACACCAGCCATGTTACCTTGCCCTGTGTATTCTCAGTAATGGAGGACTTTGGCACACTGTCAGTATTTTAACGGAGCCATGTTTGGCAGACCGACCATACTGTACACACCTCTTACCCAGCAGGATATCAGGGAATATTTAAATCGGGGAACTGATTACACCTCCTTTTGTGTCTGTCAGTCACCAAAGACTTGTGTTATCTTTGCCCCTGACCCTGGCGGTGGCAGTCACACTCTGTGACCAGTGGGTTGGGGGAAGGTGTCTGTCTAAAACAAATATGTCTGGGAACCAGTCACACTGCTTCACTGTTATGAAATGTACATATCCCTGCAAGGTCAAAATGTACATGTGTTGATTTCAGCTGTCACAATCATGTGTGAACTGGTAGGCACAGAACAACACCCCCCACCCCCACCCTGCCCCGCTTTCAGATATGTCAGTCGATCAAAATGGTACAACACCAACTGTGGTCAGCCACTAGAACAAGGGTTATATTGCAAAACCAGTGGATAAAAATATGTGTAATAACTATTCGAACATGGATCTGACAGTGGAAAAGGAAATGCACTCTGAATTCAGTGTATAGGAAGTTGTGTGCATGTTCCAGCCTCCGCCTCGTCTTGTGACATGAACCATGTAACAAACCTACATCATAGACTATCGCTTAGTCTCTGATTATATATAATTTTAATAGTAACAAATAAACCCATTTAAATTGAAAAGGAGCCCCAGTGAGATCGGAAATTCAGAACCTGATAGAATCTAGACTTGCTTCATTTTGAGGTTTAGCCTTGTATGGAGGGCTAGGCAGTAGGGAAAATAATGTGGTTCAGGGACTGTGATACAGACTAACCTAGATAACTCACCAACAAGTTCAGAATAATATACGTTACAGACAAAGTAAACAACCCTTCTAACCTGGGACATTGAACATAATATCAATCACTGGTTTGTCTGGTCCAGACCAGGTTAATTAGAGACTGCCCTCCAATAGTAGTACGATGTAGCAGGAAACATCATGTCATTAACCAACATTCAGTCCACGCTGAAACTGTTCCATCTGCTGTCTAAACTCTGATGTCAGCATTATGTGTAAACGTATCTGAGGTGCAGTATTTCTAGATACTAATAAAACTTGGGTTTTGAGCCAGTAGTTACACATACATGTTGTTTGGAAGAAGGTCTCTGTGGATATTGCTTATTCCTCGGAGATAAACAACACTATCTGATACCTCGCAGTAAATATTCAGATGTAATTAAGGCATTCCTTATTTTATTCTTTTGCTCTCAAATTAATCGTTATCAAAGCCTCACACAAATAATGCATATTTTTTTTAAACCATACACCAGGTAACCTAGAAATTATCTTCTATTGTATATACCATGAACTGGGTAACATAGAAATTATCTTCTATTGTATATACCATGAACTGGGTAACATAGAAATCTTCTGGGTAAATATAGAAATTATTTCTATTATATATACCATGAATCTTCTATTATATATACCATGAACTGGGTAACATAGAAATGATCTTCTAGTGTATATACCATGAACTGGGTAACATAGAAATGATCTTCTATTATATATACCATGAACTGGGTAACATAGAAATGATCTTCTGTCCCGGGTAATAACTAAATATTTGTCTTGGTACGCTTCATTGTTTCCTGGCTTTTTATGCATTTGTTTATACAGTTTAGAGAATACTGTCGTTGATTCTACATGAATGTTTGTGCAATAAATACATTCTATCTTGAATGTTGTGCATTGTATATTGTACATTGTATCTGTGTTTTACGGACTAACCCAGCAGCAATAACCGAAACAAACCCCTTGTTTATTACATAACAGTCCTTGTGCTACGCCATGTAGGAAGGGAGTACTTTATCTACTGGACCAGGAAGAAAATTACCCTGGAACGTTCACTGACAACATGACAAACACCACCTACAATACAATACATTTTACTTGTACTGACCCCCTAGGATAGCAGTAATAGTAAACCTGACTCCTGGTAGTGTCGAGTGCCAAGATGAATCCCTGATAAGAACCCATGTATTCCCCCAATGTTTCCATTTAGTGAGATGATATCAGACTGAGCTGATGATATCAGACTGAACCGATTACTGGTAGTGGGAGTGAAAACAACAACTTTATGTGGCCTTTAGAAACAACATTTCAATCACTGTTCAAATGTCAACCCAACTTCTGTACATGATGACATTTCCCACAAACCGCAGCGCTGATGCATTTGCTGCCAAATGTTATGCGAGTCCCAAGAGGTTGGTTTCACTAACATCGACTTCTACAACAACACATCTACATCACTATGTGCTGAAGTGGAACAAACAGAAACCTGATCTACACAAACAATTTCACAAACTTGTGTAAACTAGTTTCTTGTTCAGACCTTCCAGCAAGATCTTGTTTTGGTCTGTGAGAACACTTCTACATGCGTTTGACCCACTTTCTCTGATACTCCAAGAGACAGATAACCATCACAAAGTTTTACCACACACCATCACTAAGATTATCAGTACATGTGGAACTAAAGACCAGAGTTCTATGAATCGATTTGATTTGTACCTTGAGTTAACTCAACACAGCAACATGTGGGACAGTATGTACTTTACAAATATCTTCTTTCACAAAAATAATATTCAGCAAACAATACATAAGTTGTCTGAAACATGAATGAAACGAAACTTACAATGAGGTATATATGTCCAGTTACTCCCGTGTCAGCTGTGACTTCTCCTCATGTAATCCACAAGTGTTGCAAGGACAGTCAGCATAGGATAAGGTCTTGTATCTCCCCGCCACACCTCCTATCTACCACCCTACACAAGAACAGGCTTCCGTTTCAACCACATCCCCCAAACTTACAACCTCCTCATTATAATGCCTCTTACTGTTCACCGCACCCAAATCGTTGTCATTCAACTAGAGGTTATGTCATGTGTTGCACTGTCATCAACACCACCTCACATTCATCTCAAGTGCAATTTACAGGTATTAAATGATCCTCCCTAGAAGGTGAAATCACCTCTTTATAACACTGACAGAAGGAATCCTGTCTCTGTTTCTGATTCAGTGCACCTAAAGTATTTCTTCCGTGAAGCGTGTAGGTCAAATTGTTAGTACTTGTTAAAGAGGGTCCCCCTCATCTCAAATCCTTTGTACGTATAAACCTGGTTGGAATTTGTTATTTTGACAGCCAGTACAAATTGTTTGGTCAGAAGTTGAACCAGACTCCTCAACTCTGACACTGGGAAGTATGTGTTGCCCAAATTCCATGCTATCGCTGTTTGTATGAGATGGGAAACTGCAGTGGGAAGGGACTGCACTTAAATTCACATTCCACAAATGTATCAAATTTCTGAAATAATCCGAGGTGCAGACCACTTGTACATACACACAGACCACCATTATCCCCAGCTGAAAATAACTGAAAACAAACCTTCTACTTTCCAAAACAAACAACATCCTCATATGCAAACCTATAATTATAAATGGCTAATTTGTTGGTCAAAGGATGTTTTTTGTACATAAACATCCCAGAAAGATTTGACATATTTCATATTTCTAAGAATAGTTTACGACAACTGATATGGTGTAATAGTATGGTGTTGCTGCATTGGCCAGCGAAGCATGTGCAGCAACAAGCAGCAAGTGATGTCTGTTACATGTAAATGTCAAGAGTTAGGAACATGATCTCACTGTAGTGAACCCTAGCTGTTTTTACATACACCCAGCCCACAAACAAAGAGCTGCTGAGTCAGCAATATTGCTGCAGATCAAGCCATACTGCTATCTTCAATAGAGCATAATAGATCACACCCCTTGATGGGGTGACTATAAATATGTTGTCGTTGATCTATCTGATTACGTTGTAAATAAATTGAGAAAAAATCATCCAGTTGCCATGATAAAATCACCGAAAGCCATTCTCATTTGAACTTTAAAAAAAGCCTGTTTCAATATAATTTTTCCATGTATAAACAAACCATTCACATTACTCAGGGTGAACATAAACATGTTTGTGTTTGATCATAATCAGCCAATCGGAAATGGTTAAACTGTATCACTGACGCTGTAATCAATATGTCAATGAAACATACACAAGTCAATTTCATGCTCATTTCATGCTCTTGTTAAACTGACTATAAAAATTCAATAGCTTGCATTTGTTCAATATAGATCTGGTGTGTTTTAGCAATGAAAAATACTACTGACATCTAGATTGAATTACTGCTACACAGTTGTACAAACACAACTGTACATATTTACTATGAAGCCTGATAGTTAATTGTATATTGGTGATATAATATCACCCTCAGTATCACATGAACATACATGATCTACAATATCCTTGTGTTGTTGAAAATTGATACAGTGAGAGTAGACATAATCAACCTTGTAACTGAAGCCATAGCCTTGCTCCAAGGCTGTACTGAAGGCTAAGCCCATGGATGTATAGCTATCCAAAAGGATGTATAGTAACCACTATCCTTTAAAAGCTAAGCCAAGTAATTCTATCTTTAAAAGATAAGATGGACAAGTCTGTTATTTATAAAAAAAAATAGAAAATTTAATTAAAATGATAGGACATATTGTATTGCTCATTACTGCATGCTTGATGCATGCTCGAAGCGCAGTTACATAGAAAGAGTTGAGAGCTGTTAGAAAGCGTTATGAGGTAGGTCTTGAGATGATATCTTAAAGACATTTTAACTATCAATTAGTATGTTAGTCTACTGATGTCAATATGAACACATTTTAATATGACAGAAGGTAAGGTGGAAGATATAATCAGTGTTAAATCTTGAAGCCTTAGTACATACACAATACATAAACATGTCCATGTTATGCTGCATTCTTGTAATACATTCATGGGCTTATTGTCAACAAGCATCATGGCAGTGTGACTCATGCATCTCAGTCCCAATCTAATCCCTAACAGAATTCTGTATTCAGTCCCCTCCGACAAGACACAGACACAACAATAGCAGTAGTTGTTGATTACAGGAAGGCTGAACTGTGTACAATAGATAAGTACTTACATACGCCAGAAGGCCGCAAGTGACCCAACAACCGACCCTGGGGGGACGTTTATTTCAGGGTGTAATCACACGGACATCCATTCATCTACCCGTATTTCCGGTACAGGGTACCTGACTCAATAGCTTCCCCTGTCTGCACACACTGGGTATTCCCTGCTATTGACAGATAGTGATTACCTGTCGTTGAGTGAAATTAGCAACGTCGGGTTACAATGAACATACCTGTTTTAACCTGTCTATTCAGTACAGATAGGCTTCTATCAGGCTAACCAGGACAGCTCACACATGCCTCTACCTATGCCCTGTACAAGGGGGCGTCTTATTCACTGCATCGAAACGATGATTCATGTGTTTGTGTTAGAGCATGCCGGTCAACTTGGTTAAAGCATGTGGGTCAGCCATGATACAGTACTACATGCTTATCCGAAACTAATTCTACATCAGTAAAAAACCTGTAAAATATAAAACTAATATCAATAAATATAAAAATAGTACATAAACCACTGTTTAAAAGACAGTGGCATTTTGTAATTACACATAATATTAAAAAATATTCAGAATCATGGATAAAATATTGTTATAAATAACCAAGAGATAGATGAAACAAACAAATGAAAATATTCTAACCCAAAAATATCTATTCATTTTCGCCTACCTGGGGACGACTGACAAGAGTAATTAACGAAAATACTCAACCTTGATACTTCTTCACCTAACCTTTGACCCAAATCACATACATCAAAACACTTTAAGTGACCATCAATCAATCTCACCTGCCTCAACAAGAAACACCTGTATCCTCAGCTGACCAACATCAAGGGGTATAACATATAGTCTAAAGTTGCTTCAGTACCAGTAGAAAAAGTGTAGCTTGATATTAAAGCGTTCATGGGTTATGAACTTGCATGTAACCTGTAACTTAATGCCCTAATACCAGCAACCCACATCCCCTAATGATCAGAAATCAATCAGGGTATTCCCAATATTGATCCTACAACCCATGAGCCTGAAATAGACATGCATGCAAGTCAATCAGGGTAAAGTCAAGAGCTGGCCATTCAAGTATGTTGTAGATAAATCATAGCGTCGCTATAGACAAGTACCTCTGTAGGTGTGTATTCAGCCTTTGTGTGGGAGCTTTATCTGAATATTGTATAACATGGGTGGGGCTTCACCTTACTCTTCAATATTTAATGCTATCTTCTGATGAATCTCATGACATGTCTCTCAAGAATGCTGTGTCCCTTTGGTTGCAAAAGGTAAAGGACAGAAAATAAGTATTAGGACAGTATTTATAACATTCGCTGGATATAATGGAATATATAATCTCTTGACATTTTTCTCATTTCTATTCGTATTTCATAGTTGATGTATGAGATGATGTTTCATTTGCTATTGGGTTTGAACTAAATGGAAATAAGTACATATATCATGACCTATGCCCATCCATGACCTTGACATTGACTGCTCCTCTGTGTGCAGATCATGCAGATCAGAGAAAGTTGCAATTATCACCATGACAGACAAATGACAGCTCAGGATCTAGTTATACTCTTTGCAAATCTCAATAGCAAACTTCAGTGCTTTCTTATTGTAACTTATTGCATATATCTTAACATTTTCATTCGGAATGCATTGTCACAAACTATTACAGATTTGAATGGTACCCTTTTCTGTACTGGGGTGGTAGGGTAGCCTATTGGTTGAAGCATTTGCTCGTCACACTGATGACCTGGGTTTGATCCCCCACATCGGTACAATGTGTGAAGCCCATTTCTGGTGTCACCTGCCGCGATATGGCTGGAATATTGCTAAAAGTGGTGTAAAAACCATACAAACTCACTCACTTTTCTGTATTAATTAATCCTATATACGGATGTTATCTTCAGTTACGTCCGGCAGGCAGGGTTTCCTGACTAGCTGGGACAGGAATAATGGAGTTTTACTCTGATACTCATTACTGAAGTAAAAACTGTCCTCAAAAGTCTTTAAAGAGGAAATGCTTAAAGTGAAGGTCATTTGGGGAAGTAGACCATCATCATACAACACAAGCACCTGAGTCATTTGAGCAGTGAGTTCATTGGCTAGACGCACGTGTTCAAGCTCAGACCATATCAAACTCGAGACATGGACATGACCAGGCTGCTCTTCAGAAATCTGGCTCAACACTTCCCCACATGATCAAGGAACCTGCACTCTGCATCTGCCCACTTCCTGTTCTGTGAAACCAGCCGTCAGTACCAGCTATCAACAAGTCCAGTCATAACGATGACTTGGTCAAGTAGGGCCTTGTGATATTCTTAATCATTAACAATGATATCAGCGTCTGCCTCGTTAACACGCTGAGGGGACAATGGCTAGCAGTGCCACTCATTACCTACTTGCAATGTTAAAGACTGACTTACCCAAACTGCAGCTTCCAATCATGTACACACCTGTACACACCTGTACGTATCCCCACAGTATCCAAGCTGCAGCTCAGGTAACCACTCCCGATATATCCTACTGAAATCTCCCCAACTTTAGTTCACGTTTTCCATGCAAGGTCTGATATCTGTGTGTAGACTGGTTGGCTACCAACAACTTGCCTATTTCAGGCTGATTAATTGCAGGTAACACAGTCCGACAGCAGTGGGTTAGAGACAGGAGGTGGTGCTTGTATACCCAGGTCACAACTCAGGTAGGTATGGCTCGTACATTTCAGCTCATCAAACGTCAATTTCAGGTCATCAAACGTCAATTTCAGGTCTTCAAACGTCAATGTTATGTCTTGTTGTGGTCTGTGAGGCTTGTGATTTAGTTAAAAATAATACAGTTCTGCTCCACTGAGCTTAGCCAAGTTGTAACACAGGAAGACAATTTTATGGTATACAAGTGACCTAGCTCTGTGACATATTGTGTATTCCTGTGACTCAACAGTATCTGATGACAAACATTAAATACACCTGTTTCACCAAATACCTGGGAGCAGCGGTGGTCCTTGAAGCATTTAAGCACTTTGCATATATATCACTAGACTAATGCTTAGTCTCTGAATATATATAATTTTGATAGTAAAAAACAAGCCCATTTACATTGAAAAGGAGCCCCGGGGAGACCAGAGATTCAGAACCTGAACCTGAGGAAATCCAGACTTGCTTTATTTAGGGCTTTAGCACTGCAGACAGGGCTTGGCAGTAGGGAAAATAATGTGGTTCAGGGACTGTGAGACAGACTAGAATATCACAGGCAGTGTAGTATACACTAGTACATGCCTCTCACTGACTGAACACCCAACACTCAGGGCATATATAATACACTGTGCTGAGGCTACATTTGTTTGTCCTTGGTAGGTATTTACTTTACAAGTTGAGAAGATGCAACAAACTCGAACATATATACATCTCTTACTGATAACAACTACCTACTTGTGTGCAGTGTATGAAATAAGCCAAAAACCCAGCCAGAAATGAGGGCTTGTAACTTCCAAATGTGACCAGCCCGAAATGGATTTAACCAGACCAGACACCAAGATATTGTGAATTTACTCAGATGTATGGAACATCTAAAAAGAATTACCAGACCATCGGACTGGCTAGCTGTAAATATAGACCGTCCATCAGAAATCTAGCTTGTCTCGGGCAGTCGGACAGCCTTATTTCATACACTGTTGTTTGTAACAACATTTCTGGGGTACTTTTTGCCTTTTCACGGATAACAACTTCATATCTGTTTCTCATAACCACATTTCCTGGCTACTTCTTGCCTCTTCATTGGGTGAAGAAACTTCTCACAAATAATAAACAGATCCTTCAAAGTTTCCAGGCTGACTATTTTTAGCAAAGTGGTGTATGATAGTTTTGTTTCCTCAGAACTAAACCTAAAGCACATCATTATGCCTTTGATTATGCACATACATACCAATTTCTGCTGCAGAAAGTAACTTCAAATTTAAAAACAATAGATTAAGGTCTAGATTGAACAAAATCATAAAATGGAGGAATTAACATTGAAAACAAAATAATACCTTCTCTATTAGCTAATCAATTACTGTCCGTTTTGATGCAGTTAGCTTTCTCGTAGACATGTCTCACTTGCATGGTTCAACAAGCATGCACTGATAGAGTACATAGCTATCTTGTTTTTGCAATAGCTGGCCATCAGGCTATATTTGAAGTGAACCTCGCATTGTCACAGACGCTTCCTGAAAGTCAAGTCCAACATTGACAAACCGTTGTATAAATTGCCTCTAATCCATTGTATAAATAAACCAGATTGTTATATTCTACCCCATTACATCACCACTTGCAATGCAACCATGTCATATTTACTACTCTGGAGAACACAATATTTGATTGTGGAATTCTCTTATACATGCCTCTCGAGACAAACTGACTCAACACAAACAAGGCAGAAAGTTTACTGACTTACTCAAATAAAACATATCTCACCTACACACAAAAACATGTGTTATTTTCCTCATCACAAATTACAAATTACAGATAAATAATGTATCTTAAAGTGTAATACTAAATATAAGAACATTACTATTTGATGAGAGTATTTATAATAACCTTGTTTATGTTGCATCCCCTTTAATTCTATCAAATCTAATACTTTTATAATTCAAATCAGTTTACCTCTAATAGTCTGATTCACTTGTTTAATAAAATCAGCAAAATTTTGTCTAGGCTAATGATATAGAATACTGTTTCTTGTTTACTTTAACCTGTGATTATCTACACAACAGTTTAAAGGCCGGGCGCATACCTCCAAATCCCCCCCCACCACCACCACCCACGGGTTCCCAAATAGTCCCCCCATTGGCTACTACTCAGCAGTGTACATGTTATCTGCCCATGTGTGACAGGACTGTAATGGCTATGGGTGCCTGGCAAGAGCATGATGGGACTCTCGGGATGTCAACTGTTATATTTGGAATTTACTACTAGAACAAACATGTGCCTGATAGTAATGTCCAACAACCCTTCCCTTCAACACTGTGTAAGTTACAGTAAGGATTGCATTGTTCACGGACACTCAGCCGCAGGTTATCTTGATTAATTACATAAATGCCGGTAACATTATTCTGTCATAACAGTAAATCACGCAAATATTGCACATTCTTTTCCAAGCATGTCACCTGTATTCCTAAATTCCAAGAGGGCATATTCAGTCACTTTAAACAAGATGGACAAAGGGAGATAACCCACTTCAGACCTCTCTCTCAAGAAATTCATTATCAACACATAAACAAGAAGACATCTTGAACAAGATAGCCTTGCCGGCAGCCATCTTTCACTGGACCTGTCATTGGGAGGATCGGCCCCTACTGTAGATGGGTAACTTGAAGAGCTGCACATGTCATAATGAGTCATCACGATAATGAAAATAATTCCACGAATGCTCATCCTGCTTGGAGATAGTGATGTCATTCAGATATTTTAATATGCCAGGCTGTTGTTCAAGTATTGTCATCTGATTATTTTTTACAGATGAATTATTAAATTAACACTGTAAAATAATTGAATTTTCCTCAAATTATATAAATATTTGGCAGCAGAACTTATTTTTTTTCGAGATAACGGTCTTAGGTGTTGTCATTTAATGAACTTCACAAAATACATATTGGACTTTGTTGAAAGTGTCAGTGTCTTGTAAGGTGCTTGTGTTTATGAAAATGTTATTGATATTTTCAGTTGATATTCAGTCAGTGTTTTTTTCATGTTATTCAACAATCTTGATTGGAAAATTGTTGTGGCCTCTCATCTCCCTGAAAAGTCTAGAACCAAACACTTGGTACCTCCTGCTTAAAGGACTGACAGGTGAAGAATTCCTTATAAAGGTAGAAACAGGATATCATGCAGAAAACATTTTTCTTTAATTGGATGTGTTTTGAGAAACATGCACAGCAATGAGTCATGGCTAACTTGATTTAAACATTTCAGAACAGTCTCAGAGGAACATGAAACTACATTTAGAACATACATTCTTGTAACAAACTGACGGATATAACAAATTGGTGTTTATGTCCCGGACATTTGCAGTGTATTTTAGTCAAATGATTCTGACGAACTATGGTTATATCAAGGAAGAATTTGTGGTCCCTTTGAGTTCGTTAGAGCTGTAGTTTACTGTAACATTATTAATAGTCTTAATGTTGCTAGCATTTTGTTATCAATGCTGGCATCAGTTTGATAACATAGCATCATTATATCTTACACCTCACAAGTGTCAAATATTTCAATGAGAGTCATATTTTAAAAAACTTGGTATGCCTACAGACATTTTGTCATGTTGATCCACAATATCTTCACCATGGTGAAACAGAACTAGCTGAATATTTTAAATTGTGTGACACTGGTATGATGCAAACACTCCAATTCCCGGGCCTTCATTCCGCTCCCACCCCAGGAACACGGACCATATTCTCCCAGTGACTCACTCTCTAGAAATGTGAACCACTTACGTTACACAGGACACTCAGCTGACTGCCTCTGGTTACATGTAACTCAAGGGCTGTGGACAGCAACAACTCTCAATGGAATTCCATAAATAATCTGGAAACAGACATACATTCCCCTGTCTTGCCCTGCTCGAGGAGTGCCTTTATCGCAGTCATTCAGAAGTCGTTCAAGATCATTTAACTGTATGGTTTCTGGAACTATTGTGATGAAATCAGTAATGCAATTGTCAGCCATCCTGAGAAGCTGATTTATATTTATAATGATGATAAACTATTGTAATATTATCATCCAGAGCATGAATGAATGAATCTTTGGGGATGCAGTTATAGAGAGGCCTGGTTCTATTTAATTCTTGGACGGGAACATATATATATATATATATATAGGTGACTGATTGCAATGAAAGTTGCATTGACAGTGTCCACGGCTGCACTCTTTTGTAGAGGTCCAACTGTGGTGATGAATTTGAAACATTATTCATCAACTATCACCCTAACTTGTATAACTGGTCTGAATGTTTCTCTTACATATACCGATCTGCATCTAGTAGGAACACCTGTGATATGATGCTCTATTCACTTCATCAGTGTCCTACATTCTACTAACAGTTATCACTGTCAACCCAAAATGTGTCCAAGATGTGGAAACCATTAAAAGCCGGGGTCCGGGGTCACCGGTCCCAGTCGGGTCCAGGGCACCCAGTACTGGTGGTGGGGTGTGTGCGTGGTGTGGGTGTGCGTGTGCGTCTGCGTTTCTTGTTTGTTTTTGCTGTTGTTTTTATTTATTTTATTTTATTTGTTTAATGGAAAGATGGGGAAGAGAGAGAGAGAGCAAAAGAGAGAGAGTGACAGAGAGAAGACCCTGTGTCGAAAATGTTTTTTGGGTATTTTTGATAACGTAAATTTTAGCTCCAAGCAATCAGAAGTAGTCGTTATCTGAGATGTAAATATCATATAATGATATTTAGAAAGAACTTTTATGATAAAAGTTGACATTTAGTAAACTGGCCGTGAGAACATGATTTTCATTACAAGAATGTGAGACTCACATCAAAAACATGAGAGTTGACAGGTTTGCTGTCTATGGTAAGGAGGCACCAGTCTGTTACACTCCCTTCCTGGTGCCAGACTGGTAGGTCAGTTAACTACGGGATCAGCATCACTGAGATGAGCTATACCCCATGAAACAGACATATCAACACAATGCTGCAGTGTTGGGGAACCTGAACCTGTGTCGGGAGTGGAATCAAAATACCTCAGCCCCATATTGGCCAGATATTTGTTTACCCAGTCAACATGCGTAACAATAAGGTGACATTATTTGGAAACTTGTCAAATATTACGAATATAAATAAATGTGATAAGAGGTCCTTCTCCTCCTCCATGTTGACAGAGCATGTGCACACGAAGCACCTTCTCTCTGTACACCAACATCCCACTCCCATCTGTCTCTTCTATATAGCAGTGTATTTGTATATAACTAGGTACAACAGCAGCCAGCATTCACTGACTTGTCTTTCAGTACTTACCATAACTCAACATATTGAAAAAGATCTTGGATCTTTTGTTCGATTCTTATTTTACTTTTATTAATAATGAAGTTACAAGTAAGAACTGCATGTAATATTGTTTTCCTAAACTGTCCATACAATTTGCATACTTTGTCAAATTCATGCTAAAATTCAGCATCATTTCTCACTAATAAATGGGACATGTATTTCAGTTAGTGGCTTGCAAACCCTGACCAAATAAATCTGGCCAACTGACATGCTAGACATTTCATCAAACTCTGGTATTACCCTTGAGGAAATGCTTGTTACTAGACTCGTCTACTTGGTTGGGACAGAATGTATTTAAGAGAGGTTGGTACCGCCATATAGCTGGAATACTGCGGAATAGCGGGGCGTTAAACAACAACCAAACCGAACCAAACTCAGTTTTTGAGTGCAACAGTATATTGTGTGTTTGAACAACTGATGACTTAACAATGTGATAAATGAACAAATCAAAGCAAGGGCTATTTATATTAAACAATAGCAATAGTTATATCCTAACATAGTTGAGTCTGGAGCAAGCAGACCAATGGCTGAAAGTATGAGCACCTACTCACACCATCACATCCGGCCATCCATGTAATGATGTCACCTTAAGGGGCGGTGGGGTAGCCTAGTGGTTAAAGTGTCTGCTTGTCACGCTGAAAGACCTGGGTTCGATTTTCAACATGGGTACAATATGTGAACCCCATTTCTGATGTCCCCGCCGTGATATTGCTGGAATATTGCTTAAAGTGGTGTAAACCATACTCACTCACTCACTCACTCACTATGGAACCTTCATGTAACTACAGCACCAACTGTAACCTGTAAGGGGGACACATAGTTGATTACATGTCACCCAACCACTGTGAATGTTTCTGGAAGTAACTGTGTGATGCTCCTTTTTCTGAGGATCAATAGGATACCTGGACCCAAAGATCATGTTAAAAAGAGAATATTGACATATTTGGATGCAGAGACTAAATATTAGCCTACTAACCTCAGTATCAGCTGTAAAATCAACCAGTAAATTTCCATCCACTGCTCCCTTGCTTTCAATAGTTGGGCTAGGCCCAAAAGGGTCGAACTCATCTGCAGCCCCAGAGCCCTGGGTTGTTCCATTTGTCTCAGAGGGGGTAGACTCCCCGAAATCTAACAGTGAGTCAAACTGAGACATCCTTTCTGCACTGATATCGTCACCTTTTGTATCTGAAATAAACAAATACTTTCATTAAACATGGCGTATAGGAACCCTTTAAAAGCAATCAGAGATGTCCACCCCGCTGTTCAGACGTCAGATTAACAGTGTCTTGGGACAAAAACTGCATTGTGTTTTGTATTATGAAATCCCATTAAAAACATAATGAATATTCATGCCTGGCCTCATTTGGTATGACCATGCATTCAGCTGTGGTCTATCAACAAGCTCCACCAAGACAGACACCCAGATACATACAGGCCATCTTCACCACAGGACATAGTTACACACAGTGACCTTTTCATAAGATGACATTGTGTGGCTACACTACCAGAGTCAGAAACAGTGTGTTAACAACTTCAATCCAATCTCAATATCCAGCTATGTGTAGCTTTTTTGTCTAATATCAATCTAGCAATTTTAAAAATACAATGAAAAGAACATTTGTTTCTGGAGTGATGTAATTTTGAAATAATCTCAACGGAAACCAGATGAAATTTAAACACATTTTTTATGCCAGTTTGAAAGTTTGCCAATTTTATTCCATGTACCAATATATTTTGCCTGCCCCTCCAAGAATAGGAAGAGTCTGCACAATTAGCATCAGTATGAGGTCATGCTGACTATGTGGCTGGGCACTGCAGCTGAGCTCCTTCCTCCTGGCGCTCCAACTCTCCTAGTCTGTCTCACAGTCCCTCAACCATATTATTTTCCCTACAGCCTTGCCCTCCCTGCAATGCTAAAGCCCTAAATGAAGCAATTTCTGGTCTGCCTTGGTCTCCTTTTCAATTTAAATGGGTTTATTTGAGACAATCAAAATTATATATATTCAGAGACATAGCGTTAGTTTATAACTCTCCTCTACTGAACAAGTCACAAACATAATCCCACCTCCCTGATTTCGTTCAGGGCCTTGAGGTAGACTCACAACTCATCTCTGACATGAACATACTTTACAGAAAAAAAGCTCATAGATAAAAATAGAATATAACAAAAAGGAGCCCTGAGACTTTCTTCATTTTCCTGAAGCTGTGGAAATCTAGACTTGCCACATTTTCTAGACTTGCGTGGGCTTTCTTGGATATATTTGCTTCAGGGTCTATATGACAGACTACGACTTGATGGTATATTCCACAGCATTGTCCTGGCCACAGTGTTTACTCACAGAAAGATGACAGGCTGCTCATACAGTGTGTAACATCTACACAATGACATTTTTAGCTTTGGATACAGCAATATCTAGTTCCAGGAAGCAGTTTGCTCACATTTATAGATCAGATTGATTGAAGAGTATTACACATTTTACCTGACACTTAAACAGCTGGCTAATCTGTCAAATATTTGTCAGTTTCAACCCTCTAAGATGACAACATAGGAAATAGTGATGGGTGTAGGAATGAATTTCATATTGCAGTTTATAGCTATAATGATTCATATTTTGTGATATGCACTACAATATATTGCATTATATTGGGGTTTTTCACTGAAATTGATAATGAAATTGAATATAAAAACATCCCCCTCATTTTATTTAGAACTTGATATTTTGGAGGATGTTGCTTTGAACACAACAGCTGCAGCAAATGATAAATTATATTACGGAAATGGGTTGCAAACAGAATTTCTCTTTGATCACATAAAGCAGTTGCCAATGTCAGCTTGACTTGTTAATGGTTGTCACACTTATAAAGTTTTCAAACAAGATCAAAATATGATCAAAACAAGATAAAAAAAGCAGTATACTGGTATTTACCAAATGGGTTGTGATACTTATTCAGCAATATTTCATGCTGAGGAATTCCGGTATATTGGTAATCCCAATCAACTGACCACTTAGGGACGAATACCATACTTATATACTACAGTCACACATATAAAACCTATATCTAACCAGGTACACATGTACATGTATATGGAAGTATAGCATACTGATATACTACAGTCACACATATAAAACCTATATCTAACCAGGAACACATGTACATGTATATGGAAGTATACCATACTGATATACTACAGTCACACACATGTACATGTATATGGAAGTATACCATACTGATATACTACAGTCACACATATAAAACCTATATCTAATATACTACAGTCACACATATAAAACCTATATCTAACCAGGTACACATGTACATGTATATGGAAGTATAGCATACTTATATTGTTATACAGGATTCATCACAACAATATTAATATATATTTATATCAAATAACGTTACTATTTCCACCTATGTATCTCACCTCATATAGACTCCTTCCAGTTCAAAATTTACATATTTATCCTCTGTCTGTATTTAAGGAAAGAGCGAGTAACAGACAACTGAAGACCAATTCATTTGACTTTCACTATCAGTAAAATGTTTCACACAAACTATTTTGCAAAATTCTAACTGAAGATTTGTATGAAAATACCTTTACAGGATGATGCCTTTCAAGTGTATATATGCACAAGCGTTTCAGCTGATCCACCCCTCTCATTAGGCCAGTGTAATGTACACCCTGCATCTGTGCTCCATGTCACAGTGAGTGTGTCATGTACATATAGACATTACTGTACTCATGCATGTACATACAGACATTACTGCATGTACATATCATGGCTAAAGAAATCAACAACTGACGTGTTATTGGTCAAATCAAATTGCACTATGCAAACACAGACACAAATCTGATTCATCACACACACATAACTTGTCGGATGTTTTTGAGATATTTACCTGGAATAAATCTATATCATATAGGGGCATGTATCAAAATGATTTAAGACAGAGTGAGGGCAGTACCTACCAAAAGATACATGAGAAAGTTGACCGGTAGCCATGTATACTGCCTGCTGAAGTGAAGTGGTCAGTGAGATATCAACACCTCTCGTTAACCTGTCGTCACATATAGGTCAGTGACATGTCACTCTGTACACCACGGTTCCTGTATTGTCTCTATCACACACCAGGTGTAAGCCCAGGCTCTCACAGGTTCAGTACTAACTCGTGACAATACAGTAACACGGAATATACATTCACTACCTCATAATGTACAGTAATTCTCATAAAATATAGTCCATAGTTACAAAAGATTGATTTTCAGCATCTTGCATCTAAAGAAAGGAAGACTATTTCATTCATAGTTCTCTGAAATATAATTCTTTTGACTATAGTTTACACTTCAGAACTTTAACCCAGACACGATACATTTGTCGCAGTAAATGAAATGATTCCAAATGGTGACGGTATATTCTTGGTGAAGCCGAGTACGCTCCTGCACGTCTATGAGGTGGATTTCTCCCCCTGTCCACACACTACAACAATACGGAGGGTATAAGTATGTTATATGTAGCATTATACAGGGATCAGCAAGCAAACACAAAACCATGCTGGACCTTGCCACAATCACATCATGTTTACTTATGCAACAATACTAACCTCAGAGAAAACCATCCAATGTCCTTACACACGCTAGACGTCCACCCTAACCAAGTGACGAAGCACTATTTTGAAGACTGTTTGCTCCAAGGAATAAAGTGAAATCAATATATAGGAGAGAAGGCCTGACATCTAATACAGCCTCAAGTTGACACAAGTGTCACTGAATGCAACAGACATGTGTGTGCTCAAGTTGACATCAACATGCTTCTGACCTACATTACATCGACCAAGACAATCCATATACTAGTAGGTGACATCCATAAACACTCTTACTATGCCTTGTCACAAGATCAACTTTCATGAATATTCATTAATTTGTTTGTTTACACAAATCAGTCTTATTAACATTGTTTTCTTTAAATGTTCATAAAAAGTACATAAAGCAGACTACGGCCAAATATAGTTATTACTATATTGTTATATTGTTGAGGAAAGACCTATTATGGGACATATTACTGAAACATTCATATTTTTATAGCTATTTCCAGAGACCTCCCTGAGATTAAAAAGGTGAATTTCATCTAAAGTTTGGTGACCCGTGAAGGTCCGGGTTAGAATGAACCTTCAGTAACCCATGCTTGTCGTAAGAGGCGACTAACGGGATCAGGTGGTCAGGCTCGCTGGCTTGGTTGACACATGTCATCGGTTCCCAATTGCGCAGATTGATGCTCATGATGTTGATCACTGGATTGTCTGGTCCAGACTCGATTATTTACAGACCGCCGCCATATAGCTGGAATATTGCTGAGTGCGTCATAAAACTAAACTCACTCACTCACTCTAATGTTTGGCTCTTAAACAGGTATCTGTTTGAGGAGACATCTTTACCAGGCAAATGTTATACAGATGTGGTTGTATGTGGCTAGGTAATGGCTACATGCAGCTCATTATACTTACAAATCTACAGTTACACAAACATATATGGCTGAGTTGTTTTCCAGACATCCTTGTATGTCTGTTGAGTATGGCTGGACCTTGTCTTGTCTCAGAGCCAGGAAATAGGGTAAGGAATTATCAAAAATAGATTCTAGTTAGTGTACTTGCCATAGTTATTGATCTGCTTGTGTAAGCAGTTCTGCAGTATTTGGACAGCAATAAGCATGTTACATCGCCTTTTGAACCATCCTCAACTGACTAGCAAGTGGCGCTACCTGGTTGTGCTAGCCACACCGAACACCACCTAGCTCAATTATCCCCAGAGAACACAGAACACCATCCAGCTCTGCTAGCCATTAAGAACACCACCTAGCTCAATTATCCCCAGGGAACACCATCTAGCCCCATTAGCCACACAGAACACGACCTAGCTCTATTATCCCCAGAAAACACCATCTAGCCCCACTAGCCACACAGAACACCATCCAGCTCTGCTAGCCATTAAGAACACCACCTAGCTCAATTATCCCTAGAGACGTTATCTAGCCCCACTAGCCACACAGAACACCATCCAGCTCTGCTAGCCATTAAGAACACCACCTAGCTCAATTATCCCCAGAGCCCCACTAGCCACACACAGAACACCATCCAGCTCTGCTAGCCAGTATCCTAGCTCTATTATCCCCAGAGAACACCATCTAGCCACCATTAGCCAATTATCACAGAAAACACCACCTAGCTCAATTATCCCCAGAGAACACCACCTAGCTCAATTATCCCCAGAAAACACCACTTAGATCTATTATCCCCAGAAAACACTATCTAGCCCCACTAGCCACACAGAACACCATCCAGCTCGGCTAGCCACACAGAACACCATCCAGCTCTGCTAGCCATTAAGAACACCACCTAGCTCTATTATCCCCAGAAAACACCATCTAGCCCCATTAGCCACACAGAACACCATCCAGCTCTGCTAGCCATTAAGAACACCACCTAGCTCTATTATCCCCAGAAAACACCATCTAGCCCCACTAGCCACACAGAACACCATCCAGCTCTGCTAGCCAGTAAGAACACCACCTAGCTCTATTATCCCCAGAGAACACCATCTAGCCCCACTAGCCACACAGAACACCCAAGACTCTGCTAACCCACTATAACACCACCTGACCCTGCTATCCCAAGGAAACCAACCGGCTCTTCTAGCCCCTTGTAATACTAAGAAGCTCTGCTAGTTCCAAGGAACAACATCAAAACATGACCTCACTTTGCTGAGCTCAAACAACAGCACATACAGTTTGGAACACCCCTCATCTCAGAAGTAATTTCTAAGAAAGCAATTGAAAAGAGACAAATCAAGACCTCTAACATTCTCAGTGATTGGTAAAATGACCAAGCTTGTTACACATCGTTTGCTAGAGCACCAACTACACCCAAAACAGTAATAGATACTGTGATAATTTGGTTAAAGCAATCCACACCACAAGGATTACTGACGGGGGAAAAAGCTTGCTTTGATGACTAGAGTCTTGATGTAACTTCAGTTATCCTGGGTTTGATGGTAACCCACTGCAGCTGGCAAGGGGCTTAACCCCTGGTCTGCTCACAACCCGGCCCTGTGAGGCACAGGCCTGAGCCCAGACAATACTCTGCACATGTTACAACATAAGAGGAAGTATAAGTGTAGCAAATAACCCTGCTACAGCCTTGATGTTCACAGTCATACACAGGTTTGATATAATGGTGTTGCACAATCACAGCTTTACTGTAGTAAAACACTTACTGGTGACTACTGACGCTATCATATGCTAAAACCACTCAGTTTTAGTCAATGTAGTATGTATGTCTGTGTTACCATCTACATTGTCTGTTTGTATCCAAACTGCTGATACTCTATGTTCATCATCATTAATGATCATTGTCACTTTATCTTCATCACCTTTTTCATCATCCTTCATAGACTGACTGACTGACTGACTGAGTTTGGTTTTGCACCGCTTTTACAAATATTACAGCAACATCACGGCTGGGGACACCACAAATGGGCTTCACACAATGTACCCATGTGGGGATTCGAACCCGGGTCTTTGGCGTGACGAGCCAACGCTTTTACCACTAGGCTACCCCACCTCCCCTTCATCCTTCAAAGAGGTGGTGGGGTGGTTAAAGTGTTCACTCCCAGCATAAGGCCTGAGTTTGATTTCCCACATGGGTACAATGTGTGAAGACTGTTTCTGGTGTTCCCCACTGTAATATTGCTGCAATATTGGTGTAAGCAGTGTAAAACCCAACTCACTCAATCATCTTTCATCTCTCATCTAAAATATAAATTTTATCACACCATATTGTTAAAAGTTAAAACAAAATGTCCAACATGCACGTTGAACACACCATCTAGAACATGAACTGACAGTAACAAAACGCCTTATTGGGGCAGTGGGGTATCATTGTGGTTAAAGCATTCACCATGACGAGGACCCGAGAACAATTCCCCACACGGATGTTAATGTGTGAAGCCCAGTTGTGGTGTCCTCCGCTGTGATATTGTTGGAGTAGTGCCAAATGTGGCATAAAACAACACTCACTCACTCACTCAGACAATACTCATGACCTTGACATGTCAGCTAGCGAACTTAGCGAACTCATCATGGACACTAAGTTGTGAGGCAAACAGTCCTGACAATGGCCAGCAGCAATTGTATGAACTCTGAAAACATAAAAACCCATTCACTCTGGCTTAAAATATCTCTTTTCCTTCCATCTTCTGAACCATTTCATAATACACTTAGTTGTCGAGTATCTTCTTGGCTTTAGTGGTGCCCACGTGTAGGTGAGGCAAATACCTGAGTGTGACGAATCCTCATAGAAGGTGGAGGATTCCAGATACTGCCCTGACTTATCAAGGCAGGATGGTGTGGAGTTTGGGAGATGCTTGGCTCCTGAATCCGTCCATGCCATTCTGCCCACCTCTGTACCTCCCTCATCATTGTAACATGTTCCAAGAAACAGTGACATTTACAGTTACTGGTTCTTAAAATGGTTGTATCTAAATATAAAGTCACATAAAAACTGTCATCTGCAATGTCAATTATACACCAGAGTGGACATAATTGCAACAAAATGTTTTTGTATATAATTCATACATTCACCAAGCTGTTAGACCATGCAATATGATTTTTAGATCTCATTTTAGAAGAACAAGTCAATTCTGTCACAGTAAGGATAGTGGATAATGGATAGTTGAGTTGACCTATACTTAGAGTGCAAGCTTCATTGTGTCGCCTTTAAGAAGATCCGGGAAGTGTGTGAGGCTTTGGAAAAAGGAAATGGCAGTAGGTGATCTTGGGTGAAATAGGTTCGGCTAAACATAAGTTGGTAGCCTACTGTAAACCAATTAATCTGAGATGAAGCACAAGCTAACAGATGGAATGGACAAGTCAACCCTACCCTAAAGATAACATCCCTCCCCTACAGACAATCACTTTGTACAATCCCCTTGTACAATACACTGTCCTACATGACACACATTTCCTGGAAAAAACCCCACAAAATATCATTTGATTTAGGCTGCTGGAAATTGACTCCAAATTTGAAGATGATGGACTTGCGTTGCCATGGTTACATAAGCAAATTGGATTACTGCTGCAGCATGCAGGGCTGACACCAGGTGGCCAGCACTCAATGGACTCCTCACAGGGAATGGAGTGTGGAGTTTACATCAAGCTCCTGACTCAGCAGGATCACATTGGATCAATATGTCCAATAAAACAGTGTAAAGTCTTCCAGGCTAAAGCAGCTTCAGGAACCCGACACGACAGTCCTGATGATAAGTACACAACTGACATGCAACAGGAAGATATGTATCATATACATCATACAGTTTGTTGGAAGAAATATCCCTATCACATATAAGTTTCAATCACAAATCAATTTCACCCAACATGTTCATCTTCTTAGATGCATAAATCATACTTAATCACGTCTTCCATATCTTTCAAATTTCTTATGCAATATTCCAGCAATGGTTGCAAATTGAACGATTAGGGACCTATTGTATGCTATTGCCCCAATTTGTCTTAATCCTATAACAACCTGAAAATACATTTTAAAACCGAACTTTAACCATGACTCAAACTATGAAATATATGGAGTAGTTTCAAAGTGAATAGACAGAGACAATTTCTGTAGACAGGAGACAATCCATCAAATCCGATTCTCTATAAAATGGTCTGTTCAGACTACTTGAACCAATCAGAATCACTGACACAAACATCCAGTTTACTGCCATAGTCTGCGATATAATAGCCATTCTCCATCATGTTGACATCAATCTCACTGGCCCAGCATCCTCTACAAAATGGTGTATGACTCACATGAACACCACCATCCATCAAGACACAGGACAGATCTAATGCTACTGTCATGCAACTATTAAAGTTGTATTGTGATTCTGTTGTTGGCAAACAAACCCCGTTGGCCATTTGATTCTTAATATGTTTTGTAAGACAAAGAGTTTAATCAGTTTTTTATGTCCCCAATAATGAATGATGTTGCCTGTTGATATCACTGTTTATTACCCATGCATGTTGATATCACTGTTTATTACCCATAGGGCTAGTAATAACTGAGTTATTGCTTATCACTTGGGAAAATATCCTGTCTCATTAACAGCATATAGTTTACATTATCTGTATAGCATTGTTGACATCCTTCCAATCTTATTGTGAATATTAACGTTGGAATGATACCACACTAGCAACACAACCTGAGTTGATGGTTGTCTACATCATTCAACAACTGATGGCGATCAGATCAGTTCAATTTCTAATGGGTGGTTCATAAGGATAAAGATGTTTCTGTAATAAAGATGTGTATTTTACTGACTTTACAAAACTTGTGTAAGCATTTTGTATTAACTTTGTTTTCACACAAAAAACACAAGAATTTAGACACTCATTTGTAAAGTCAGTTAGACACACATGTGGAGCAATGTCGGCTCTAGTGAATGATTACATGTGTGCCAATACATGAAGCCATTATACACTTAACAGCAACTGTTGTTTCAACTGTTGTCTCAAACTGTTGTCTCAAACTTATCCATTTAATAAAGGATAACACTTCAATTTACATTTGTTGCTGAAAAATGTTATATTTATTCACACAAAATTCAAACCTTTTACAGTCAATAATAGTTTCAGAAATTGAAGACTTTTGCTGCGCTGCCTACTTAATATATGAAGTGCGAATTTAACCAAATTCAAAAAATGAGGCTAAATGTTAGTGTTTTGACAGAAATAACAATTAGTATCAGTAACAGACAAAAACAAATAGTCACAGACAAAAGAACTCGTAACTGACAATTAACAGAAAAGAGAAATGCAATATTACCAAGTATTGGTCCTATCTTTAATCCTGGCCCTGGGAATGTTGTATTGTACAAGGAGTTGAACAGAGGTAGATAATCCTGAGTGGCGCTGTCTATGTCTGTGGTGTGTGTGTAGTTGAGGTGCGTGTGTTGTGGTGTAGAGCAGCGTGTTATAGATGAGAAACCAGGGTGTGAGAGAAGCTTCCATTCATCATGGTTCTACACCATGTGAGTCACACACGGAAGCTGTAGTTACCTCTCAAGCAAGTGGGTAACAGGGAAATTGATACAGTTATATGAAATTGACATAATGATCTACTTGATTGGCTGGTGTGTGCTAGTACAGGACTGTTTACACAGATAAAGAACACAGATATGGTTGTTGAGCTGTCAGCCATAGTCAACCTGGGGTGCACTGGCTGAAACTGACATTTGTCAGTTGCATAACATCATTACCGCATATCATTCCACAGACTTACTGGAGGTAATCACACCAGAAGAATGATAAATGTAAACATACCAGATATTTTATTGGGCAAAGTTCCATGTAGAAACAGTGACAATATTCTATAAACTACATAAGGCCGGACCAATTATATTTTTTGTTTTACAGATCCATCGGTCGTAGTTTTTCAAGGTTAAGAAAAAAAAGAAGAATTTCACCCGCTCAAAAAATAAAATCCTAATGTTTTTATTGACCAAAAATGTAAACTACATGAACATTTCTTTTAGATTGCTTCATATATTGCCATAAGCAAAATTAGTATTTAAAAGGAATACTACTTTGACTGATGATTTATTATATCTTGTTTCCCTCCTGCCTTAGGTTTTCTGAGGGCAAAAAATCATAAAACAAGAAATGAAATTGGTCTGGCCTAAATATGATATATAATAAGTCTGAGTAACCATACATATAATAATACAAATGTGTATAATGACCTCGGACAATCTAGAGATGTTCTAGATTTGTTTGAAGCTGTATATATGATAGCAAATTATTTCCATGCTATCTGGTACATTATTTGTAAACAAGAGGCTAAATATTTATGTGGTGGTAAGGCTTTGAAAGTAACTACTTTGAGAAGGAAGGGAATTAAATATATTAGTCACTGGTACCAAGAACACATAGTGGGTGGGAAAGATGTCTAACCTGAACCTATATACAGCACACATTGTAGTTCATGACACCTTAGTAATAAATACTTCCTTATATACAAGGGGCGGTGGGGTAGCCTAATGGTTAAAGCGTTGGCTTGTCACGCCGAAGACCCGGGTTCGAATCCCCACATGGGCATAATGTGTGAAGCCCATTTCTGGTGTCCCCCGCCGTGATGTTGCTGGAAAATTGCTAAAAGCGGCGTAAAACCAAACTCAGTAAGTCAGTCAGTCAGTCCTTATATACAAACTGATATCACTGCCCATTTTATGTTAACCAAGAAATATGTTCATATGGGTCACCACTGGAATGTACGGTCAAGATATACAAGTCCCGAACTCTCCTTCAAAAATATCTTACAGAGAACAGTTTTGAAACCGTAAAAAATCAACAGTAAGAAAAGTGTCCAATTAAAGCCAGTAAAATGTTCTTAGTTAACTCTGTCTTGAGTCAGTGTACACAACAAACACTCCAGTATTCTGAATCAGCTTCCAGGAATGTGAAACAGACAAACTTTAATTTATCCTGACAACCAATTCTTCTGCTGCCTGGATTTAGACCTTCTTATCCAAACTGTCAATGCTTTCTGCCATCAAGAATCCCTATCAAGACTGCAGGAATGCTGATACATTTAAACATGTTCAAGCTGTGATGCTGAAGAAATGCATCTGGCTGGTGGTAAGGAGATGCTGTTCTCCTACCAGCTACTTAATGACACTCAGTATTGGTGTTAAGCTTCTATATTAAACATGATTACAGACCTTATTGTTAACTTTATGAACATATGTTGTTTGGGGCATTTCAGTTGAAAGGGTTTACGAGCCTTCAAACAATGATCTCAATTATTGTCTAATAGCTATTACAGACAACTGAAGCTGTGCATAAATTATACCAATTTCTTGTGTTTAGACTCAATTAGGACATGGAAATGTACTTAAGCCTTGTGTACATTTAATCTTTGCACAGTGTAACACATCTCCAATTGAAGTGCAGCAATGTTCGAAGATCCAGATGAAAGTGTTGTTCTCTGTGCACTAGGAAATGATGGAGTTGAGGCTGAAGGGAGGCCGTTGAGCAATCCATGTGAATGTGCTCTGATTGCAGCAGCAGCAGCTAGATGGGCAGTGATGGGGTCGGCTGGTGGAAGGTCAACATTACATCACCAGTAGGCAGCAGCAGCTAGATGGGCAGTGATGGGGTCGGCTGGTGGAAGGTCAACATTACATCACCAGTAGGCAGCAGCAGCTAGATGGGCAGTGATGGGGTCAGCTGGTGGGAGGTCAACATTACATCACCAGTAGGCAGTAGCTGCTAGGATGGGCAGTGATCACCAGGGTCAGCTGGTGGGGGAGGTCAAGGCATTACATCACCACCAGGCAGCAGCAGCTAGATGGGCAGTGATGGGGTCCGGCTGGTGGAAGGTCAACATTACATCACCAGTAGGCAGCAGCAGCTAGATGGGCAGTGATGGGGTCGGCTGGTGGAAGGTCAACATTACATCACCAGTAGGCAGCAGCAGCTAGATGGGCAGTGATGGGGTCGGCTGGTGGAAGGTCAACATTACATCACCAGTAGGCAGCAGCAGCTAGATGGGCAGTGATGGGGTCGGCTGGTGGAAGGTCAACATTACATCACCAGTAGGCAGCAGCAGCTAGATGGGCAGTGATGGGGTCGGCTGGTGGAAGGTCAACATTACATCACCAGTAGGCAGCAGCAGCTAGATGGGCAGTGATGGGGTCGGCTGGTGGAAGGTCAACATTACATCCCCAGTAGGCAGTAGCTGCAAGATGGTGCAGTGATAGAGATGGTTGATGGACTGCTGGACAACCAGAACTAATATATAATACATTGTAGAGCACCTGATATCCCTCTCATAGATGCTCAGTGTACCTGGACAAATTATGTGCAAAGTGCAGACATGTTTATCCCTGTTAACCCAAGCTGCCTGTGAGGTGTTAGCAGGTTAACAGTCATATGACCATATTATCCCATTCACTGCTGGGTGAACAGAAGCAATTTTGAACAAACTTGCTTGCCTAACATGAGACCTTGGTTGTGGGGCAGGACAAGTCTGTCTCACAGTCCCTGAACCACATTATTTTCCCTACTGCCAAGCCCTAAATTGAGCAAGTCTAGATTTCCTCAGGTTCTGAATCTCTGGTCTCCCTAGGGCTCCTTTTCAATTTAAATGGGCTTGTTTGTTACTATCAAAATTATATATATTCAGTGACTATAAGCATTTGTCTAGGGCAGGACTGAAGTCCTAGAAACTCTTAGGTGTCAAGCTGCCAAACACTGTGAGACCAGAATTATGTCACAAGTAGGAGCAGCAAGATGGGGCAGTGCTGGGATCAGCTGCTGGAATAGTCTGTCGTACAGACCCTGAAGCAAATATATCCAAGAAAGCCCACACAAGTCTAGAAAATGTGGCAAATCTAGATTTCCTCAGCTTCTGAAAATGAAGAAAGTCTCAGGGCTCCTTTTCATTATATCTTTTTTTTTTTTACTATGAACTTTTTTCAGTAAAATATGTTCATTTCAGAGACTAGTTGTTAGTCTACTGCTGGAAGGGAACTGTTTTCTACACAGATAGATGTGAAATAGAAAGGGATATTTTTATGAGATCTCAGATAGGAAAACTTATTAGGTGACATGTGAAATAGAAAAAAATCATTGGCTGAGATATAAATCAGTAACATTTACTGAGTGAGGGAAAGGGAACTTGATTGATATACACGTGGTAAGAGCTGATGATAGATACAAGGTAGCAGCACAGAGTGTTAACACTAAGGATGGTCTCACATTCCCACTCATGGAAGTTAGTAACATTTCAGTCAAGTTACAAATCTGACAATGACTATGCTAGTGATTAATTTCTCTGAATTGTAAGATTAGGGAATCAGTCAGAAATGTCCACATATTTCCCATATGACTGTCCCAATGAGATACTTGTGGTCACATGTATAAAATGTCACTATCTTAAGAAAGAGACACCTCCAGCTCCCTTCCACAGACAGCTCCTGTCAATAGTCTGCTCAAGTCAAGTCAGCTCCTGTCCCCAATGATCCCTGTCCACAACCTGTCCACAACCTGCTCCTGTCACCAATCATCCCTGTCCACAACCTGCTCCTGTCACCAATCATCCCTGTCCACAACCTGTCCACAACCTGCTCCTGTCCACAACCAGCTCCTGTCGCCAATCATCCCTGTCCACAACCTGTCCACAACCAGCTCCTGTCACCAATCATCCCTGTCCACAACCTGTCCACAACCAGCTCCTGTCCATAATCATTCCTGTCCACAACCTGTCCACAACCAGCTCCTGTCCACAATCATCCCCTGTCCACAACCTGCTCCTGTCACCAATCATCCCTGTCCACAACCAGCTCCTGTCACCAATCATCCCTGTCCACAACCAGCTCATGTCGCCTATCATCCCTGTCCACAACATATCGACAACCAGCTCATGTCGCCAATCATCCCTGTCAACAACCTATCCACAACCAGCTCCTGTCGACAATCATCCCCTGTCCACAACCTGCTCCTGTCACCAATCATCCCTGTCCACAATCATCCCCTGTCCACAACCTGCTCCTGTCACCAATCATCCCTGTCCACAATCATCCCCTGTCCACAACCAGCTCCTGTCACCAATCATCCCTGTCCACAACCAGCTCCTGTCACCAATCATCCCTATCCACAACCTGTTCCTGTCCACAATCATCCCTGTCCAGAACCAGCTCCTGTCACCAATCAGCAACCAGCTCCTGTCACCAATCAGCAACCAGCTCCTGTCACCAATCAGTCTCCCATCCTAGCCTGTGGTCACAGGGCCAGGTGGATCACTGCCTGGTATTACTCAGCCACACATTATAAACCGTTCCAGATGCTCACAATAAATCCAGGCCTTCTCAACTGATTAAATTAAGAGACCAGCTCTCCACAGATAAAAGCACTACAGCTGTGTCAGCATTTCATTTCTCAGTAATAACTTGCAATTACCATGGTCATATTCTGTTTGCTGATCTGTACAGCACTTTGATGATAACTTTATGCTAACAGAAAAAAATTCTGTGAAACTGCTCTAAACCAATTCACAGATAGTGTTTATCTGCAGCAAAGACAATGGGCTCTCTTTAGATATGTTACAAAGCATTCTTTCTTCAGTTTTGAAACTTTGAAACTTAATCTCCTCAAATATCCAGTCTCATCAATACACAGCAGAAGGAAAGATCATATTCTGTTGAAGATAGTCTTTCAATTTGGTACCAAATCATTTGGAATCATGTGTTTCAGGCAAGAATATGTAAATTTGTGAAGATACCAATTGATAAGGTTGCTCCTGTGAGTATTTCCATCAGAAACATATCTGAATAAATCCGTCATAAAAACAGAGATGAATGTTATCCATCTATCTCAATATGTTTGCAAAAAAAATGAGAGCTGTATTGTTTCAATTGTGCTTAATGTTGATGATTTAAGGAGACGTAATCGCTGCCTGACTCAGCGAGGTGCAGCCATCTTGGCTGACGACCTGCATTCTTTATATGTGATACAGAATGAAAGTCTGTATCATCTCATCAGTGCATTGCTGCACGGGATCGGCCATTGCAACGTAAATGCTCATCTTAAAATATACACATTTCCCTTCAGACACAGATATCAGACGATCATAAAAGAATATAATTTTTGTTTATCAGAAGAAATATTACAAGACTACTGTAATTTTTGAATGGACAAAGATCTATATTAATTGCACACTCATCACTTAATGGAAGGGGGGGGGGGGAGAGAGAGGGATTGTAGGATAGATTTTTAATTAAAATTAATCCAGGATGATGCATGATTTTGTGCACGCTTCAAATTTCACACAAGATGTATATCTATGAATCCTAGTAAATCTTCTCTTGGTGTACCCGAATTAGCATTGATACAGGTCTCAAGACTCAGCCAGATGCTGTTATCATTAGAATCAGTTCGTTCTGTCACAGTTTAAGAACTGTTCCCAGGAGTGCTGGCTCCACTTTCCAGATGGAGATCCAACAGCCGTAACATGACACCAGCATGATGTAGTTGTGGACTTGCATGAAAACATTCAATAAGAACATGATGTAAACCATTCAAGAGTTGAGGCAGTTTCCTAACAAAGTTGTCTTGTCTTAACAATATAATTTATGAACATGTCGACAATACTTCCCTATTTTTTAAATTGCAGTAAAAAGTATTGAGACTGAACAGAAATTACATGGTTTGTTATTTGTTTGAAATACAAACTAAATTTTCATCCTAAAATAGGATTGACTGGATAGAAATTAATTGAACTGGTTTAAACAGGATTGTATTTTGTTTGAAATCTAAACCAACCCATTTAACACCGGTTACAACCATTTTCACATGCCCCAAGCCTTTGAATTAGGTCAGCTCAGACATGTCATTGTGTTTCTGATAGTGCTGATATCCTCCCCTGTTTCATCCAGTATGCTCATGACAACAGTTTCATATGACTTGAAACAAAGATACATGGTCACCATGACCATGAGATGACGATACGGCTCTTATATCACATCTGCATATATGCATCACTATGAAAGTCATTTCTTATCTTACTTCCCCTTCAGATAAATTTAACTTGATACATTTCCTGCTTAAAATATCACAGGGTCCATCAACACATTAAATCTAATCTTGCATTAAATTAAGCGATAAGGGACCATTCATTATTTATGGCTAGGGGGGTGATGATGATTTTAAGGTGGGGGTCACAAATTTTGATCTGGGGATGTGGGGGGGGTCATCAATTTTGTACTCATGTACTAGTGGGGGGGTCATCAAATTTGTACAAACATATGGAAGGGGGTCATTGATTTTGTACATGACATGCAGGAGAATCACTTACTTTGTACATAAATTTGGGTGGGGGATCAGTCACATTGTACATGCTTCATCATCACACACCCCACCACCTCCCCCAGCCATAAATTATGAACAGTCCCTAACATAGATTTGAAGTGCATACAACACAAACGTCAAAATTTCCAATAATAAATTCACAAAGGGGGATAATTCAGCTATGGATAGACATATTCTAGGCATCAACCATTTGTATGTTTTATACTTGTATAATAAACTATGTAGAAACATTCTACACATTAAAAACATCCGACAGCTGAAACACCATCAGTAACTTGAATATGTCCACCATCTTGCAGGCCAACATTGACTGGTGCTGGTACAGTGGGACAGAAACAGGTCTCACAATGACTGTCATTGATTTGTGTGTGTTTCTATTGTAGCAACTCTCTTTATTAAGAACTCAGTCAAATGGTTTATGCTCTCTAATGTGCGGCCATACAGGTTATTTGTCAGGTGTGATTGGCCTCACAATTGTAAAGAAAGCGTGAAAACGTGTTGTATGCAAATACAAAAAATTGACAATGCCAGGGATTTCTCTCAGTGGTTTCATGTGCAAATGTGTTTGCATTACTCAATGGACAATCTTTATAGTTCAAAATGTTTCTAGTTCCTGTTATGTTTTGAACCACTAGCTGTAACATTTTATTACAGATATGTCGCTGATAAATGGATGATATGTTCACTGCAGTCAGTTGGGTGTTTTTTTTTAACATGAACTGTGTACCAGGAAGATATCCCCACAGCCATTGGGCCAGAAACATGGCTGTAGGAATGCTGTCCCAGGGAGAGGCCATGCTATTGTTTATCTTGGTGAATGTTTTTATGCTATCTGTCAGCTGGAAGGTCCTGCTGGAGTGCTAAACAACACATTAGCACATTGGAGTCATTTATTTATGTCAAAACATATCTCCACACAGCTACATCATGGTTAAACAGAGATAGCATTCATACTCCATGTGGTGGGGGAGTGCCTGAGACAATAACCTCTATATCGCCCTGCTGCCAGGTGGGTGGATGGTATACTGTCATGTGGGGTGTGTACAGTATTTCTGTACAGGGAAAGTATTGTCATGTTGTACGTACAGTATTTCTGTACAGGGACAGTACTGTCATGTGGTGTGTACAGTATTTCTGTACAGGGACAGTATTGTCATGTGGTGTGTACAGTATTTCTGTACAGGGAAAGTATTGCCATGTGGTGTGTACAGTATTTCTGTACAGGGACAGTAGTCATGTGGTGTGTACAGTATTTCTGTACAGGGACAGTAGTCATGTGGTGTGTACAGTATTTCTGTACAGGGACAGTATTGTCATGTGGTGTGTACAGTATTTCTGTACAGGGACAGTATTGCCATGAGGTGTGTACAGTATTTCTGTACAGGGACAGTATTGTCATGTGGTATGTACAGTATTTCTGTACAGGGACAGTAGTCATGTGGTGTGTACAGTATTTCTCTATAGGGACAGTATTGCCATGTGATGTGTACAGTATTTCTGTACAGACAAAGTACTGTCATGTGGTGTGTACAGTATTTCTGTACAGGGACAGTATTGCCATGAGGTGTGTACAGTATTTCTGTACAGGGACAGTAGTCATGTGGTATGTACAGTATTTCTGTATAGGGACAGTATTGTCATGTGGTATGTATAGTATTTCTGTACAGGGACAGTATTGCCATGTGGTGTGTACAGTATTTCTGTACAGACAAAGTACTGTCATGTGGTGTGTACAGTATTTCTGTACAGGAACAGTATTGTCATGCAGTATGTACATTATTTCTGTACAGGGACAGTATTGTCATGTGGTATGTACAGTATTTCTGTACAGGCAAAGTATGTCATGTGAAAAACAAATGCAGAATGGCTCCAAACAGGAAAGGCATCAATATGTGTAGTCTGTCTTTGAAACAGAACAGAAGTAACATAATGTTTATGATAAAATTGGTTATAAACAGAAATTTTGGTGAGCCGATTATGAATTTAGCCTAATGGGATATATTGATCAGTTATTAAATGTTTTACTGCTTGTGTTTTGAAGCAGACCATGCGTGTTACTTGTGGTGATGTGTGACCCAGGGGACAACCCAGGCTCAGAGTGATGTCATAATGACAAAACATGGCAGACACACTCACTGTAGCGCCAGACAACACCAATGTCAAGGTCACATTGAAAATGAGACAGCATTCCCTGTGGAGTTAATTACTGGAGATATTGTACTGGGGACAATCAGCATGAGGGAGGGAGGGAGGGTTGGGGGTTGTGTGTGTTTCTGATGGCAGGGGGAGGGAGAGCCAGGGAGGAAAACAAGACTGTGACATGCTAGTGTAAACAAACAACTAGTCTCTGAAAAGAACATGTTTTACCAAAAACCCAGTTCATAATAAAAAAAATATAATGAAAAGGGACCCTGAGACTTTCTTCATTTTCAGAAACTATGGAAATTTAAACTTGTCACATATTCTAGACTTGCATGAGCCTTCTTGGATATATATTTTTCAGGGTCTGTGACAGACTAAGCCAGTGGTACATAACAAGATGTCTGTGACAGACTAAGCCAGTGGTACATAACAAGATGTCTGTGACAGACTAAGCCAGTGGTACATAACAAGATGTCTGTGACAGACTAAGCCAGTGGTACATAACAAGATGTCTGTGACAGACTAAGCCAGTGGTACATAACAAGATGTCTGTGACAGACTAAGCCAGTGGTACATAACAAGATGTCTGTGACAGACTAAGCCAGTGGTACATAACAAGATGTCTGTGACAGACTAAGCCAGTGGTACATAACAAGATGTCTGTGACAGACTAAGCCAGTGGTACATAACAAGATGTCTGTGACAG
The DNA here is from genome assembly GCF_003918875.1 of Haliotis rubra. Lineage (NCBI taxonomy): Eukaryota > Metazoa > Mollusca > Gastropoda > Lepetellida > Haliotidae > Haliotis > Haliotis rubra. The sequence goes on from NW_025767021.1 coordinate 457,931, forward strand.
ACTAAGCCAGTGGTACATAACAAGATGTCTGTGACAGACTAAGCCAGTGGTACATAACAAGATGTCTGTGACAGACTAAGCCAGTGGTACATAACAAGATGTCTGTGACAGACTAAGCCAGTGGTACATAACAAGATGTCTGTGACAGACTAAGCCAGTGGTACATAACAAGATGTCTGTGACAGACTAAGCCAGTGGTACATAACAAGATGTCTGTGACAGACTAAGCCAGTGGTACATAACAAGATGTCTGTGACAGACTAAGCCAGTGGTACATAACAAGATGTCTGTGACAGACTAAGCCAGTGGTACATAACAAGATGTCTGTGACAGACTAAGCCAGTGGTACATAACAAGATGTCTGTGACAGACTAAGCCAGTGGTACATAACAAGATGTCTGTGACAGACTAAGCCAGTGGTACATAACAAGATGTCTGTGACAGACTAAGCCAGTGGTACATAACAAGATGTCTGTGACAGACTAAGCCAGTGGTACATAACAAGATGTCTGTGACAGACTAAGCCAGTGGTACATAACAAGATGTCTGTGACAGACTAAGCCAGTGGTACATAACAAGATGTCTGTGACAGACTAAGCCAGTGGTACATAACAAGATGTCTGTGACAGACTAAGCCAGTGGTACATAACAAGATGTCTGTGACAGACTAAGCCAGTGGTACATAACAAGATGTCTGTGACAGACTAAGCCAGTGGTACATAACAAGATGTCTGTGACAGACTAAGCCAGTGGTACATAACAAGATGTCTGTGACAGACTAAGCCAGTGGTACATAACAAGATGCAACTGTCTCTTGTTCTTACTTTGGCTTGTCTTTCTGGTTTCAAACACAAAATGACTGATAATACAGAATAAAAATCTAATTCAGGTGGTTAAACTGGTCCAGAGAGTCATATCTGGATCATATTCTACAGACATGTGATTGCTCCAGTCTACCTTTGTTGTAGATGAATACTTAGTATCTGAATGTATATTTTTCATAAAAACAAAAAACTCCATTCAAACTGAAAAGGAGGTGCAGTGAAGTGGGAGATTCAGAGGAAATATGTAGACTTGCATGATTGAGGGCCTTCACATTACAGAGAGGGCCGGGATGAAGGGAAAATAACATGATTCAGGGCCTTCACATTACAGACAGGGACCGGGATGAAGGGAAAATACAGATTCAGACAGAAAGGGCCGGGATGAAGGGAAAATAACATGATTCAGGGCCTTTGCATTACAGAAAGGGCCGGGATGAAGGGAAAATAACATGATTCAGGGCGGGATTACAGAAAGGGCCGGGATGAAGGGAAAATAACATGATTTAGGGCCTTCACATTACAGAAAGGGCCGGGATGAAGGGAAAATAACATGATTCAGGGCCTTCACATTACAGACAGGGACGGGATGAAGGGAAAATAACATGATTTAGGGCCTTCACATTACAGAGAGGGCCGGGATGAAGGGAAAATAACATGATTTAGGGCCTTCACATTACAGAAAGGGCCGGGATGAAGGGAAAATAACATGATTTAGGGCCTTCACATTACAGAGAGGGCCGGGATGAAGGGAAAATAACATGATTTAGGGCCTTCACATTACAGACAAGGCCGGGATGAAGGGAAAATAACATAATTCAGGGACTGTGAGATAGGTCTTTGTTGGAACAACTCTCTGGTCTTAAGATAAATGGCACCATTTATAAAATGTCTCCAGTTGTAGGACACAAATAACTCATTATCTCAATATCAGTTGTAAGTGATCTTTTTTTCAAATATGGAACCATGTTTATCTTACTCAAAGATGCTGGAAGCCCCAATGGGATCTGAATGAGGAGGAGGCATGGCAACCAGAGACACATGTAGCTGGGCAAGTTGACACACAGCTCCCAAGGACCAGGCCCAACATCTGTCAGATATAACCAACTACCAATAGACACGGGTATCTGGGCAAGTTGACACACAGCTCCCAAGGACCAGGCCCAACATCTGTCAGATATAACCAACTACCAATAATTTCAACGATGCTTTCCAAACCAGTACAGTCATGACACTACATGGCTTTACAGATACACAACCAATTTCTAAGCTATATTATCTGGTCTTCCATGCCAATAAACATAATAAACAGACATGATTACAATCCGGCACTGGACCAGAACTAGAGGACAACAATGCCTTACACTGATTGATAGTTCACCTCTTATTAATCTAACTGAGTTAGAGTACACAGACCGCGTCATACCAAAAGACGTTAAAATATGGTACTTGTTGGTCCCTGTCTGGCGCTCGGCATTAATGGGTAAAACAAGGACTGGTCGGCTCGGAGTCAGTATAATGAGTCTGAGTGGGGTATTCATGCTTCACTGCGGCATGGTATCTCAGTGGGCTAGCACCATAAAACCAGCTTAAGTCTGGGCTAGTACAAGCAGCCTCACATACACATACACATGCATGCACGTCGTCATATAAGCGAAATATTCTCAAGCACGACGTTAAACCCAATTTCACCTCACCTACACAGATATGTATTCTATGAGTCTTGGAAAACTGAACCCACAGCAGTGAACTATGTATTCTATGAGTCTTGGAAAACTGAACCCACAGCAGTGAACGTAGACTTGAGTTTCATTGCTGACACAGCCATCCACTGCATATATCAGTGTCACGCATGTTTACCATGTAACTCTTCCATCCAGGCCTTCCCTGATGCCATCTTATCTGTGGATCTAATAACAACTTCCTGGCAATTGTCACCTACTTAGCCTGTGGCTGCACACATGCTGCACATCACTGATGAATCTTCCTCTCTGGAGCACAGAAATTATGCTGTAATCTCACATATACCCTTACACACTGTGTCAGATGCACAAATTAACTTTTTCAAAAGATTATCTAATGATATCATGTTTGTTTGAGATATCTTTAACGATATCAGTTATATGGACTATATTTACACAGCGGCACCTTCCTCAATGATCAAGGTGGTGGTTGTGGACAGAATTGGTTTATATTCACATCATATCTTTACATTGTCATATTGTGTCATCAGGGATCTGAATTGCCACCACTTGTAAAATAAGATAATGACCAGTGGTATGGCTGTAATTCAGGGTGTACATATATGTTACCACTGTTTGAGCTAGATGTCTCAGGTCTCAGGTTCACCAGAATCTGAACATGCTCAAGAATACTTGCAGTCCTTAACTACTCCAATTTCTAAGGTGATGGTTTCCAATTTCATTCTACGGAGAAGCACAGTGCAAGAGTCATCCACGAGCCATGTCTGCTTGAACAACATTACATCTTGATAAATATTCATGAGCTTTAATGCTGACAATTTGCAGGTTTCCCAAGTTTATCACTTAACACAATTTTAAATTCACAAGAACGCCGGGCATGTCTAAGGTTGATCTTTCAACAAACAAAACAAGGAGAAAAATCAATCTCCACTATGGCTCTTGCTGAAAGCTACATCAGTTATTGCCACCAGTATGTGATTGTGGTTTGTTTCCCTCAGGTGCCATATATCATACAAAAAGCTATTTCACCTGAATAGATGTGTCTCATGCACCCTGCACACTGCAGGGAGTGAGGGGTAATGTAATATTTAGTGTCAATGCCTCTGGGCCTAGGTCCCTGCTGCACGATTATTGATTGAGAACTATGAAACAAACTGAACAAAGATAAGCAGTGTGAAACTCATGATTAGTCAGAAATACCAGAATCTGTGTTCTCTCATAATTGTTTACCTTAAATTTATTTGACAGATACTCTCAACTTACATCTTATTCAAGACTTCAATTGTTACAAACTGCTATAAAAATGACTGTTCCAATCTTTTTAATTTTGGGTGTTAAGTGCCAAAATGTGTCCTGAAAATAGCAGATTAGCACCTCTGAGGTGGGCAGAACTAGTCATAAAAAAATAAATTAATACTAACATGGCTGTATGTTGGGCTTTGGAAGAAATACTGGAACCCTAATTTATGTTTAAAAAACACTGATCTCATTTAAATAATTCACTGAATATACAACATTTTCACTAACCAGCAAAGAGAATATAATGTACAATTTACCTTCTATAAAAAAAATGACAACATACCAAAAGATATTAAGATACCAAACCACATGTCCCATCATACAAATAGTATGCAATAGATCACAAAGTCACAGCCAAAACAAAAACCAGAAGCAGCATTGTGCCCACCCAATATTACTCCAACTTCCTGATACAGCCTACATGGTTGTAGCACATCTCACAAGCGGGCTATTTTCACAAAGGTTGGTGAATCAGTTCCATTTGCTGATGCCAGGACCTAAACGAAACACATCTAAATCAACAACATGATTCTGGCTGGTATCCAGAAGCTAGTACAGTGATGAGTACCTACCAGTGGTCTGCCTTGATCCAACACACAGCTACTCCACAGACAGGCACAGGGAATTTGAAGCAGCAAGACTCGTCTGGGTCAAATGCAAGGCTCTAAGCGATTTGCTTGGGGGGATTTCATTTCAATAAGTGTGTGGACTATCAGAGGGCTTACTTCACTTCACAACTGATAAGACAAGTTAACCCCACAAGCCACAATGAAATATGGGATTTGAGAAATCTAAACAATGCAAGGAATTTGCTTTAGTCCAAACAAAGAATATGGAGGTTGTTAATGGAAGATAATCATGCAAATTGCTCGCTCTAGGTAGGTGATTAAGTCTGTGTATCACTGATAGTTAGTTATTAATAACACAAAATGGATTGCTCATGTTTGAGGAAAGACTAGCCTATCCTCCCTACTATGTTAATAAGCATGCTCCAAGCAGCTATTGAAAGCCAGGCCAATCCCATGACATAAAAGCAGTTATGTTTCGGTCTAGCCCACCCCTTTGGACGGGAGGTGATGCAGCATGCCAAAAATGGTAAGGCATCTTGAAAATACAGCATCCGTGGCAGTGACTCACAGGTTACCGTGGCGATGGGGGAACTTCCAGTCTGGACGTCCAAGACAAAGGGGATTTCCTTAGGGAGTGGTTCAACAGATTCATTCATATGAGGACAGGGAGATGTTGCATTGTCTGTGATGCCTAATTTGCATACATCCCATCTGCCTGCCTGTTGGTAGCATGTAGGAAGTCTCTCCAATGCAGGGGGGGTCGTAATGAGGGATGGGTCTCAGCTGATGGGGCGGGGGAGCAGGAGGGGACAGGTCTAACGATATATTCTTCTTAGTTATTGATGGTCTTACAACTGAGCAGCTAATCTGTGTTTCCTTACTTACTTAATGTCTTTAAAGGTTGTCTAGGTATAAAAGGGCATTTGTTGGTATGTTTGTTTTCATTCTTCAAATTTCTAGAAATACAAACTTAGAAAGCTTCTTCAATCAATACTGAAACACACACTTTGGTACAAAATGAAACAGATTCCCATGACCCTATAACTTCCCCAATATGTTTATGTAACAATCAGTTTTTAAATCTGGTAGTCATAGAAACAAAAATATCACTTTACGAATGCACCCTTTGACCAATGCAGAATTTTTAACCCCCCAAAATAGATACATATATTTTGTAATAATATTTATGGTTTTAGATTTTCATAAAACTGCAAATTAAAATATATGTTTTACCATAAAACTAGAATGATATGTTTGTGCTTAATGAAATGATGATGTCACAATTAATCACAAGCACATATCATCTAAGGCTACTTCTTACCTCTGAAGAGTTCTGATGAAAACAGCTACATTTAAACTGAACAGGAGACAAAGTGAACCTATGGAAAATCTAGACTTGCTTCATTTACAACTCAGGCCAGTCAGGGCTGAGCTTATGGGGAAATGATATGGTTCAGGGACTGTGACACAGACTAGTTTCATCTGTCAATTAAGTTTTTTACAATTTGGGCTCTATTAGTCATCAATTGCTTTGTTTAGTTCAAAGGATATTTTTGAAATTATTTAAAGCAAAGACTGCTCAAATAAAATTTGAAAATCAATAATGAACGGTTATTAGGAAAATCTAATTAACAAAGAAATTGCTAAAACTGCCTTTGGTTAATAAAATTTGTCACGTAATATCGAGGGATCAGAAAGAGGCTGGTTTATAGTTTATGAATAGAATTAAATGACATAATCAATATGTGATGAAATCTTTTAACATGTTCATACTATCATAAATCAACATTAAGAATATATTCCTACATACCAGCTTCCACCTGAAGTGTACATTTGTCTGTTTCGGTAGTTCTGCTCAGCTGTCATTGAGTGACTAAACATCAAATACATGTACCCTTCCACAAATTGCATGCTGTGAACATAACCCAACAACTTCCCAAATTAAACATATACTGTAGACATAACCTACTGTGTTCCAAGGTTTCAACCATAACTCTGATGTCAGAATAGATTTTTCAAACCAAAATAACAGATACAACCAGGATGAAAAGAAACCTTGCAATGCTTACCAAATTCTCCCACAGGCACGGGACATGTCACAATATTTGGCCAATATAAAGCTTTCTCAACATTACTGAAACTTACTATACTATATTTCAGCCTCCAAAATGACCTTGGAACTACCATGTATATTTCAAAGCTCAGTTGACAATAGAATGTTTACTAAACTACCTAGCAGTCATGTTTGAGAAAGAAGTGTTTTCAAATAAATATATCTTGAAATGTTGTGATTATCAGCCAAATCATGGTCCTACAAGGACTTCATAGGCACACCAAACAGAAGACTCGAAATGCTGAGGTAGAAAAGTCCATGACTCTGAAGGCTGAAGAAGCTGTGGAATAACTATTTAAACTGCACTATAATAGTCTCCTCAGGGACCGTTCATAATTAATGGCGGGGTGGGGGTGGGGGTGGTGGTGGTTGTTCACCCATTTTGTTCTGAAGAGGTAGGGGGTCACCAATTTGTACACATGTACTTGGGGGGGTGGGGGTGGGTGTGTGTGTGTGTACCGATTTTGTACACAAAAATAAGAAAAAAAATATGATTATAAATTACGGAAAGGTGGGGGGGTCCATTGATTTTGTACATGACATGCAAGTGGGGTCACATGTTTTGTACATAAATTTTAGGGGGGGGTCATTCACATTGTACATGCCTTTCCATGAAAATCATCATCCACCCCCCCTAGCCAGAAATTATGAACGGTCCCTTACAGCGTTGGTCTAGGAGGGAGAGGAGAGTCTACCAACATGAACATGCATCCCTCCCAGGTGTACAACTACCTGTATGATCCCACTATTTATACCACATCATATATCATGGCCGACATACCACTAAGTTACTTCTCAAGCAGGTATGGATGTCAAAATGTTTTATTGACCTCTAGCTTATCTTCTAGAGCAAGTCTGTGTGTGGAGTTGTTTATGTTTGTTTTATGATGATATTGTCATAGTTATAAAAACAGGTTGATAGAAAGGAGAAATACTTTCTGATGAAATATATCTTAAATGCAAATCTGGTAATAACTATTCCGAAAGGAAAATATCTAATTCTAAGATTTCTAATCCTCATATTTTTTAAATAAAGTAAATTACAAAATAATTGTGTAAAAGAGAAATCATCGGAAAATAAACTCAGAATACACATTATGTTCCTCGATTTATCTCCTCATTGGGTGTGATATTAAATTATTGGTGGTCTGTTAACTTGCACTTAATACTATCACTGGCGTCTAAACTAAGCAGAATATAATTGTCTTCACGGCCAGTTTTGCACCCAGGCCTGGAGGTCACAGTGACATACTGAGGTTGGACCTGCAGGACTTATTTAATGTCTGGATCGCAGAATGTAACACTAAATAATGACATGGATGAGACGATCTTGGCAACTTGCCAACACATGTAGGAAGTTGGTGTTTCGAAAACTTTGGAGCATCTCATTGTCATGCTATCTTTGAAATTATGAATAATCAAGAATTAGTGAGAGCTGCAAAAAAGGAATTGATAAAAGTTATGCAGTTGAAACAGAGAAACAAGATATCCTGTGTTTGGGTCAAGATGGGAAGAGGAGACAAGAGATCAGGGGAGCCAGGGGACCAGGCCTCGTGTGTTTCTCAGTCACAAACAGATGCATCTGTATGGCTGACAATGTACAAGATACAATTATGTAGACAGAGTGAATGAAGATGTTATTTGAACTAATCGCACATACATTTGCATCAATATTGGTTTGATATACTCATTTGTACAATGGACTCGACCTTTTTTGTACAGCCATTCTGTCTGCTTCACAACTAGAGTGAATGAGTGTGGTTTTAGCAATATTCCAACAATATCACAGTGGTGGACACCAGAAATGGCTTCACACATTATACCCTTTTGGGGAATCAAACCCAGTCCTTTGGTGTGACGAGCCAACACTTAAACCACTGGGCTACCCCACCACCTTGCTGCCTAACTAGAATGTCTCCATACCTATGAAGGTCAATATTCGGTCAAGGTCATACTTTCAAATATGTTAATTCAGATTATTGCATAAAATTAATGATACTGTCCAGATTATCAGGGGTTCACTGTGTACAACAGGACATTTAGATGCATATCAGAGCTGTTTAATAACTCTATATATAACATACGTAAGTATAGGACAAATATTACCGGCAATGTGATTTATTCGTTTTGGATAAAACCCGTCTCATGTGTCCTTATATGAGCATTTAATATTATTTTAGAGGAAATGAAAACAATTACAAATGTTAAGCAAACATCCCAGCCATATTGCCTGCCAACACAATATCTCCAGCACACAAAAACTGAATCATCAGTGCCAGACATAAGGGAGGTAACTCTGTTAACCCCCAATCTGAATACATGGGGGAATATGTTATCCCGCTAATCAATACTTGTGATCACAAACTGAGAGAGTTGCAGACAGTTTATATCTTCCTTCCTTTGTCTCAACTGCTGGTCACAGATTGTTACCCTGTCCTTACTGCTGTTCACAGATTGTTACCCTGTCCTTACTGCTGTTCACAGATTGTTACCCTATCCTAACTGGTCACAGATTGTTACCCTATCCTAACTGGTCACAGATTGTTACCCTATCCTAACTGGTCACAGATTGTTACCCTATCCTAACTGGTCACTGATTGTTACCCTATCCTAACTGGTCACAGATTGTTACCCTATCCTAACTGGTCACAGATTGTTACCCTATCCCAACTGGTCACTGATTGTTACCCAATCTTAAGCGGTCACAGATTGTTGCCCTATCCTAACTGGTCACAGATTGTTACCCAATCTTAAGCGGTCACAGATTGTTACTCTTAACTGACTGTTCGCCCTGTTCTATTTACGCCCCACTCAGCAATATTCTAGCAGTATGATGGCAGTTGGGCAATATTTGTGTCTGGACCAGACAATCCAGTGACTTACATCACAAACATTGATCTACACAACCGAGTCCTGATAACACACATCAACCAAGTCAGCAAGCCTGACCAGCCTGACCCTCTTATGCCGCTTGTGACAAGCATGGCTGATGACCAGTGCTACCCCAATTTTCACCAGGTACTTTCAGTTCTCATGTCAAACTGACATGTTTTTTTTCCATCCTTTGTGTCAGTTTTGTTGGGATTGTAATATATATCAGGGATTTATCAGGGATACCATACTTAGTGCCCATGGCAGGTAAACTGGGAGAAACATCAGGATATCGTTCAGACTTGAATCAGGGTGTTATACTCAGTTCTCATGTTTGGAAATTCTGAGATTTGGGATAATTGTTAATTCAAACTGGGAATGTTACTTACTACTGACTTCCTGCCAAATATAAGCTTCTTAGCAGGTCTAGATAAGCACTGTGTATATAAAATCTTGCCTGGCTGTTGGACCTGCCACAGAAAAATCTACTTCAGATGAGAACTACGTCATACATCAATTAATCTGTCAGTGAAATGACCATTAGTGAATGTTTTTTAATGTTCCCAGGAGCAACATTCTATCTCTCGTACAGCAACTACCTAAGTCTATCTTGCTAGATATATGACCATTACATACATACTGTTGAACCTTGTTAAACCAGAAATATTGTGGAACCTTGTTAAACCAAAATTAAAGTGGAACCTTGGTAAACCAGACATGTCCCATAATGGGAATTTACTGATACGTCTCAAACTGTCAGGTCAAAGGGTGAACATAATCCCTGATGAATTCTACGGTACCAATTCTACCCACCTATGACCAATCTCAGCTGCACATAAAACCACTTGGTACATGAACCTTTGCCCTTGAGGAAAAACAAAATAGTTTCAGTATGTAAAGTTTACAAAAATTTGTGAAAAGTTACAATGTTTAAGGTGTTTTACATATATTACAGAACTATTAGTTCTGTAAACACATGTCTGTAGAACACATTCCACATGTCTCTCGTAACACCTTAGTTGTAACAATGGGAAGCTGTTTCTGTCTCTTCCCTTGAAACTTTCTTTCATGACAAAGACATATGTTAAGTTCCTAAATGTTACCAAGCTATTCCCTAAAGCAGCTACGTGAAAGGTTCATGTGTAATGGGTTTAGGTTTGACGGGAGCTGGAACAAGGGAAGTGCCTTGCCCTGGCTCCTTACTGGCTCTGTCCGTGTGTGAGCAGAGACTTAAAAATGTCCCCTCCCTCATTAACACCTCACCTCATTTAAAGCAGAAAAATACACTGACAGAGCTAGTCTGTCTCACAGTCCCTGAACCACATCATTTTTCCTCTTGCCATACTCAACCCTCCCTGCAATGCTAAAGCCCTAGTCTGCCATACAGACCCTGAAGCAAATATATCCAAGAAAGCCCACGCAAGTCTAGAAAATGTGGCAAGTCTAGATTTCCTCAGCTTCAGGTTGAAAATGAAAAAAGTCTCAGGGCTCCTTTTCATTATATTTTTTTTTTTACTATGAATTTTTTTTCAGTAAAATATGTTCATTTCAGAGACTAGTTGTTAGTCTACTAAAGCCCTAAATGAAGCAAGTCGAGATTTCCTAATCTCCCAACTCACTGGGGCTCCTTTTCAATTTAAATGGGTTTATTTGTTACTATCAATATTATATATATTCAGGGGCTAAGCGTTTTCTGGAGCCAACAGATTAAAGATTTAAGATCCTAGATTAAATGAAACTATAGGACAGCTTGTATCCTATTAATTCACTCACATGTTTTAGCATTGACCACTCTCCTCTACCATCACACAGGTGTCACACAGGTTAAATATGATAATGTTCCCCGCAGATCTGATTTTCGTGGATATTGATTCTGGGTATTATATTAAATTTTGTACATGCTGACAACACATGCTGTAAAAGCAACATGATAATCATATTTGTATATGATATTAAAATGAGTAACTCATCCTAAGATGGACTTGACATCTTTCCAAACATTCCTTATCCTTCAAACCATAATATAAAGCAATTCAAAACTAGAATTCTCTCCCACTATTGTTGTACTTCTTGGAAGCTTCGAGTGAAAGGACATTTTCATTCCCATTTTGCAGCAGGCTGATGTGTTTCTTTCTTTTTCAGCCCAAGACTCACTAAAACAACACCTGACATCTTTCCAATAAACCGTGAAGATCTGGGTTAGAACTGATCTTCAGTCACCTATGCTTGTGGTAAGAGCCGACTAACGGGATCGGGTGGTCAGGCTTGCTGACTTGGTTGACACATGTTATCGTATCCCAATAGCGTAGATTGATGCTCATGTTGTTCATCACTGGATTGTCTGGTCCAGAATCAATTATTTACAGACCACTACCATATAGCTGGAATATTGCTGAGTGCAGCGTAAAACTAAACACACTCACTCTTTCAAATATGTTTACTGTGCACATTATTAAACTGTAATTCAAAATAATTATCATTAATTATATTTATTCATAAATTACGGGTGACCTTTATCTTAAGTTCAGATTTATGAAGGTGACAGATGTTAAAACCCAGAACTACACTCACTTTTCACACTTCATCTTTGTGACATATAATTCTTATTTCTAATTTTTTAGGCTTTCCTTGATGGATGCAGTCTATCGACAACAGCTGAATGACCCCAGTTGTTTACTGACTTGTCTTCACCATGAACACATCAACAAATCTTCTCCATATTGCTGGAAAAACATTGGTAATTATATAGGAATCCTATTCATAGACAACATGTCATTATAGACCAATTAGTTAAACCTCCTGTAAAACTATAATTATTTCCGCCATTTGCTAACAATAGTGAAATATACACCTCATGTCAATTACACAGTCATTAGCACATACTTGGTTTGTGTTGCTGACGATTCCTCTCACAACTTGAATTCCATGTCAGACCACAATAAATCTGTTTCATGCGCAGTGTGGATAGACCTGATGACTAAACAGTTGACAAAGACATTCAATTAATACTCCTAGTTGACAACTTGCTAGTGCAATGGCCAATAACTTTCACGTGACCATGGTACTAGCAGTATATATTCAAATTTTCTAGCCAAAATTCAAACAAAAGTAATATTTTTCCATATAATTCTAGGAATACCACCTCTATGACATCATTGCCATAATTCTATATCAGAAAATATAAAAATCGAATAGATTTTGAACAGAAGTAGGCTTCACATTCACATGACTCTAATTAGTTGTGTGGATATTAGTTTTCCTCCACCATTGCAGGAAAACATCACTGTTTGGTTGTGTTTATCTCATGGAGACATTATGTCCCTCGAGCATGCCAGGATCCTGTGACTTTGGTTCAAATCCACCTCATGGTCATCTTTGGTTGGTCAGAACCATGTCAAACCAAGTGGAAAATGTCAAAAGAAGTTCCATGAACACTCTATAGAGGGATGGGCCAAACTGACAGATTTGCCTCAATGCCAAGTGTGGATCAGTACTAAATGATTACATCGCTGATCTACAAATGATATTGTGGCATGTTTTCCAGCTGATAAGATATAAAACTCATTAATTCCAAGTGATGAAGAGCCATGTTGAGCTTCCCCCTGCAGTCTCCGGTCAGAATGTTCCCAGATTGGGGTGCACCAAGCTACCACCTCCTGTTCACAGCACACATGATGTCATTTACTTAATCAGCGAAGTCACATCTCCCAGGGTGGCCGCAGGATTGGCAGAGGCACCACAGAGGGGGAAGGGTTGTTGGCTGGGGGGTGGATGTCTATCTCATGTCACTGAAGGGGAAGGGTTGTTGATTGGGGGTGGGGGTGGATGTCTATCTCATGTCACTGAAGGGGGAAGGGTTGTTGATTGGGGTGGGGGGTGGATGTCTATCTCATGTCACTGAAGGGAAGGGTTGTTGATTGGGGTGGGGTGGGGGTGGAGTTGTTGATTGGGGGTGGGGTGGATGTCTATCTCATGTCACTGAAGGAGAAGGGTTGTTGGCTGTGTGGGGGTGGGGTGGGTGGTGAATGTCTCTCTCATGTCACTGAAAGGGAAGGGTTGTTGATTGGGGGTGGGGGTGGATGTCTATCTCATGTCAGTGAAGGAGAAGGGTTGTTGGCTGTGGGGGTGGGGGTGGAGTTGTTGATTGGGGGTGGGGGTGGATGTCTATCTCATGTCACTGAAGGAGAAGGGTTGTTGGCTGATGGGTGGTGTGGGTGGGTGTGAATGTCTCTCTCATGTCACTGAAAGGGAAGGGTTGTTGATTGGGGGTGGGGGTGGATGTCTATCTCATGTCACTGAAGGAGAAGGGAAGGGTGTGGGGGATTGGGGGTGGATGTCTATCTCATGTCACAGAGGAGGGAAGGGTTGTGATTGGCTGGGGGTGGATGTCTATCTCATGTCACAGAGGAGAAGGAAGGTTGTAGGCTGGGGGTGGATGTCTATCTCATGTCACAGAGGAGAAGGGTTGTTGGCTGGGGTGGATGTCTATCTCATGTCACAGAGGGAAAGGGTTGTTCGCTGGGGGTGAATGTCTATCTCATGCCACAGAGGGGAATGGTTGTTGATTGGGGGTGAATGTCTATGTCATGTCACAGAGGGAAAGGGTTGTTCGCTGGGGGTGGATGTCTATCTCATGTCACAGAGGGGAAAGGGTTGTTGACAGGGGGGCGAATGTCTATCTCATGTCACTGAATGGGAAGGGTTGTTGACTAGGAGTGAATGTCTATCTCATGTCACTGAGGGGAAGGGTTGTTGACAGGGGTGAATGTCAATCTCATGTCACAGAGGGGAAGGGTTGTTGATTGGGGGTGAATGTCTATCTCATGTCACTGAGGGAGAAGGGGTGTTGGCTGGGTGGTGGATGTCTATCTCATGTCACTGAGGGGAAGGGTTGTTGACAGGGGGTGGATGTCAATCTCATGTCACTGAGGGGAAGGGGTGTTGGCTGGGGGTGGGGTGGGATGGATGTCATCTCATGTCACAGAGGGAAAGGGTGTTGGCTGGGTGGTGGATGTCTATCTCATGTCACTGAGGGGAAGGGGTATTGGCTGGGGGTGGATGTCTATCTCATGTCACTGAGGGGAAGGGGTGTTGGCTGGGGGTGGATGTCTATCTCATGTCACTGAGGTGGAAGGGTGTTGGCTGGGGGGTGGATGTCTATCTCATGTCACAGAGGGGGAAAGGGGGTTGGCTTGGGGGTGGGGTGGATGTCTATCTCATGTCACTGAGGGGAAGGGGTGTTGACTAGGGGTGAATGTCTGTCTCATGTCACTGAGGTGGAGGGGCTGGAAGGGATGCATGTCACAGAGGGGGAAAGGGTGTTGACTAGGGGTGAATGTCTATCTCATGTCACAGTGGGGGAAGGGGTGTTGACTGGAACTGGACTGGGCGGTAGGCATCAATCTCTTGCTACAGACACATAGTTGAAATTAACACCAGGGAGTTCTTTTAAGCTTATGACAAAAAGGGCAAATTCCAAACTTTACTGCATGGTAGTTCAACTAACACAGTTACAGTGTGCATACAGTGGCATGGACCACTATCTACTCTTCACTACTCCGCCATTATCCCAGACACTTCATACCCTCAAAGTTTCAAACCAGCATTTGATGTTTCAGGCACAAAAACAGCAGAAGCATAATGGACCATAGGATATCACTGATCTGACTCTAGATGAGAACATGCTGACACCATGGACTACAATTACATGCTGACCTCAAGCATTTGAGGCAAAATCCCATTTTCACATCATCCAATGTTGCAAAAGTGTACATCAAAGGACTTGTGAGTATCCAACATGTCTGACATTCTAACAAGAACATATATGCTCAACTCCTGAAATATGCAGGACTGCTCATGTACATGAAGTAAATTATGGTATGAACAAATCTCAACTGAATTTTCCACATTAATCATTGCTTGTGTCAACAAAATTATGTAACAGCCATTATTGTAAGACATTCAAATATTGACCATAAACAGACTTCCTAATCTTCAAGTATATTAAGTCAGTCATACCACTGTGAACGCAAACATTTTGCTACTCGATTGAACATTTCACAAGCACTTTAGTTATAAGGTAGAGATTATGCTGTACACTGAACTGGTAACACAACCATTCCAGGATATCCTACTTCTTCAATGCAGTGTTTGCACACATCTCCATGCTGTGATAATTTGGTTGTATTATCAACACATGGATGGGCAAAAAGATTTAAGTACTGAAAACATTCCATAATATTTAGTATATTATGGTAACATCATGCTAATATCTGTCCTACTTACTGAATATTGTTAGTTCATCTGAACAAGGTAAGTTTTAGGTTTTGTTTCATTTGAAAGTGAATAAAGTTCTCAAGGTAAGAAATGTGTTTGTTTTGGTTCTTAGTTTGTCAGATGTGGACATGATGTTGTTGATGAAACAAACACCAAGGAATGACTCCAGTTCAGTCTGGATGTTACACAGTCTTTTACCACTATGATCAAAATATCAATAAAACAAAAAGAAATGCAATATCGCTAGTAAATTCAATACACCAGGCTTTGCTACATCCTGAATTGACTGTATATTTTCACATATGTAAGACAGACCTACTTGGTGGAACTAAATAGTGGGTGGATTTTCTCAGTTGTGGCAGATTTAGAAATCTATTATTAGATGATGACATCATTCCCACTGTGACATCATCAGGCCAAAGTTGAAATGTGTGAAATGTTCCATAAATTTGACTTGAACAGAATGCAGCAGAGTGGCAGAAAAATGTTGACAAATGATATTGCTGGTTTATGCATATCTTTACAGTAAGCACACTGGTCATTCATTGTCACAGTTTTAACAGTAGTTAGGGCCTTACCTGATAGAACATCTCTGAGTTTCTGTGCAGACATTAACTTCCACCACTCGTATTTGGGGTTCTAATCACCAATCAATGCCTCTTTCATGTTAATGGTCAGAGTTTGGATGAACAGAAAAAATAACACAAATATTTTCTGCTTTTTGGGTGTTCCTCATTCAAAAAACTGTTTGCCACGACTGAGCTCAGAGCAGTGAGGGATGTCCAAGTTGATGATGTGCTGTGCTTTTTTTGGCACAGAGATGAGACCAGTGTCTGTCTAAACAGGCAAATATTTATCTATACAGACAGACAGGGGTTAACAAAAAGCTGACAGTTGAATTTAAAGTCTGAAAGACTTAACTGACAAATTTACAGACCTTCAACTCACATCACTGAGAGAATTTTACAACCTCATTGATTAGATGAAACAGAAAAATGTCTGGTATTTAGACTAGAATAAAGATAAGCTTTGGACAAGTTTAAAATTGAAATGAGTATCTTACCACAAAATTCATCAGTACATTTTTGGTCACAGAATCCTTGAAAATTATATTATCAAATTAGTTGATTATAATAATATAATCAATATTGAGCACTGGGCTGCATCTTGTATATGGTGTGGGGTTCACTTTGCCTCGTTCCAAGGTTCTACTGTGGGCTGAGCCCATGGATGTATAGTAATTATTTATATTCCTCGGAAGGCAAGTCTAGATAAGTGGACAGTACAGTCTGTTGTTTATTATTTTTTTTAGCAATTATCATTTAAACTATTAATTTTTACCTTAGAGACTTGTGCAAGTCTAGGGCTCACCAGCTCGTCAGAGTTGAGCTACATTGTTTCACCAGTAATGTTTTGACAGATGTCATTAAGCATGACAGATGGTATGTATTTAACAGATTGATCTGTGTCAGAACCCCTATGTTGTACATTGATGTAGGTACTGCAATCTGGCCTTTACCTACTGCTTTTGCATATGACGCATACACACACGTGACAATTCAAAATGAAAGATGTGTATTCATTATGATGCAATGATATTAAATATTTTGTAGGGATGACACGATTACATGAGATACCCATGATTCGATTCCATGCATTATCCACGATACCCAGGATTCCACGTATTCCGATACCCATGTCACGATTCCATACGTATCACGATACCCATGTCACGATTCCATATGTATCACGATACCTATTTTTGCAGCATTATTGCGTAAATGTAGTTATATTTTGAACATTAATATTTCATATTTTATAATTGTCCATGAAAAGATCACATTTTTTATTCTCAGATATTAAAAGGTTCTAGTTTCCCATCTTTGTGCATGAAAAATAATCATTTATAACTCTCATAACATAAAAAAACATGATACAATTGCAAAATGTAAACGATACATAAACATATTTAAACCGATACTTTCAAAACTAAATATCGATACACTTTCGAATGTATCGATAATTGTATCGACTTAGAAAAAGTATCGATGCATCAATGTATCGATGTATTGTGGCTTTCCTAATATTTTGTATCCAAAAGTTATGAACTAGAAAATATTAACATGGGGCATGTTTTATTCTTGGAGTCTGTTCCAAGAATACACTTGTCAATATTAGACCAAATTAATAATTAGATAAATTAATCACATTTTCATTCCACAAATGATATGCAGTACAACAAAAGTATGCAGGATACTACAATTATAATCTTAATAATGGCAATATTCATGAATGCAAGAAAGTAGGGTTTTCCTTAGCTACAAACATTCACACATTGAAAATATGATAAAATAATGCCTGTAATAATTTTAGAGTGAATATAATATTTAAATCAGTCTCAAATTGATTAAACAATTACATTTGATACATGATGACTCATTCAGATTGTTAACAAAGTGTCAGTAAACAGAACCAAAATGGCCATGATAAAGCCATTCAATGAGCCATTATTCCCATCTACACACATGTATTTTATGACAACACCATATGTGAAAATATTGGTCATAATTGTAACATATTATCCATATCAGTATGCCGATATTGATCAGGCTGCGCAACACCACAACACAATACAAGCTAACACCAGCTTCCCTAATGAGGAGCTGCTTCACTTGTTACTGTTCATCTGAGAAGCTGGGCCCACACAGGATATTGTGCATTAAACCTAGGTGTGTGTTTTTCGTTTCCTCTGCTCACTGGAAATGAGTTGTGTTGGCCTGTGACCTATTCATGTTGCAGAGTGTCTTATATGATGCATTGGATATGGGTATAATATTGTCCTGACAACATATTATATATGACTTATCACACTGAGTGAGAGGAGAACATTGAACATAACATATATCTTCAGTTAACAACATACAGTTTCAGTCATGTGAATGTGAGATCATCGTCTTAGTTATTGTCATCAGTTGTATCTAACCTTCAGGGAAGTCTAGATCAGAATTTGAACCAAGCATCCAATGCTTGTCACACAAAGTGACTTTCCCCGGTTCGATTCCCCACATGGGCACAATGTGTGAAGCCCATTTCTGGAGTGAAGCATCATGTCAATGTCGCCATGGATGTGAGACTGTTTATTTCCTTGAATGTCCATTGTATACTACTCAAAGACATAAACTGTTACAATCTTTAGAAAGTATTGTTAAACTTAGAACACTAGTTGGTATTAATCGTATCTTACTGGGCAATGCAGGTGTCTCATTTACTGCAAATCAGAATGTTTTCAAACATGTACATATCTATATCTCTCCAACAAAACGTTATCTCAGTTAACTTCTGTTGCACATATGCTATTATCGGGAGGGGGCTATTCTATCAATAAACACAATCAAACCTCTCAGTGGCAAACCTGTTTTATATTCGACAGTAATTGATAGTAAAATCAATTTTGAGAAGAGAAATCATTTATCAATTAATCACAACAAAGTTCTATTTACCCACAATCAAACTTCTCAGTAACGACCCTGTTTCAGGCTCACCCTGCTCTACTCACTAGACAGTGGACTGTTCCATTATACCTGTAGGTGTTACCCTAATTAACCTTCTAG
Source organism: Haliotis rubra (assembly GCF_003918875.1). Taxonomy (NCBI): domain Eukaryota; kingdom Metazoa; phylum Mollusca; class Gastropoda; order Lepetellida; family Haliotidae; genus Haliotis; species Haliotis rubra. Next base: position 477,194 of record NW_025767021.1, read on the forward strand.
TTCAGTGTCTGTGGATTGGGTGTCTGTCAACTGGGTGTCTGTCAATTCGGAGATAACCTTTTTGTCGCACGAGGCGACTAACGGGATCGGGTGGTCAGGCTCGCTGGCTTGGTTGACACATGTCATCGGTTCCCAATTGCGCAGATCGATGCTCATGCTGTTGATCACTGGGTTGTCTGGTCCAGCACGAACTCACACGTAACGCCGCACTCATCAATATTACAGCTGTTGGCTGCAGTCTGTATATAACCGAGTCTGGGACAGATAATCCTGTGATTAACATCATGAGCATCGATCTACGCAACGATGACATGCATCAAAGGGTCTATACGATCTCCTCGGTTATTTTACAAGTATGGGTTGCCGACAGTCAATTCTAACTCGGACCTTTACCGGTATCAACACACATGACATATCCGTCACAGGTTCTCACTTTCGTACAGTTTGACTCTTATCGATCATCGACCGCCTCCGTGGTGTAGTGGTTAGAGCGTCCGCCCGGAGTGCGGAAGGTCGCGGGTTCGATCCCCGACTGCGTCAAACCAAAAGACGTTAAAATATGGTACTTGTTGGTCCCTGCCTGGCGCTCGGCATTAATGGATACATCAAGGACTGGTCGGCTCGGAGTCAGTAAAATGTGTCTGAGTGGGGTATTCATGCTTCACTGCGGCATGGTATCTCAGTGGGCTAGCACTATAAAACCAGATTAAGTCTGGGCTAGTACAAGCAGCCGCACATACACATACACATGCATGCACGTCGTCATGTGAGCGAAATATTCTCATGAACGACGTTAAACCCAATTCCACCACCACCACTTATCGATCATCATTCTATGACACTCCTGTGAACTCACACAATGTAAACAAAATCGTTTCATCCAGAACATAAAAATTATGTCATCATACAAAGAGATTTACCATCTTTGTATGGAAGACTAGAGTCACAGACAACTTTTTGGCTCATTGAGTTATGTACTCGCTTGTGTTCATCTCAATTGGGTATCCTTATTTTCCTTTGAGTAACCAAATAAATTGTACCCACCTCACTCAAACTCAACTGGGTATTTTGCCTCATAAATTGTAACAATATAATAAAGTTTAAATGTTATTTATATTGGATCTGTAATATGAGAAACGATAAGAAAGACTGCAAGTTGCCAAGTTCAGGTGTTGAAATAGAACCTCTGAATATACATCAGTTATTTTATCTATGCATCGGTACGCAAACTATCATTCGACATTTTTGTGTGTACGCATGTAAGATCAAATTTATTGAGTATTTACAAAAATTCAAACGTACTTGTGCGCAATAGACTTAAGAAGAATTGAGTTTTCACATAAATATTTGCGTAATTTACGCAGATACGTAGCTTATCTGTACCTCTGTAAGACACTTTATGAATTTAATTCGTAATTGTTCGATAATTAGATATACTCTAAACATGACCATCACATAAACAACTAGCGCCTTTTGTCTGACCACAGTTGTGTCCCTTAGAACCGCAGGATTCGAACTGATTATGAATCGTACATTTCTGTGTCACATCTGTGCTATGGATGCACCATTGTTATAGCGTATACTTATTTGACGTCATTGTTGTTGTTGTTGTTAAACATCCCAGAAATGTCTGCATGTTAGCCAAGGATGATGAAACATCACCATCATATTTCTTTCCCACTTAATTACAGAGTGGAAATCCTGTCAACTTACGCCACAGTAAAGGCAACCTGGATGCTATGAAAAAAATGACTAACATCCGCGAGATGCAGAAGACAGATAAAAAATGAGACTTCTCTTCAATTCAGTTCGCGTTACATGAAGGACGTCAGCAACTGGTTTTACAGCGCATTCTCGGTATCCATCTTGGTGACTGGCTTTCCACTGCCAAACGTGCATATATATAAAGACTTTTCCTGTCATAGAAATGGCACTGTTTTATAAATAAATGTAACACATCAATTCCGTGCTCTTTAACGGATAGCTTCCAATTCTATTTGTAAAATATATAATGAAGTGTATGTATCCTTCAACAAGTTTCATTCTTGATCTCTGTAGGCTTATACAGTATTTTACAAACATGTAATGCATTTATATATGTTTTAAGCAACCTTCAACACATAAATCATTTTCAAGTTCAAAGTCTGTCAATATAAATTTGTTTAATTATTTAATAGTTTTATTTTTTTTTTCAAAAATGTGTTTTCATAGGCTAGTGATGCCATCTCATGTGTAAGTCATGTACAGTACATGGATGTACATACATGATTGTATGCAAATATATTGGTTGTCTCGCTCCGCACGTTGAACGGTGTAATTTGACCAAATTATCCTCTTTACTTAACTATTACTACTATTCATTACTTCTAGCTGATAAATATCTGGTTTGACAAAGTGCATTGTGACCCTATGCAATAAAACGTTCGTACATCTTGTGTTGACCTATATGCACAAACTAAAGTGGCATTTGCATTCATTCAACGACTGTCATCCAACACTTAGTACAAAAACATTTAGTTTTATAAAAATCTTGTAGAAAATTGACCATAAGATGTTTAATTAAAAAATACGATTTGAAAAGCCATTCAACACTATACTTGAATCTATCTTTCTCGATTTATGTACTTTAAACTCGTTCATAATAGTCCTCTAGTTTATGACAGCGGTAGCCTGTCCGCCGATTTCTTCATAAAATGAAACCGAACGAAAACGTCCAACACTGAATTGGTGCTTGCAGGCATAAGCTGGGCCCCGTCTCGGATATCGCAACATACCGGCGCGCAAAGGGAGCCGAGAACTAGTTTACGTGCAGGGATTTCCCCTTAGATGACTGGGCTTCTGTCTACATGAACTAGTAAAAGCGTTTAGCTTGCTTCGCGCACCAATAGGAAAACTAGTCTTCCTTTTTGTAGGTGTTGACGTCACATTCTAGAGGTTTCCGGAAGATACGAGACTGTTGTACACAAATCCACGCTGGTGTAGAAACATGGAGAAGGTAAGGGGGACTGGTATATATACAGGCGGTCTGTCAGACCACAGTCATACACCAAGCTGCAAGCTTACACGACTGTATACTACGGAGACATAGCGAAGCAGAGAGGAAAAGCACACAGTCTCGACCAGTCAGAAATACTGAAGTGACTTAGTTCAAAAAGATAACATTGAAGTTTGTTGTTTTGAAGAGAATGGCACCTAAAGGAAAATCCCCTGCGATCGGCATAGACCTGGGAACCACCTACTCTTGTGTTGGTGTGTTCCAGAATGGAAAGGTGGAGATTATCGCCAACGACCAGGGCAACAGAACGACGCCCAGCTACGTGGCCTTCACTGACACAGAACGTCTGATTGGGGATGCTGCTAAAAAACCAGGTGGCGCTCAACCCACAGAACACTGTGTTTGATGCCAAGAGACTAATTGGCAGACAGTTCGACGACAGTGCTGTCCAGAAAGACATGAAACACTGGCCGTTCAACGTTGTCAACAGTTCAGGTAGCAAGCCCAAACTACAGGTGGAGTACAAGGGGGGAAAAGAAGACGTTTGCACCTGAGGAAGTCAGCTCCATGGTACTGAGCAAGATGAAGGAGACAGCTGAGGCCTACCTTGGACAACAGGTGACTGATGCAGTGATAACAGTGCCTGCCTACTTCAACGACTCCCAGAGACAGGCTACCAAGGACGCTGGGGCCATTGCAGGGCTGAACGTATTGAGAATAATCAATGAGCCTACTGCAGCTGCCCTGGCCTATGGCCTGGACAAGAACTTGAAGGGTGAGAAGAATGTGCTTATATTTGATTTGGGAGGTGGCACATTTGACGTGTCTGTGCTGACCATAGATGAGGGCTCCATGTTTGAGGTGCGGTCAACTGCTGGGGACACCCACCTAGGAGGGGAGGACTTTGATAACCGATTGGTGGACCACTTCCTGCAGGAGTTCAAGAGGAAGACCAGGAAGGACATCAGCAACAACACACGAGCCATGAGACGTCTGCACACCGCATGTGAATGCCAAGAGAACTCTATCCAGCAGCACGGAGGCCAGTATAGAAATTGACTCCCTGTATGAGGGAGTGGACTTTTACTCCAAAATCAGCAGGGCCCGATTTGAAGAGTTGTGTTCCGATCTGTTCCGCTCCACTATGGAACCAGTTGAAAAAGCTCTGTGTGATGCTAAACTGGATAAGTCTCGTATCCATGATGTGGTGTTGGTGGGAGGCTCGACACGAATCCCCAAGATTCAGAAACTGCTGCAGAATTTCATGAACGGCAAAGATCTGAACAAGTCCATCAACCCCGATGAAGCTGTGGCTTACGGAGCTGCAGTGCAGGCTGCCATACTGAGTGGGGACTCCAGCGATGCCATCAAAGATGTTCTGCTGGTGGATGTTGCTCCTCTGTCCTTGGGTATTGAGACTGCTGGAGGTGTGATGACCAAGTTGATTGACAGGAACACAAGAATCCCCACCAAGGCTAGTCAGATCTTCACAACCTACTCCGACAACCAGCCTGGGGTCAGCATCCAGGTGTTTGAAGGGGAGAGGGCTCTGACAAAAGACAACAACATTCTGGGCAAGTTTGAGCTGACAGGTATTCCCCCAGCCCCCAGAGGCGTGCCTCAGATAGAGGTGACATTTAACATTGATGCTAATGGCATCCTGAATGTGTCTGCAGTTGACAAGAGCACGGGCAAGTCCAACAACGTCACCATCAGTAATGACCAAAGTCGTCTGAGCAAGGCTGACATTGACAGAATGGTGTCTGAAGCTGAGAAGTACAAGGAAGAGGATGAGAAGCACAAGGAGAGGATCGCTGCCAGGAACCACTTGGAGAACTACGTGTTCAGTGTGAGGGCCAGCGTTGACGAGATGGGCAGTAAGTTGGAGGATGTGGACAAGCAGACAGTAAGCAAAGCTTGTGAGGAGACACTGCGGTGGCTGGACAACAACTCCCTGGCGAAGAAAGAGGAATTTGAGCAGCAGTACAAGCAGCTGGAGAAACTGTGCTCCCCAGTCATGTCCAAACTCCACCGTCAGGGGAGTGGACAGCAGCAGGGTGGGTCCAGCAAGGGTCCCTCTGTGGAGGAGATGGACTAGACACACAGAGTCAGGACTGACGTTATCTGTATTGAAATAAGACTTGTCAAATGTGTGTGCAATATTGTATGGATGTTGATGGATACATGACAATCTATCATTTTGTGAATTGTGTAACTTATTTTGCATGAACTGTTGATGGTGAAGTGTTGACATATCTGTTATGTTTTTAATTCAGCACACTTTACATGCTGATATGCTATGATGTTTGTTTAGTTTTGAAATAAATAATGAAAAGAATTTGATCCTGTTTTTTGTTGTTCATGCATTCAGATATACAGGCTGGTGATGTCTCATCATTTGCCAAGACAATGTGGCAACACTTTGTACAAAGAGTATACACCTCAGCAACACTAGCTGTTAACTGAAACACATAAAAATGAGAACTGTGACAAAAGTAGATGCACATACAAATAAAATAACAGAAACAAAATATCCTTCACCTGGACAACATTAGCAGACTTATTTACTGAAACAAATGACCAAAACAGCGCAAACACGTTCATTTTGACCTCAGGTATACCTAAAGGTATAGTGCCAGTATGGTCAAAGGGAGGTAATCTATTAGGAAAAACGCTCGGAAAGATTTGTCACTTTAAGTATACAATTGGAAAGAAAGAAGCTGAGCAGAATCTCTTATTTCGAATATGCGTAATTTCCAAATTGTCAAACACAACAAATGCTGTATCTGGGATTACAATGTCTCAGTAAATTACAGATTCTAATAGTTTTGTTAGATTGTGTCCCATCCGAGATTCGAACCCATGGGCACCTAATTTCCAGCACACAAAGTCAGCCAACTAAACCACTCAGCCACAGCTTCTAGGGCATAAATGGAAGTCAGAAAACGGTGTAGATCAGTACTTTGTGACTTGTGTACCCCTGTGACAAGTGTAAACAAGAAGACAAAGTCAGCAATATCCCCCGCAATGGCAAAATACTCTTCATGATTATGTCTACGAGTTACGATTATGTCAAATATTTAGGTGTGTATATAGAAAAGTGGAAGGAGAGAATTGAAAGGTTTTTAAAGTTCTGCTCCAGAAAGGAGCACTATCACCAATTTCAGTCTAAGTCAAAATTGTTGTCATGGAAATGACAAAAATATTTTATTCAGAATTCCAAAACTACCAAAAGGCACCAGTACACCACCAGATCTATCTATGTGCCAAGTTTGGTGAAGAAATAGTGAATGGTTTTAGAGTTCTGCTCCGGAAAAGACAAATGTGACGGACGGACGGACGGACGCACGCACGGACGGAGTCCATTTGATACCCCCGCAAAACGCGTTGCGGGGATAATCAGCACAGCATCTCGTGGAAAGCTATGAATACACAATGCCATTTAGAAAGTGGTCAACTGTAAAGTACAGATTCTAGTACTTGTACACTACTTTTAGCATTATACTGGACATAGGACTTTCAGCATCGCACTTTGTGGTCATGAATTGAACAAGGGTGAGAAGCAAACACTCTATCCTGTGGGCTCTCCCACTCTTTGTATGCATGCAGTAAGAGGTGACCTTGCATAAGAGGAGTGCTACTGTGACCAGGCTGGTAGAATTCAGATGTACAGGCTGGTGATGTTTCATCATTTGCCAAGAGAATGTGGCAACACTTTGTACAAAGAGCATACACCTCATTAACACTAGCTGTTACCTGATGACAGCAAAGGGGAAACACATAAAAATGAGAACAAAGCTTCTGTGACAGAAGTAGATGCACATAGAAATAAAATAACAGAAACAAAATATCCTTCACCTGGAACAACATTAGCAGACGTATTTACTGAAACAAATGACCAAAACAGCGACCTCAGGTCTTTTGCTAAAGAAAACAGTTTAACTAAATTAGAATCAGTTGATTAACCAGCAGTTTTAGCAGAGAGCTATCTTTAAGGAGTGAGTGAGGTTTTTAAATATTGACTGCTGTCTTTGTCAACATGATAACCTATGCTGAATGAGACCACCGGTATGTTGTGGAACTTGGGCTGGTGTTTTTGTAGTTATTTACAAAAATGTTACCACTGGAATATATGAAAAAGCATTTGTTTTTGTGCCATTTGAGCGAAATATTCTTAAGTACGACGTAAACCCCATTTCACCTCACCTCTTGGAAACACCTACTTAAGTGATCGATCGTGTCATTCTGATCAATATCTTTGAGTTCAAATCACAGTCACAATCATGATGCATGATCGAGGAAGACATGAAACAGTGGAATCATGCAGTGAGTGAGTGAGTTTAGGTTTACGCTGCACTCAGCAATAGTCCAGCTATATGGCGGCGGTCTGTAAATAATCGAGTCTGGACCAGACGATCCAGTGATCAACAGCATGAGCAACGATCTGCGCAATTGGGAACCGATGACATGTGTCAACCAAGTCGGCGAGCCTGACCACCCGATCCCGTTAGTCGCCTCTTACGACAAGCATGGGCTACTGAAGATCAATATTCTAACCCTGATCTTCACGGGTTGGAATCATGCAGTGAAAGGATACAGCCTCATACGACTACTTATTGACAAAGAACAATGAAAAACCAAATAATATGATAGATGGAAATATATGATTACGGGTGCTGAACTCTTTACCCTGTGTGTGCGTGTGTGCGAACTGATGGCCAGGAGAAACTTTACCACATGCAATAACCAAACTGAAAGGTGTGTTTGGAATAATTAAAGTAGAAGATGAGTACAGTAAAATGTGAAAAGGGTGCCCAAATACAGCTACATGGTATGTGAGTTGTAGATCGAACTGAACTAATCATATCAGTCACATAACCCCAGTTTTTAAATCACGGATAACCTTATACTTGGTTTGTTGTTGGGGCCCTCGGGATTACCAAGAGATTGTTATGAAATAAAGCTATCTCTTCTGTCATACCTACATCGTGTTTTTCTTCCTATGTTCACATCTCTGATTCAAACACGTCTACCCGTGAGGCTATGTTATTCTACAAGCTACTCTCCACCAACACGGCCACTGGGGACATATACGTGTATAATACAATGGGCTCAAGCCAAACCTTTGCTCTGGTTCACACATTAGGATCTGGTGGGATGTTTTAGTTTCCGCCACCAGAAGTGCATCCTTATTGTATGAAGATTTGCACACTGAGAGGGACAATACTACTCAGTTACTGGCACAAGAAATGTAGTTAGTGTTGCAGGTGCGAGGTAGATTATCAATCGGTCTAACGGGTGAACTGTGTTCGATTGTATTACTCCGAGTTTCCGAAAGACTAGTCTGTCTTCCAGACCCCAGAGGACAAAACAATATAAGAAGCAGTCCTTCGTCCTTCTCAAATTACATAATCATTGGGCAGGTCTGGAATGGTTCAGTCTGAAATTCTGAATTGTTCTGGGCTTCCTTTGGATTATATTGCCAGATAAGCTTTATGTCTGCGACTAAAGGTCTGTATACAGAAACACATTCACACATACATTTCTTCTAAGGTCCCATTTCCTATTTTACTGTCAAACCTGTCGTTTTTATAAGTACGACAAATCACCCTTCTGGCTTCCTTCACGTGTAAATTATGTCGTATTATGGATTATGTTGTTAGAGCTTTCCCCAGGTAAATCGTGTACAGGTTTGGCAAGTTAAAATGAGACCACCAAGTCACCAGGAAATAGCCTATCATCATGTCTCACAATCTGCTCCACCGTTACTCATTTACTCTATTACTATTACGACTTTTTGTCGTTGAGCAATCAACCGTACCTGTCATCTTTTTGTCCCCATATATATATATATTGAGACGTGTACAGTTAATTTGATAGAAACTTTCCTCATTAGGTTGGTTGGTTGGTTGGTTGTTAAACGCCGCACTCAGCGCTGCACTATCTGACTGAAATGGTTGTTCGTTGGTGATACTTCATACATGATAGTGAGTGAGTGAGTGAGTTTAGGTTTACGCCGCACTCAGCAATATTCCAGCTATATGGCGGCGGTCTGTAAATAATCGAGTTTGGACCAGACAATCCAGTGATCAACAGCATGAGCATCGGTGACATGTGTGAACCAAGTCAGCGAGCCTGACCATCCGATCCCGTTAGTCGCCTCTTACGACAAGCATGGGTTACTGAAGACCAATTTTAACCCGGGTCTTCCCCACTAGGGGCACCAGTTGTAAATCCTGAAGAGGTTAGGGGCAGGGGTTGAGTGTCAGAGGGAGTCGGGGAGGTAAATAGAAACATCACAGTCTTCTAGGGTCAATCATAGAAAATAATACACATATTTGGGTGGGTGGTCATGGAAAAAAGAGACATTTAATAATATAATATTTTTGCCTCTTTAACCTCCCTCAAAAACCAATACATGTATATAGGGAGGGTAACACAAATATAACAAGCATTAATTAGGGATGGTAATTATGTTCAGGACAAAACAATCTCCTCACCACCCACCTCTATCTCACATGATAGGCCCTAATCACATCCGCTTTACCTTAAAAATACATGTTACCGAGTTTGTTTAACATACGTCCATTCAAGGCACACTGTATAAGAGAACGATCGAGCCTTCGACACTGATACTTAGGGCAGAATGTTAACAGATGTATGTGATGTGGCACCCAAAAAACAGTTGTAACCAGGTGATTTTGTATTGCAAGCAAATTCAAATTACGTATCGAAGTATTACGTATTAATAATATATGTTAAGGGAAAATGAAACTAATTCATGTACTAAGTTGTACGAAATAAGTAACACTATGACACCATTAGGGAATATACTTCACGTTTATGCCGGTGACAAAAAAAGCAAAGAACCTGCGTAAACTGGTACCCAGCTGTACGCGTCTTTCAGCCTGAGCGCAAGCGCTATACAAAGGGCAAACCAGTCAATATCTGAAGATGGGGATTCCCCGAATAATGACTGGGCTTCTGTCTACATAAACTAGTAAAAGCGCTTAGCTTGCGTCGTGTACCAATAAGAGGCCTAGTTTATCTTTGTAGGTTGTGACGTCACATTCTAGAGGTTTCCGGAAGATACGAGACTGTTGTACACAAATCCACGCTGGTGTAGAAACATGGAGAAGGTAAGGGGACTGGTATATATACAGGCGGTCTGTCAGACCACAGTCATACACCAATTTTCAAGCTTACACGACTGTATACTACGGAGACATAGCGAAGCAGAGAGAGGAAAAGCACACAGTCTCTACCAGTCAGAAATAACTGAAGTGACTTAGTTCAAAAAGATAACATTGAAGTTTGTTGTTTTGAAGAGAATGGCGTCTAAAGGAAAATCCCCTGCGATCGGCATAGACCTGGGAACCACCTACTCTTGTGTTGGTGTGTTCCAGAATGGAAAGGTGGAGATTATCGCCAACGACCAGGGCAACAGAACGACGCCCAGCTACGTGGCCTCACTGACACAGAACGTCTGATTGGGGATGCTGCTAAAACCAGGTGGCGCCTCAACCCACAGAACACTGTGTTTGATGCCAAGAGACTAATTGGCAGACAGTTCGACGACAGTGCTGTCCAGAAAGACATGAAACACTGGCCGTTCCACGTTGTCAACAGTTCAGGTAGCAAGCCCAAACTACAGGTGGAGTACAAGGGGGAAAAGAAGACGTTTGCACCTGAGGAAGTCAGCTCCATGGTACTGAGCAAGATGAAGGGAGACAGCTGAGGCCTACCTTGGACAACAGGTGACTGATGCAGTGATAACAGTGCCTGCCTACTTCAACGACTCCCAGAGACAGGCTACCAAGGACGCTGGGGCCATTGCAGGGCTGAACGCATTGAGAATAATCAATGAGCCTACTGCAGCTGCCCTGGCCTATGGCCTGGACAAGAACTTGAAGGGGGTGAGAAGAAATGCTTTATATTTGATTTGGGATATTGTGATATACAGGTAGCTGCAATAGGTCTAGACTACTGTCACTGATTGTTCGTTAGTCTGAACACCCGTACATGGGATGTTGCTCACTCTGTCGACCACCAGGCTATTGTGATATACAGGTAGCTGCAATAGGTCTAGACTACTGTCACTGATTGTTCGTGTTAGTCTGAACACCCGTACATGGGATGTTGCTCACTCTGTCGACCACCAGGCTATTGTGATATACAGGTAGCTGCAATAGGTCTAGACTACTGTCACTGATTGTTCGTGTGTCTGAACACCCGTACATGGGATGTTGCTCACTCTGTCGACCACCAGGCTATTGTGATATACAGGTAGCTGCAATAGGTCTAGACTACTGTCACTGATTGTTCGTGTGTCTGAACACCCGTACATGGGATGTTGCTCACTCTGTCGACCACCAGGCTATTGTGATATACAGGTAGCTGCAATAGGTCTAGACTACTGTCACTGATTGTTCGTGTAGTCTGAACACCCGTACATGGGATGTTGCTCACTCTGTCGACCACCAGGCTATTGTGATATACAGGTAGCTGCAATAGGTCTAGACTACTGTCACTGATTGTTCGTGTGTCTAAACACCCGTACATGGGATGTTGCTCACTCTGTCGACCACCAGGCTATTGTGATATACAGGTAGCTGCAATAGGTCTAGACTACTGTCACTGATTGTTCGTGTGTCTGAACACCCGTACATGGGATGTTGCTCACTCTGTCGACCACCAGGCTATTGTGATATACAGGTAGCTGCAATAGGTCTAGACTACTGTCACTGATTGTTCGTGTGTCTGAACACCCGTACATGGGATGTTGCTCACTCTGTCGACCACCAGGCTATTGTGATATACAGGTAGCTGCAATAGGTCTAGACTACTGTCACTGATTGTTCGTGTGTCTGAACACCCGTACATGGGATGTTGCTCACTCTGTCGACCACCAGGCTATTGTGATATACAGGTAGCTGCAATAGGTCTAGACTACTGTCACTGATTGTTGTGTTAGTCTGAACACCCGTACATGGGATGTTGCTCACTCTGTCGACCACCAGGCTATTGTGATATACAGGTAGCTGCAATAGGTCTAGACTACTGTCACTGATTGTTCGTGTGTCTGAACACCCGTACATGGGATGTTGCTCACTCTGTCGACCACCAGGCTATTGTGATATACAGGTAGCTGCAATAGGTCTAGACTACTGTCACTGATTGTTCGTGTGTCTGAACACCCGTACATGGGATGTTGCTCACTCTGTCGACCACCAGGCTATTGTGATATACAGGTAGCTGCAATAGGTCTAGACTACTGTCACTGATTGTTCGTGTGTCTGAACACCCGTACATGGGATGTTGCTCACTCTGTCGACCACCAGGCTATTGTGATATACAGGTAGCTGCAATAGGTCTAGACTACTGTCACTGATTGTTCGTTAGTCTGAACACCCGTACATGGGATGTTGCTCACTCTGTCGACCACCAGGCTATTGTGATATACAGGTAGCTGCAATAGGTCTAGACTACTGTCACTGATTGTTCGTGTTTCTAAACACCCGTACATGGGATGTTGCTCACTCTGTCGACCACCAGGCTATTGTGATATACAGGTAGCTGCAATAGGTCTAGACTACTGTCACTGATTGTTCGTGTGTCTGAACACCCGTACATGGGATGTTGCTCACTCTGTCGACCACCAGGCTATTGTGATATACAGGTAGCTGCAATAGGTCTAGACTACTGTCACTGATTGTTCGTGTTAGTCTGAACACCCGTACATGGATGTTGCTCACTCTGTCGACCACCAGGCTATTGTGATATACAGGTAGCTGCAATAGGTCTAGACTACTGTCACTGATTGTTCGTGTGTCTAAACACCCGTACATGGGATGTTGCTCACTCTGTCGACCACCAGGCTATTGTGATATACAGGTAGCTGCAATAGGTCTAGACTACTGTCACTGATTGTTCGTGTTTCTAAACACCCGTACATGGGATGTTGTTGCTCACTCTGTCGACCACCAGGCTATTGTGATATACAGGTAGCTGCAATAGGTCTAGACTACTGTCACTGATTGTTCGTGTGTCTGAACACCCGTACATGGGATGTTGCTCACTCTGTCGACCACCAGGCTATTGTGATATACAGGTAGCTGCAATAGGTCTAGACTACTGTCACTGATTGTTCGTGTGTCTGAACACCCGTACATGGATGTTGCTCACTCTGTCGACCACCAGGCTATTGTGATATACAGGTAGCTGCAATAGGTCTAGACTACTGTCACTGATTGTTCGTTAGTCTGAACACCCGTACATGGGATGTTGCTCACTCTGTCGACCACCAGGCTATTGTGATATACAGGTAGCTGCAATAGGTCTAGACTACTGTCACTGATTGTTCGTTAGTCTGAACACCCGTACATGGGATGTTGCTCACTCTGTCGACCACCAGGCTATTGTGATATACAGGTAGCTGCAATAGGTCTAGACTACTGTCACTGATTGTTCGTGTTAGTCTAAACACCCGTACATGGGATGTTGCTCACTCTGTCGACCACCAGGCTATTGTGATATACAGGTAGCTGCAATAGGTCTAGACTACTGTCACTGATTGTTCGTTAGTCTGAACACCCGTACATGGGATGTTGCTCACTCTGTCGACCACCAGGCTATTGTGATATACAGGTAGCTGCAATAGGTCTAGACTACTGTCACTGATTGTTCGTGTGTCTAAACACCCGTACATGGGATGTTGCTCACTCTGTCGACCACCAGGCTATTGTGATATACAGGTAGCTGCAATAGGTCTAGACTACTGTCACTGATTGTTCGTGTGTCTGAACACCCGTACATGGGATGTTGCTCACTCTGTCGACCACCAGGCTATTGTGATATACAGGTAGCTGCAATAGGTCTAGACTACTGTCACTGATTGTTCGTGTGTCTGAACACCCGTACATGGGATGTTGCTCACTCTGTCGACCACCAGGCTATTGTGATATACAGGTAGCTGCAATAGGTCTAGACTACTGTCACTGATTGTTCGTTAGTCTGAACACCCGTACATGGGATGTTGCTCACTCTGTCGACCACCAGGCTATTGTGATATACAGGTAGCTGCAATAGGTCTAGACTACTGTCACTGATTGTTTGTTAGTCTGAACACCCGTACATGGGATGTTGCTCACTCTGTCGACCACCAGGCTATTGTGATATACAGGTAGCTGCAATAGGTCTAGACTACTGTCACTGATTGTTCGTGTGTCTGAACACCCGTACATGGGATGTTGCTCACTCTGTCGACCACCAGGCTATTGTGATATACAGGTAGCTGCAATAGGTCTAGACTACTGTCACTGATTGTTCGTGTGTCTGAACACCCGTACATGGGATGTTGCTCACTCTGTCGACCACCAGGCTATTGTGATATACAGGTAGCTGCAATAGGTCTAGACTACTGTCACTGATTGTTCGTGTGTCTGAACACCCGTACATGGGATGTTGCTCACTCTGTCGACCACCAGGCTATTGTGATATACAGGTAGCTGCAATAGGTCTAGACTACTGTCACTGATTGTTCGTGTGTCTGAACACCCGTACATGGGATGTTGCTCACTCTGTCGACCACCAGGCTATTGTGATATACAGGTAGCTGCAATAGGTCTAGACTACTGTCACTGATTGTTCGTGTTTCTGAACACCCGTACATGGGATGTTGCTCACTCTGTCGACCACCAGGCTATTGTGATATACAGGTAGCTGCAATAGGTCTAGACTACTGTCACTGATTGTTCGTTAGTCTGAACACCCGTACATGGGATGTTGCTCACTCTGTCGACCACCAGGCTATTGTGATATACAGGTAGCTGCAATAGGTCTAGACTACTGTCACTGATTGTTCGTGTGTCTGAACACCCGTACATGGGATGTTGCTCACTCTGTCGACCACCAGGCTATTGTGATATACAGGTAGCTGCAATAGGTCTAGACTACTGTCACTGATTGTTCGTGTGTCTGAACACCCGTACATGGGATGTTGCTCACTCTGTCGACCACCAGGCTATTGTGATATACAGGTAGCTGCAATAGGTCTAGACTACTGTCACTGATTGTTCGTTAGTCTGAACACCCGTACATGGGATGTTGCTCACTCTGTCGACCACCAGGCTATTGTGATATACAGGTAGCTGCAATAGGTCTAGACTACTGTCACTGATTGTTCGTTAGTCTGAACACCCGTACATGGATGTTGCTCACTCTGTCGACCACCAGGCTATTGTGATATACAGGTAGCTGCAATAGGTCTAGACTACTGTCACTGATTGTTCGTGTTTCTAAACACCCGTACATGGGATGTTGCTCACTCTGTCGACCACCAGGCTATTGTGATATACAGGTAGCTGCAATAGGTCTAGACTACTGTCACTGATTGTTCGTGTGTCTGAACACCCGTACATGGGATGTTGCTCACTCTGTCGACCACCAGGCTATTGTGATATACAGGTAGCTGCAATAGGTCTAGACTACTGTCACTGATTGTTCGTGTGTCTGAAACACCCGTACATGGGATGTTGCTCACTCTGTCGACCACCAGGCTATTGTGATATACAGGTAGCTGCAATAGGTCTAGACTACTGTCACTGATTGTTCGTGTAGTCTGAACACCCGTACATGGGATGTTGCTCACTCTGTCGACCACCAGGCTATTGTGATATACAGGTAGCTGCAATAGGTCTAGACTACTGTCACTGATTGTTCGTGTGTCTAAACACCCGTACATGGGATGTTGCTCACTCTGTCGACCACCAGGCTATTGTGATATACAGGTAGCTGCAATAGGTCTAGACGACTGTCACTGATTGTTCGTTAGTCTGAACACCCGTACATGGGATGTTGCTCACTCTGTCGACCACCAGGCTATTGTGATATACAGGTAGCTGCAATAGGTCTAGACTACTGTCACTGATTGTTCGTTAGTCTAAACACCCGTACATGGGATGTTGCTCACTCTGTCGACCACCAGGCTATTGTGATATACAGGTAGCTGCAATAGGTCTAGACTACTGTCACTGATTGTTCATGTTTCTAAACACCCGTACATGGGATGTTGCTCACTCTGTCGACCACCAGGCTATTGTGATATACAGGTAGCTGCAATAGGTCTAGACTACTGTCACTGATTGTTCGTGTGTCTGAACACCCGTACATGGGATGTTGCTCACTCTGTCGACCACCAGGCTATTGTGATATACAGGTAGCTGCAATAGGTCTAGACTACTGTCACTGATTGTTCGTGTGTCTGAACACCCGTACATGGGATGTTGCTCACTCTGTCGACCACCAGGCTATTGTGATATACAGGTAGCTGCAATAGGTCTAGACTACTGTCACTGATTGTTTGTTAGTCTGAACACCCGTACATGGGATGTTGCTCACTCTGTCGACCACCAGGCTATTGTGATATACAGGTAGCTGCAATAGGTCTAGACTACTGTCACTGATTGTTCGTTAGTCTGAACACCCGTACATGGATGTTGCTCACTCTGTCGACCACCAGGCTATTGTGATATACAGGTAGCTGCAATAGGTCTAGACTACTGTCACTGATTGTTCGTGTGTCTGAACACCCGTACATGGGATGTTGCTCACTCTGTCGACCACCAGGCTATTGTGATATACAGGTAGCTGCAATAGGTCTAGACTACTGTCACTGATTGTTCGTGTGTCTGAACACCCGTACATGGGATGTTGCTCACTCTGTCGACCACCAGGCTATTGTGATATACAGGTAGCTGCAATAGGTCTAGACTACTGTCACTGATTGTTCGTGTGTCTGAACACCCGTACATGGGATGTTGCTCACTCTGTCGACCACCAGGCTATTGTGATATACAGGTAGCTGCAATAGGTCTAGACTACTGTCACTGATTGTTCGTTAGTCTGAACACCCGTACATGGGATGTTGCTCACTCTGTCGACCACCAGGCTATTGTGATATACAGGTAGCTGCAATAGGTCTAGACTACTGTCACTGATTGTTCGTGTTTCTAAACACCCGTACATGGGATGTTGCTCACTCTGTCGACCACCAGGCTATTGTGATATACAGGTAGCTGCAATAGGTCTAGACTACTGTCACTGATTGTTCGTTAGTCTGAACACCCGTACATGGGATGTTGCTCACTCTGTCGACCACCAGGCTATTGTGATATACAGGTAGCTGCAATAGGTCTAGACTACTGTCACTGATTGTTCGTGTGTCTGAACACCCGTACATGGGATGTTGCTCACTCTGTCGACCACCAGGCTATTGTGATATACAGGTAGCTGCAATAGGTCTAGACTACTGTCACTGATTGTTCGTGTGTCTGAACACCCGTACATGGGATGTTGCTCACTCTGTCGACCACCAGGCTATTGTGATATACAGGTAGCTGCAATAGGACTAGACTACTGTCACTGATTGTTTGTTAGTCTGAACACCCGTACATGGGATGTTGCTCACTCTGTCGACCACCAGGCTATTGTGATATACAGGTAGCTGCAATAGGTCTAGACTACTGTCACTGATTGTTTGTTAGTCTGAACACCCGTACATGGGATGTTGCTCACTCTGTCGACCACCAGGCTATTGTGATATACAGGTAGCTGCAATAGGTCTAGACTACTGTCACTGATTGTTCGTGTGTCTGAACACCCGTACATGGGATGTTGCTCACTCTGTCGACCACCAGGCTATTGTGATATACAGGTAGCTGCAATAGGTCTAGACTACTGTCACTGATTGTTCGTGTGTCTGAACACCCGTACATGGGATGTTGCTCACTCTGTCGACCACCAGGCTATTGTGATATACAGGTAGCTGCAATAGGTCTAGACTACTGTCACTGATTGTTCGTGTGTCTGAACACCCGTACATGGGATGTTGCTCACTCTGTCGACCACCAGGCTATTGTGATATACAGGTAGCTGCAATAGGTCTAGACTACTGTCACTGATTGTTCGTGTGTCTGAACACCCGTACATGGGATGTTGCTCACTCTGTCGACCACCAGGCTATTGTGATATACAGGTAGCTGCAATAGGTCTAGACTACTGTCACTGATTGTTCGTGTGTCTGAACACCCGTACATGGGATGTTGCTCACTCTGTCGACCACCAGGCTATTGTGATATACAGGTAGCTGCAATAGGTCTAGACTACTGTCACTGATTGTTCGTTAGTCTAAACACCCGTACATGGGATGTTGCTCACTCTGTCGACCACCAGGCTATTGTGATATACAGGTAGCTGCAATAGGTCTAGACTACTGTCACTGATTGTTCATGTTTCTAAACACCCGTACATGGGATGTTGTTGCTCACTCTGTCGACCACCAGGCTATTGTGATATACAGGTAGCTGCAATAGGTCTAGACTACTGTCACTGATTGTTCGTGTGTCTGAACACCCGTACATGGGATGTTGCTCACTCTGTCGACCACCAGGCTATTGTGATATACAGGTAGCTGCAATAGGTCTAGACTACTGTCACTGATTGTTCGTGTGTCTGAACACCCGTACATGGGATGTTGCTCACTCTGTCGACCACCAGGCTATTGTGATATACAGGTAGCTGCAATAGGTCTAGACTACTGTCACTGATTGTTCGTTAGTCTGAACACCCGTACATGGGATGTTGCTCACTCTGTCGACCACCAGGCTATTGTGATATACAGGTAGCTGCAATAGGTCTAGACTACTGTCACTGATTGTTCGTTAGTCTGAACACCCGTACATGGGATGTTGCTCACTCTGTCGACCACCAGGCTATTGTGATATACAGGTAGCTGCAATAGGTCTAGACTACTGTCACTGATTGTTCGTGTGTCTAAACACCCGTACATGGGATGTTGCTCACTCTGTCGACCACCAGGCTATTGTGATATACAGGTAGCTGCAATAGGTCTAGACTACTGTCACTGATTGTTCGTGTGTCTGAACACCCGTACATGGGATGTTGCTCACTCTGTCGACCACCAGGCTATTGTGATATACAGGTAGCTGCAATAGGTCTAGACTACTGTCACTGATTGTTCGTTAGTCTGAACACCCGTACATGGGATGTTGCTCACTCTGTCGACCACCAGGCTATTGTGATATACAGGTAGCTGCAATAGGTCTAGACTACTGTCACTGATTGTTCGTGTGTCTGAACACCCGTACATGGGATGTTGCTCACTCTGTCGACCACCAGGCTATTGTGATATACAGGTAGCTGCAATAGGTCTAGACTACTGTCACTGATTGTTCGTGTGTCTGAACACCCGTACATGGGATGTTGCTCACTCTGTCGACCACCAGGCTATTGTGATATACAGGTAGCTGCAATAGGTCTAGACTACTGTCACTGATTGTTCGTTAGTCTGAACACCCGTACATGGGATGTTGCTCACTCTGTCGACCACCAGGCTATTGTGATATACAGGTAGCTGCAATAGGTCTAGACTACTGTCACTGATTGTTCGTGTGTCTGAACACCCGTACATGGGATGTTGCTCACTCTGTCGACCACCAGGCTATTGTGATATACAGGTAGCTGCAATAGGTCTAGACTACTGTCACTGATTGTTCGTGTGTCTGAACACCCGTACATGGGATGTTGCTCACTCTGTCGACCACCAGACTATTGTGATATACAGGTAGCTGCAATAGGTCTAGACTACTGTCACTGATTGTTCGTTAGTCTAAACACCCGTACATGGGATGTTGCTCACTCTGTCGACCACCAGGCTATTGTGATATACAGGTAGCTGCAATAGGTCTAGACTACTGTCACTGATTGTTCGTGTGTCTGAACACCCGTACATGGGATGTTGCTCACTCTGTCGACCACCAGGCTATTGTGATATACAGGTAGCTGCAATAGGTCTAGACTACTGTCACTGATTGTTCGTGTGTCTGAACACCCGTACATGGGATGTTGCTCACTCTGTCGACCACCAGGCTATTGTGATATACAGGTAGCTGCAATAGGTCTAGACTACTGTCACTGATTGTTCGTGTGTCTGAACACCCGTACATGGGATGTTGCTCACTCTGTCGACCACCAGGCTATTGTGATATACAGGTAGCTGCAATAGGTCTAGACTACTGTCACTGATTGTTCGTGTGTCTGAACACCCGTACATGGGATGTTGCTCACTCTGTCGACCACCAGGCTATTGTGATATACAGGTAGCTGCAATAGGTCTAGACTACTGTCACTGATTGTTCGTGTGTCTAAACACCCGTACATGGATGTTGCTCACTCTGTCGACCACCAGGCTATTGTGATATACAGGTAGCTGCAATAGGTCTAGACTACTGTCACTGATTGTTCGTGTGTCTGAACACCCGTACATGGGATGTTGCTCACTCTGTCGACCACCAGGCTATTGTGATATACAGGTAGCTGCAATAGGTCTAGACTACTGTCACTGATTGTTTGTTAGTCTGAACACCCGTACATGGGATGTTGCTCACTCTGTCGACCACCAGGCTATTGTGATATACAGGTAGCTGCAATAGGTCTAGACTACTGTCACTGATTGTTCGTGTGTCTAAACACCCGTACATGGGATGTTGCTCACTCTGTCGACCACCAGGCTATTGTGATATACAGGTAGCTGCAATAGGTCTAGACTACTGTCACTGATTGTTCGTGTTAGTCTGAACACCCGTACATGGGATGTTGCTCACTCTGTCGACCACCAGGCTATTGTGATATACAGGTAGCTGCAATAGGTCTAGACTACTGTCACTGATTGTTCGTGTTTCTAAACACCCGTACATGGGATGTTGCTCACTCTGTCGACCACCAGGCTATTGTGATATACAGGTAGCTGCAATAGGTCTAGACTACTGTCACTGATTGTTCGTTAGTCTAAACACCCGTACATGGGATGTTGCTCACTCTGTCGACCACCAGGCTATTGTGATATACAGGTAGCTGCAATAGGTCTAGACTACTGTCACTGATTGTTCGTGTGTCTGAACACCCGTACATGGGATGTTGCTCACTCTGTCGACCACCAGGCTATTGTGATATACAGGTAGCTGCAATAGGTCTAGACTACTGTCACTGATTGTTCGTGTGTCTGAACACCCGTACATGGGATGTTGCTCACTCTGTCGACCACCAGGCTATTGTGATATACAGGTAGCTGCAATAGGTCTAGACTACTGTCACTGATTGTTCGTGTGTCTGAACACCCGTACATGGGATGTTGCTCACTCTGTCGACCACCAGGCTATTGTGATATACAGGTAGCTGCAATAGGTCTAGACTACTGTCACTGATTGTTCGTGTAGTCTGAACACCCGTACATGGGATGTTGCTCACTCTGTCGACCACCAGGCTATTGTGATATACAGGTAGCTGCAATAGGTCTAGACTACTGTCACTGATTGTTCGTGTGTCTAAACACCCGTACATGGGATGTTGCTCACTCTGTCGACCACCAGGCTATTGTGATATACAGGTAGCTGCAATAGGTCTAGACTACTGTCACTGATTGTTCGTGTGTCTAAACACCCGTACATGGGATGTTGCTCACTCTGTCGACCACCAGGCTATTGTGATATACAGGTAGCTGCAATAGGTCTAGACTACTGTCACTGATTGTTCGTGTGTCTGAACACCCGTACATGGGATGTTGCTCACTCTGTCGACCACCAGGCTATTGTGATATACAGGTAGCTGCAATAGGTCTAGACTACTGTCACTGATTGTTTGTTAGTCTGAACACCCGTACATGGGATGTTGCTCACTCTGTCGACCACCAGGCTATTGTGATATACAGGTAGCTGCAATAGGTCTAGACTACTGTCACTGATTGTTCGTTAGTCTGAACACCCGTACATGGGATGTTGCTCACTCTGTCGACCACCAGGCTATTGTGATATACAGGTAGCTGCAATAGGTCTAGACTACTGTCACTGATTGTTCGTGTGTCTGAACACCCGTACATGGGATGTTGCTCACTCTGTCGACCACCAGGCTATTGTGATATACAGGTAGCTGCAATAGGTCTAGACTACTGTCACTGATTGTTCGTGTGTCTGAACACCCGTACATGGGATGTTGCTCACTCTGTCGACCACCAGGCTATTGTGATATACAGGTAGCTGCAATAGGTCTAGACTACTGTCACTGATTGTTCGTGTTTCTAAACACCCGTACATGGGATGTTGCTCACTCTGTCGACCACCAGGCTATTGTGATATACAGGTAGCTGCAATAGGTCTAGACTACTGTCACTGATTGTTCGTGTGTCTAAACACCCGTACATGGGATGTTGCTCACTCTGTCGACCACCAGGCTATTGTGATATACAGGTAGCTGCAATAGGTCTAGACTACTGTCACTGATTGTTCGTGTGTCTAAACACCCGTACATGGGATGTTGCTCACTCTGTCGACCACCAGGCTATTGTGATATACAGGTAGCTGCAATAGGTCTAGACTACTGTCACTGATTGTTCGTGTGTCTGAACACCCGTACATGGGATGTTGCTCACTCTGTCGACCACCAGGCTATTGTGATATACAGGTAGCTGCAATAGGTCTAGACTACTGTCACTGATTGTTCGTTAGTCTGAACACCCGTACATGGGATGTTGCTCACTCTGTCGACCACCAGGCTATTGTGATATACAGGTAGCTGCAATAGGTCTAGACTACTGTCACTGATTGTTCGTGTTTCTAAACACCCGTACATGGGATGTTGCTCACTCTGTCGACCACCAGGCTATTGTGATATACAGGTAGCTGCAATAGGTCTAGACTACTGTCACTGATTGTTCGTTAGTCTGAACACCCGTACATGGGATGTTGCTCACTCTGTCGACCACCAGGCTATTGTGATATACAGGTAGCTGCAATAGGTTTAGACTACTGTCACTGATTGTTCGTGTTTCTGAACACCCGTACATGGGATGTTGCTCACTCTGTCGACCACCAGGCTATTGTGATATACAGGTAGCTGCAATAGGTCTAGACTACTGTCACTGATTGTTCGTTAGTCTGAACACCCGTACATGGGATGTTGCTCACTCTGTCGACCACCAGGCTATTGTGATATACAGGTAGCTGCAATAGGTCTAGACTACTGTCACTGATTGTTCGTGTGTCTGAACACCCGTACATGGGATGTTGCTCACTCTGTCGACCACCAGGCTATTGTGATATACAGGTAGCTGCAATAGGTCTAGACTACTGTCACTGATTGTTCGTGTGTCTGAACACCCGTACATGGGATGTTGCTCACTCTGTCGACCACCAGGCTATTGTGATATACAGGTAGCTGCAATAGGTCTAGACTACTGTCACTGATTGTTCGTGTGTCTAAACACCCGTACATGGGATGTTGCTCACTCTGTCGACCACCAGGCTATTGTGATATACAGGTAGCTGCAATAGGTCTAGACTACTGTCACTGATTGTTCGTGTGTCTAAACACCCGTACATGGGATGTTGCTCACTCTGTCGACCACCAGGCTATTGTGATATACAGGTAGCTGCAATAGGTCTAGACTACTGTCACTGATTGTTCGTGTGTCTAAACACCCGTACATGGGATGTTGCTCACTCTGTCGACCACCAGGCTATTGTGATATACAGGTAGCTGCAATAGGTCTAGACTACTGTCACTGATTGTTCGTGTGTCTAAACACCCGTACATGGGATGTTGCTCACTCTGTCGACCACCAGGCTATTGTGATATACAGGTAGCTGCAATAGGTCTAGACTACTGTCACTGATTGTTCGTGTGTCTGAACACCCGTACATGGGATGTTGCTCACTCTGTCGACCACCAGGCTATTGTGATATACAGGTAGCTGCAATAGGTCTAGACTGCTGTCACTGATTGTTTGTTAGTCTGAACACCCGTACATGGGATGTTGCTCACTCTGTCGACCACCAGGCTATTGTGATATACAGGTAGCTGCAATAGGTTTAGACTACTGTCACTGATTGTTCGTGTTTCTAAACACCCGTACATGGGATGTTGCTCACTCTGTCGACCACCAGGCTATTGTGATATACAGGTAGCTGCAATAGGTCTAGACTACTGTCACTGATTGTTCGTGTGTCTGAACACCCGTACATGGGATGTTGCTCACTCTGTCGACCACCAGGCTATTGTGATATACAGGTAGCTGCAATAGGTCTAGACTACTGTCACTGATTGTTCGTGTGTCTAAACACCCGTACATGGGATGTTGCTCACTCTGTCGACCACCAGGCTATTGTGATATACAGGTAGCTGCAATAGGTCTAGACTACTGTCACTGATTGTTCGTGTGTCTGAACACCCGTACATGGGATGTTGCTCACTCTGTCGACCACCAGGCTATTGTGATATACAGGTAGCTGCAATAGGTCTAGACTACTGTCACTGATTGTTCGTGTTTCTAAACACCCGTACATGGGATGTTGCTCACTCTGTCGACCACCAGGCTATTGTGATATACAGGTAGCTGCAATAGGTCTAGACTACTGTCACTGATTGTTCGTGTGTCTAAACACCCGTACATGGGATGTTGCTCACTCTGTCGACCACCAGGCTATTGTGATATACAGGTAGCTGCAATAGGTCTAGACTACTGTCACTGATTGTTCGTGTGTCTAAACACCCGTACATGGGATGTTGCTCACTCTGTCGACCACCAGGCTATTGTGATATACAGGTAGCTGCAATAGGTCTAGACTACTGTCACTGATTGTTCGTGTGTCTGAACACCCGTACATGGGATGTTGCTCACTCTGTCGACCACCAGGCTATTGTGATATACAGGTAGCTGCAATAGGTCTAGACTACTGTCACTGATTGTTCGTGTGTCTCAACACCCGTACATGAGATGTTGCTCACTCCAGGCCAATGTAATATTCGCCACATGTTATATCATTAAGTACGACGAACCAGAATATATTCTAACTTTATTTAGTTATGTCTTAGCAGATGAATGCATATGTTCAGAATGTGAGTATCAAGAAGTGTACAGATAGTATAAAATACAACGTTCACAGAAATAATCACACCATCAAATTCCTAAAACGGTAACAAGGAATTATATAATGAGCAAATAACATGGAAATAAATACTCTCTTTAACATCATGTCCATGAAGCCTCAATATGCGGACGAAGTAAAACAACTTTTTACCTCGCTGAAATTATACTATTTTGATATTCAAGGAAGCGGGTAGGACAGAGGGTAGGGAAACGAAGGGAGAGACGATGGATAGTAAAAGATTCCCGTCCATGTTTGACAACCAGGACTTATGCTTCAGACAGCTGACCAAAAAATATTTGGTTTGCCCCCAAACATTACTGCCATGGGAAGTTATTTCCATCCTCGTCGCCCTGAACACGACCACGACCGTCCTTCGTGATCATCGCCCCTGTATTGCCGTCCAACAAGATGAAGCTTGGAATACCGCTCACACCAAACTTTTCACACAGTTGTCCCTGCAAAAGATTTTGAATATATTTAGTCATCTTTTTTTCCTCAAATTTTCGAGTGATCTGTCCGTCAAGAACAGTGTAGCAAGGGACATAGTAGTAGTAGTAGTAGTAGTAGAAGTAGTAGTAGAAGTAGTATACGTGGTGGTAGTAGTAGTACTAGTAGTAGTAGTAGTAGTACTAGTAGTAGTAGTAGTAGCAGCAGCAGCAGTAGTAGTAGTAGTAGTAGTAGTAGTAGTAGTAGTAGTAGTAGTAGCAGTAGCAGTAGTAGTAGTAGTAGAAGTAGTAGTAGCAGTAGCAGAAGTAGTAGTAGTAGTAGAAGTAGTATACGTGGTGGTAGTAGTAGAAGTAGTATACGTGGTGGTAGTAGTAGTAGTAGGAGGAGTGGTGGTGGTAGTAGTAGTAGTAGAAGTATAAGAAGAGACATTTACAGATTAAAATAATATACTTTAATAGTAGTAGTAGTAGTCGTAGTAGTAATAGACGTATTTACGGACTTCAGTAATATTATTCAGTAGCTTTAGGCAGAGATTATTACTGGTCGTGGTGGTGGTGGTGGTATCAAACTGACACTGTTGTCATGACTACTCATCTTGGTCCATCCCTTACCTTCCTGTCTCTGTCGGCGTATGATATAGTGAGCCATGGCATGCTGTCATAGTAGTCATCGAAACTCTCCTGATCCCTGTCAGAGCTGACGAACACAATCTCCAGCCCCTTGCTCTTCACTTTCTTGTAGAATTCGACCAGGACGGGCGTGAAGTTTCGGCACGGGGGGGCACCAGTGGGCGGAGAAGTAAATACCTGAAACAACGTGTTTGCACATTAAAATAACTGTAACAGATTACCTGAGTGTGTATTGGATGGACAGCATACATCATGTACAGTACACCTGGTTGTGATTCATGGAGGTATGGTATGATACAATACTCATATTTCATATTTTCATGAGCGGTGTGGTAGCCTAGCGAGTAAAGCGTTTGCTCGTCACGCCGAAGACCCGGTTCCATTTTCCTCATGGACCAGTACAATGAGTGAAGCTCATTTCTGTTGTCCCCTGTCGTGATATTGCTGGAATATTGCCAAAAGCTCATACTTTTAACACGTAATGTACTACACATACAGGTGAGGGGCGGTGGGGTAGTCTAGTGGTTAAAGCGTTGGCTCGTCACGCCAAAGACCCGGGTTCGATTCCCCACATGGGCACAATGTGTGAAGCCCATTTCTGGTGTCCCCCGCCGTGATATTGCTGGAATATTGCTAAAAGCGGCGTAAAACTAAACTCAGTCAGTCAGTCAGACATACAGGTGCACACACAGACAGGGTATTTCTGGGTATTCTATTGCACTGGCGTTATATATTTCCGATCAGTTACATGAAGCGTTAGTAATATATCTGCTCAGTCTAGAAAAGTGGGCGTTGCTGGGCTGGACAATGTCCGCTTTGTTTGTAGTTGTTCAAGACTGACGTCATGAACATCGATCTGCGGAATTGGTATTCGACGACCTGTGTCAATCAAGTCCGCGAGAATGACCACGTGCATCCGATCCTGTTAGTCGCCTCTTACGACAAGCATGGGTGGCTGACAACCGATTCTAACCCGGATCTTCACATGTCCAATGCATCAGCTCTTCACGTGTCCTGATAGCGAGGACCAATGTTTATTCTTCTTGTGAGTGAGTATGGTTTTACGCCGCTTTTAGCAATATTCCAGCAATACCATGGCGGGGAACACCAGAAATGGGCTTCACACATTGTACCCATGTGGGGACTCGAACCCGGGTCTTCGGCGTGAAGAGCGAACGCTTTAACCACTAGGCTACCCCACCGCCCTCAGGGTATGAGAACACGCTATCAACCACGTAGCCGTGATATTGCTGGAATACAGCTAAAAGCGCCGTTAAATCATACTCACTCGCTCACTCTTATACCCTGACTTTAACGATCAATGGATTGTCTGGTCCACACTCTACAATATGTACAGACCACCGTTACATAGCTGGAACATTGCTGATAGTGGTCTTCAGTGTCAAGAAAAGAAATACTTCCCTGTATCTAGGAAGAGAATATTGGTCCATATGATGTATATGTGTGGGGAATCGAACCGTGTCCACCTCAAGACGAACGCTGTACCACGCTACCCAACCACCCCCCAGAACAGTTTACTATTTTCATTTGTGTACAGGAAAACAACATTCCCAACCAACGAATTATTACAATCAAACTTGCCAAATTTGGCCACTTGCCAAAGGAAAACACGGAAGCGACGACGGAACCTCTCCCGGGTAACCCATGGCAACGCGTTCCATGGTGAGTTGTCTTGTCTCAAAATAAAAATTAGATGATCAGCTGTTCGTATCCGCGTTCACAACGATTCTTTCCTACTTTCCCCTTGTCTTAACTTCATGTTGAATCTGTATTAAAACTGAATGTAATCGCCGAATGACTTCATAATAACGTAGCCTCTTGCTGGCTTTCCTACTGATGTGTTATGCGTTACCATGGCGACATGCGTGAATGCACAAATGAGCATTGCAGTGATCTCACACGCACAATAGACGGTTAATTTCTATTCAAACAATGTCTACTTTGTGGAGGTCGACTGAACGGCTTGTGGGTATATACAATCCTCACGGTATGTCGTGCGTGTCTTTTTCCTCACAAGGAAATCAGTTATGCCACGCGGGTAATAGGCCAAGGCTATTATCTTGTTATCAGTATGAAATAAAATATAATATTGCTGATAACAGTATATCGACTGTATATTCCCGTACTGTAGAAGCCTTGGGATGTTATTTTATTTACAGACCGAACAAGATTGCATGCCGCTCTCTTTGGCGATTTCAGGCCACATCAAGAATGAGATTACAAAACTGGAAAAGTGAATGAGTTTAGTATTAGTTTACGCTAACTCAGCAATATTCCAGGTGGTGGCGGCGGTCTGTAAATAATCGAGTCTGGACCACACAGTCCGGCCAGTGATCAACAGCATGAGCATCGATCTGAGCAATTGGGAACCGATGACATGTGTTAAGTTAGCGAGCCTGACCACCCGATCCCATTAGTCGCCTCTACGACAAGCATGGGTTACTGAAGATACTAAGGTTAACCTCAACTCCCATTCTTTAACATTGTACTAAGGTTACCTTAGTGACTTACGATCACCTTAGTGATTTGTGAAAGGA
Source organism: Haliotis rubra (assembly GCF_003918875.1). Lineage (NCBI taxonomy): Eukaryota > Metazoa > Mollusca > Gastropoda > Lepetellida > Haliotidae > Haliotis > Haliotis rubra. The sequence continues at coordinate 505,821 of NW_025767021.1, forward strand.
AGCCCAGGTCTCTATGTTATAAGTGAACAGTTTAACCACGAGGTTATCCTGCTTGGCCTTATGTCATGGATAAATTTCTTCAGACGCAACGCCGTCACCACAGAGTGCGTGACTGCGTTGGTTTTTTTACGCTGCTTTTAGCAATATTCCAGCCATATCACCAGAAACACACATTATACGCAAGTGGGGAATCGAGCATTGATAAAACCTGCGATATTTTTTTTCTCAGCAAAATCGAAGCTGTTACCACATTCGTTTTACCTCTATACTTTAAGGGGTCAATGATATGTAGGTTCCCGTGGGGTTTCTGGGTAGGAATGGGCCTCTATAACTACGCATGCTTGTTGTAAAAGGCGATGATTGGAATAGTAAAGTGATGGTTCATGTCATGGTCTATTCATGGTGTTTGTGTTTGCTCGCAATATTAACAACTTGGTTAACGATCCATATTGTGTTGGACAGTTGCTGAGAGCGACAATAGTAATAACAAGCAGAACCTAGCTACCTACCTAACTACCTACCCAGCCCCATACATAGAAACGTCGTGTACATATCACGTGTATCACTCGTGCTCAAACTGTCCACACACCTGTTCACACTTCGTCATAGCTGGCGAGTTCTATGATTAAGCATCATTCCTAAAATCATATCCACATATATATATATCGTCATCATTAGACGATTGTAAACACAGATATGATCCCACCCATTCGTAGTGTCATGAACCATCGGGGTCAATTCTGGCGAGGAGAGATTAGTATCGGCTCTCGTTCTGTGTTAAATGACGATCGTTACTTACCAACGTATTTCTGTTCGCCAGTGAATGATGACACGGGCACTTCGCTCTTGTCTTTGCCCATAACACTCTGCCCAAAAAGTTCAGCGAAATCATTCCCTACGCTCATGTTTACAGCCTTATCACCGCAGTCAGATACCGTCAGGGAGAGTGGAGGTCTTGTCAAATTTGCACAACCGACACGGATGAAGATCTACAGCCTGAGTACCACACGGCTATTTATACAAGGGAGGTAACCGTAAACATGACCAATGAGGTATATCGATTTCCTGCATGACAGAACATGTGTTGCAGCTTCGTATTATCTTCCGTCTATTTATAGTCATTATATTATTTTCGTAATCGAAATGGAATTATGGAGAACTTTCAAAAGTATTTTCACAGTGACAATTATATTTATTTCCAGCTAATGGGGGGTTTGAAAGGGGGTGGTTCAGGGGTTCGAAACACACACACACACACCCCCTTCCTGGATCCGCCCATGGGTTCTACATTGTACATATGTTCTTCAGTGTAAGTGAATATTATGGTTTAAAATAAACGGTGTATCTAAAGTATAAAGGTGTGTCACTAAGATCTGAATATACGTGTAACACAACGAACAGCACCCCCTCTACCACATGACTCCCATGTCTTGTATCACTAAGATCTGAATATACGTGTAACACAACCAACAGCACCCCCTCTGCCACATGACCCCCATGTCTTGTATCACTAAGATCTGAATATACGTGTAACACAACCAACAGCACCCCCTCTGCCACATGACCCCCATGTCTTGTATCACTAAGATCTGAATATACGTGTAACACAACGAACAGCAGCCCCTCTACCACATGACCCCCATGTCTTGTATCACTAAGATCTGAATATACGTGTAACACAACGAACAGCAGCCCCTCTACCACATGACCCCCATGTCTTGTATCACTAAGATCTGAATATACGTGTAACACAACGAACAGCAGCCCCTCTGCCACATGACTCCCATGTCTTGTATCACTAAGATCTGAATATACGTGTAACACAACGAACAGCAGCCCCTCTACCACATGACTCCCATGTCTTGTATCACTAAGATCTGAATATACGTGTAACACAACCAACAGCACCCCCTCTACCACATGACTCCCATGTCTTGTATCACTAAGATCTGAATATACGTGTAACACAACGAACAGCAGCCCCTCTGCCACATGACTCCCATGTCTTGTATCACTAAGATCTGAATATACGTGTAACACAACGAACAGCACCCCCTCTACCACATGACTCCCATGTCTTGTGTCACTAAGATCTGAATATACGTGTAACACAACGAACAGCACCCCCTCTACCACATGACCCCCCCCCCCATGTCTTGTATCACTAAGATCTGAATATATAAGTGTAACACAACGAACAGCAGCCCCTCTGCCACATGACCCCCATGTCTTGTGTCACTAAGATCTCTGAATATACGTGTAACACAACGAACAGCAGCCCTCTGCCACATGACTCCCATGTCTTGTATCACTAAGATCTGAATATACGTGTAACACAACGAACAGCACCCCCTCTATGACCCCTATGCCATGACTAAGATCCCCCATGCCTTGCCACATCACTAAGATCTGAATATGACTCCCATGTAACTATCAACGAACAGCACCCTTCTACCACATGACCCCCATGTCTTGTATCACTAAGATCTGAATATACGTGTAACACAACGAACAGCAGCCCTCTACCACATGACTCCCATGTCTTGTATCACTAAGATCTGAATATACGTGTAACACAACGAACAGCACCCCTCTACCACATGACCCCCATGTCTTGTATCACTAAGATCTGAATATACGTGTAACACAACGAACAGCAGCCCCTCTACCACATGACCCCCATGTCTTGTATCACTAAGATCTGAATATACGTGTAACACAACGAACAGCACCCCTCTACCACATGACTCCCATGTCTTGTATCACTAAGATCTGAATATACGTGTAACACAACGAACAGCAGCCCTCTACCACATGACTCCCATGTCTTGTATCACTAAGATCTGAATATACGTGTAACACAACGAACAGCACCCCTCTACCACATGACCCCCATGTCTTGTATCACTAAGATCTGAATATACGTGTAACACAACGAACAGCACGCGACCCCCATGTCTACCACATGAGCCCCTCTCCACATGTCTTGTATCACTAAGATCTGAATATACGTGTAACACAACGAACAGCACCCCCTCTACCACATGACCCCCATGTCTTGTATCACTAAGATCTGAATATACGTGTAACACAACGAACAGCACCCCTCTGCCACATGACCCCATGTCTTGTATCACTAAGATCTGAATATACGTGTAACACAACGAACAGCAGCCCCTCTACCACATGACCCCATGTCTTGTATCACTAAGATCTGAATATACGTGTAACACAACGAACAGCAGCCCCTCTACCACATGACCCCCATGTCTTGTATCACTAAGATCTGAATATACGTGTAACACAACGAACAGCAGCCCCTCTACCACATGACTCCCGTGTCTTGTATCACTAAGATCTGAATATACGTGTAACCTAACGAACAGCACCCCTTCTACCACATGACCCCCATGTCTTGTATCACTAAGATCTGAATATACGTGTAACACAACGAACAGCAGCCCTCTACCACATGACTCCCATGTCTTGTATCACTAAGATCTGAATATACGTGTAACACAACGAACAGCACCCCCTCTACCACATGACATGTCCCCATGTCTTGTATCACTAAGATCTGACCCCGTGTCTTTATCACTAAGAATATACGTGTAACACAACGAACAGCAGACTCCCCCTCTACCACATGACTCCCATGTCTTGTATCACTAAGATCTGAATATACGTGTAACACAACGAACAGCACCCCTCTACCACATGACTCCCCATGTCTTGTATCACTAAGATCTGAATATACGTGTAACACAACGAACAGCACCCCTCTACCACATGACTCCCATGTCTTGTATCACTAAGATCTGAATATACGTGTAACACAACGAACAGCAGCCCCTCTACCACATGACTCCCATGTCTTGTATCACTAAGATCTGAATATACGTGTAACACAACGAACAGCAGCCCCTCTACCACATGACCCCATGTCTTGTATCACTAAGATCTGAATATACGTGTAACACAACGAACAGCAGCCCCTCTACCACATGACTCCCATGTCTTGTATCACTAAGATCTGAATATACGTGTAACACAACGAACAGCACCCCCTCTACCACATGACTCCCATGTCTTGTATCACTAAGATCTGAATATACGTGTAACACAACGAACAGCAGCCCCTCTACCACATGACTCCCATGTCTTGTATCACTAAGATCTGAATATACGTGTAACACAACGAACAGCAGCCCTCTGCCACATGACTCCCATGTCTTGTATCACTAAGATCTGAATATACGTGTAACACAACGAACAGCACCCTCTACCACATGACTCCCATTTCTTGTATCACTAAGATCTGAATATACGTGTAACACAACGAACAGCACTCCCCTCTACCACATGACTCCCATACATGACCTCATGTTGTATCACTAATCTGATCTGAAGCACCCCCTCTATGACCCCATTTCTTGTGTAACACAACCAACAGCACCCCTCTGCCACATGACGTAGCACCCCCCCCATGTCTTGTATCACTAAGATCTGAATGTACAACCAACAGCACCCCTCGTGTAACACAACGAACAGCACAGCACCCCTCTACCACATAACCCCCATTTCTTGTATCACTAAGATCTGAATATACGTGTAACACAACGAACAGCACCCTCTACCACATGACTCCCATGTCTTGTATCACTAAGATCTGAATATACGTGTAACACAACGAACAGCACCCCTCTACCACATGACTCCCCTATGTCTTGTATCACTAAGATCTGAATATACGTGTAACACAACCAACAGCACCCCCTCTGCCACATGACCCCCATGTCTTGTATCACTCAGATCTGAATATACGTGTAACACAACGAACAGCACCCCCTCTACCACATGACTCCCATGTCTTGTATCACTAAGATCTGAATATACGTGTAACACAACGAACAGCAGCCCCTCTACCACATGACTCCCGTGTCTTGTATCACTAAGATCTGAATATACGTGTAACACAACGAACAGCAGCCCCTCTACCTCATGACACCCATGTCTTGTATCACTAAGATCTGAATATACGTGTAACACAACGAACAGCAGCCCCTCTGCCACATGACTCCCGTGTCTTGTGTCACTAAGATCTCTGAATATACGTGTAACACAACGAACAGCAGCCCCTCTGCCACATGACTCCCATGTCTTGTATCACTAAGATCTGAATATACGTGTAACCTAACGAACAGCACCCCTTCTACCACATGACCCCCATGTCTTGTGTCACTAAGATCTGAATATACGTGTAACACAACGAACAGCAGCCCCTCTACCACATGACTCCCATGTCTTGTATCACTAAGATCTGAATATACGTGTAACACAACGAACAGCACCCATTCTACCACATGACTCCCATGTCTTGTATCACTAAGATCTGAATATACGTGTAACACAACGAACAGCACCCCTCTACCACATGACCCCCATGTCTTGTATCACTAAGATCTGAATATATAAGTGTAACACAACGAACAGCAGCCCTCTGCCACATGACTCCCATGTCTTGTGTCACTAAGATCTCTGAATATACGTGTAACACAACGAACAGCAGCCCTCTGCCACATGACTCCCCATGTCTTGTATCACTAAGATCTGAATATACGTGTAACACAACGAACAGCACCCCCTCTACCACATTTGACCCCCATGTCTTGTATCACTAAGATCTGAATATACGTGTAACACAACGAACAGCAGCCCCTCTGCCACATGACTCCCATGTCTTGTGTCACTAAGATCTCTGAATATACGTGTAACACAACGAACAGCAGCCCCTCTACCACATGACTCCCATGTCTTGTATCACTAAGATCTGAATATACGTGTAACCTAACGAACAGCACCCCTTCTACCACATGACCCCCATGTCTTGTATCACTAAGATCTGAATATACGTGTTACCTAACGAACAGCACCCACTCTACCACATGACTCCCATGTCTTGTATCACTAAGATCTGAATATACGTGTAACACAACGAACAGCAGCCCTCTGCCACATGACTCCCATGTCTTGTATCACTAAGATCTGAATATACGTGTAACACAACGAACAGCAGCCCTCTGCCACATGACTCCCATGTCTTGCGATGTATTTTACAATAACATACAGATAAACAGTTGTGAGGATTAAATCTGATAATGTGATAAGCTGAAACCAGAACTCGTCAGTCGAGGTCAGCTTGTTCCCTCCATCAACAGTACCACGTGTCCTGTAACAAAGTTAATACGGACAACCAGAAAAATCAAATGTGTTTGAAAATTGTAAATTTATTCAATGAGGCTCTGCGTTAGGCACTATGCTGTCAGTTCCAATTAAAAATCAATAACGAAATGCATTTTATCAAATCAAAGTTCCATAAACAATATCACACAATGGAAACTACGGAATAAATGTACAAACGTACTATATCATGAGTTTATTTTGCAGGTATATAAACGCGCTTTGTGTACATGCATATCTGCACCAGTATGGGAGAACTTGGGTCATCACATGCAGTGTACAACGAGTGTGACCTTGATGAGTCAGCATATATTAAGAACTTCGTGAACTCGCAGAAGCGCTCAACCATGAATAAGATATGACTTACTATGGCAGGAGGGGGCATTCATCCGTTACTGTATTGAACTGTATATACGTGGCGTATTAGTGAGACTTGTACAAGCAGTTAACACGTTCTGCAGTTGTTAAATGGGGCCAGCGAACCGTGACAAAAGTTGCTGATACCAGAAAACCAGAGTTTGTGACAGTAGTTCGTGTCATCGACCCAAACATGTCCCCATTAAGATAATGCTTAAATTGTCTCATTGCGATATTTTACATAGATCTAAAGACAGTTACATATATCTAAAACTGGTCGAGTTCATCACACACGGATATACCACCAAGACACGCGGGTCTACCTATTTTGTTATTATGAATATATAAACAGTCACAGGTGAACGGCTTCAGAGTGAATGTATTTTCATGATGAATACAGGTGCTTCGATTACTGATTGATTTTCATCTTGCAGATGCCGCTCTGGATAAAGCCGTAGATGTGTTGTGGTATGCATACGTCGAAGTAGTCAGTACTGTCTTCGTCGTCCCCAGAGGCTTCCTATTGATCCCCACAGAATCTCAGGCTCATTAACCAGAACCCCCCAGCGGCAGTGTTCGGCGTTGTGTGATTACTCATTATAAACTATACAGGTTATCTGCTGAACAGGTTGAACATTTCATTGGGGCTAGAAGTGAAGAGACTAGTCTTACAAAGATGATATTTATTTACAATTAAAAGGGCTTTACACACAGCTGCGGATTTAGGGGAGGATGGAGAAAGAATGTTTACAGGGTACATCTGGGGGAGGGTGGGGTCTTGATGTTGACAGGGTAGATCTGGGCCAGTGTGGGTTGGTGTGTTCATAGGGTAGATCTGGTGATGGGTGGGTGTGTCAGAAGGGTAGATCTCGGGGAGGGTCTGGTAGGAATGTTCACAGGAACATCTGGGGATGGGTGGGGTGGGGATGTTGACAGGGTAGATCTGAGGGCAGGGTTGTCAAAGTAGATCTGGGGGAGGGTGGGGTAAGTGTGCTCACGTATATCTGGGAGAGTGGAGTTTGTGTGTTCACAGAGTGGATATGGGGGAGAGTGGGTTAGGAAGGGATATTCACAGGATAGATCTGGGGGGAGGTGGGGTCGGGATGTTCACAGGGTAGATCTGGGGGAGGTTCACAGAGTTTGTTCACAGAGGCAGATCTGGGGAAGTGTGGGCTGGGAAGGGGATGTTCACAGGGGTAGATCGGGGGGAGTGGGGTCGGGATGTTCACAGGGTAGATCTGGTGATGGGTGGGGTGTGTCAAAAGGGTGATCTCAGGGGAGGGTCTGGTAGGGATGTTCACAGGGTACATCTGGGGACGGGTGGGGTGGGGATGTTCACAGGGTAGATCTGGGGAAGATGGGTTGGGGATGTTCACAGGGTAGATCTGGGGAAGATGGGGTGGAGTGTGTTGACAGGAGTAGATCTGGGGGTGGGGTGTCCAAAGTAGATCTGGGGGAGGGTAGGGTAGGTGTGTTCATGTATATCTGGGGAGTGGGGTTGAGTGGTGTGTTCACAGGGTAGATCTGGGGAGGGTGGGTTAGGAAGGGGATGTTCACAGGGTAGATCTGGGGGAGGGTGGGGTTAGTGTGTTCACAGGGTAGATCTGGGGGGAGGGTGGGTTAGGAAGATGATGTTAGCAGAGGTAGATCTGGGGGAGAGTGGGGTTAGTGTGTTCACAGGGTAGATCTGGGGGAGGGTGGGTTAGGAAGGGGATGTTCACAGGAGTAGATCTGGGGAGGGAGTGGGGTTAGTGTGTTCACAGGGTAGATCTGGGGGAGGGTGGGGTAGGTGTGTTCACGTATATCTGGGGAGGGGTGGGATCTCTACAGGGTCAGGGATGATTCAGAGCAGATCTAGGGGAGATGGGGTGGGTGGGGCAGAATCTGGGATTTGGGTGTGTTTATCTGTAGATCTGGGGAGGGTGATTTGGGTGTGTTCATCACAGGGTAGTTCTAGGGGAGAGTGGGGTGGGTGTGTTTATCTGTAGATGTACAGAGTGGGGAGGGTGATTTCACAGGTGTGTTCATGGGGGTGGGGGTCAAGAAAATCTGTAGGAAGGGAGAGTGGGTAGGGTATCTTACAGAGTAGATCTTGGGGGGGAGGATGGGGTGGGTATCTTTACAGAGCAGTAGATCTACAGAGCAGGGGAGGATGGGGTGGGTGTGTTCACACAGGTAGATCTAGGGGAGAGTAGGGTGGGTGTGTGTTCAAGTTCAAAGTAGATCTGGGAGGTGGATGTAGAAGGGTGGGATAAGTGTGTTCAAAGGGTAGATCTGGGGGAGGTGGATGTGTGGGTATCTGTAGAGATGTGTGGGTGGTTCACAGGGTAGATCTTGGGTGTGTTCATGGGGTAGATCTAGGTGGGGAGGATGGGGTGGGTATCTTTACAGAGTAGATCTAGGGAGGATGGGGTGGGTATCTTTACAGAGTAGATCTAGGGAGGATGGGGTGGGTATCTTTACAGAGTAGATCTGGGGTGGGGGGAGGATGGGGTGGGTGTGTTCACAGGGGTAGATCTTGGGGAGAGTGGGGTGGGTGTGTTCAAGAAGTAGATCTAGTAGAAGGGTGGGATAAGTGTGTTCAAAGTGGGGGAAGATCTGTGGAGGGTTGGGTGTCTGTGCCCAAAAGTAGTCACATACACGCACGCCATCCTCTCCAACGATATCATAGCCATGAGCGTTGATATTCCATTATGGAACTCTGACCCAGGACACCAAGCAGCCAATGTTTCTTTGAAACCAGAATGTATTGATTACAATTCATTCCTGTAACTGAATCAACCTTGTTTCCATGCCACAGACCAGTGAACTGTTCCTGTCATTCCTGTTGGTTCTTGTCGGACCTAAATAGTCAGCTTCACAGCCAGCCTCTTTAACAAAACATTGTGATCCTTCAGGTGTCTCACGTATGTAGCCATCGATAGCTGCAGTAAATTGTAACCACAAAATCATTAAATCGATTCTGTCGGAAACTACCTAAGTGGTTGGAAATGTCACGCCAACGCATGACAAGGACCCGTGGAGTACTGGCAATGCTGAAACACCATGAAGGAAACAACTGATGATAAAATAGTGTCGTGTGCGTACACTGAACAACTGCACATGCCTTTATTATCTTAATGAATCAAGGTATCAACCATATAACAAATCGGGATGTTCCCAATGTGCCTAAAGTTCATTCTGCCTACAGTCTTATTCTTATGAATTAGAAGAGATTATCTTGAGATGCTAATCTGCGATAGATAAGGGATTATCTTCTTTAAGTAACTTTTGAGAAATTAGAAGTAAAAATGTCGAGCAAGAACAACATATGATTTCAGTTTGAGAACGATTACCAGTCAAATCATGATTCATGTCTCTCCTTATCTCATATAACTAAATGACTTTTTTATAATGGTTTTAAAACCACGTTGTCAATATCTCACTGGAAGAAATCAACAAACTCGTCGTCATTGGGTCAGTTCAATGTATCCTAAGCGGACCCCCGGATGTTTTTCTATTCCCAATCTGCCTACAGTTAAAATTATACGCAAAATGGACTGTAGACAAAATGGACTGAAGGCACATTGGTTCCAACCCAACAAATCGTGAACACAGAAACGTGGCGTGAATATTGTTTCCGAACTATTTGTGTTAATGAGTTGTTCCGTATCACTTGGTGGCAACTATACAATCCAATCACCTACCCTGTAAACACTGCCCAGAACACCTGCAGAATCACGTAGTACCTGATGTATCACCTAGCTTGGTTCTCACGTTGATGTGAATCAATAACTAGTGAGGCGTAAATTGTACCTTATCAGAAACAAAGTATACTAAATAAACGTGTTACGTTATACAATACCATAAAGTCATTTTCTCTTCTGATACCCTGTAACACAAATTGTATGTACCGTGTGATATGTCTATGATTTTGTTCTATTTAGCTGTATTTGTAAAAAAAATAACTTTCATGGCATCTATATTACGACCTGATTATAATTACTTGTTTATCCAACCCTCACTTTCTTGATAACGGTGTTAGTATCTACACCGAAACGTCGCACTCATTGCAATACTGAAGTTGACTATCCACAGAGCGTTGTTTTCCTTCAAACCTCCGGTACTTCTATTTCTTATGTCTGTAATTGTTCATATTGTCTGTCAACATGGTGAGAATGTTTGAGATTCTTCTTGATTTTACACATTTTATTTATGTATTGTGGAGATTATGCCACCGTTATCATATTTTTCCAATTCGGATTAACTGTGTATCCTTTCTGATATCTTAAAAACAATTAAACCGCAGTCAGAGATAAGTGTTGATGTTATGGAAAATGCATATAAGAGTGTCTTGAATTTTCACACTATCACAATCACAGTTTTACATACTTTTTTTTGTAAATATATGCATCCATGCTCTTACTCTGTTTGGCAAATAACATTATCTCCGTAAATACAAATACCTTGCTTTTATGCCTGTGGACTGTTGAGAAATTTGACAGAATGAAGCATCATCTGGTGAGGTTGGGAAGTTCAGCTAGGAGACTTAAATGTGAACTATTTGACACACACAAGAAATGGAACCGTTATGAGTGAGTTTAGTTTACGCCGCACGCAGCAATATTCCAGCTATATGGCAGCGGTCTGTAAATATTCGAGTCTGGACCAGACAATCCAGTGATCAACAGCATGAGCATCGATCTGCGCAATTGGGAACCGATGATATGTGTCAACCAAGTCAGAGAGCCTGACCACCCGATCCAGTTAGTCGCCTCTTACGACAAGCATGGGTTACTGAATATCAATATTCTAACCCGGACCTTCACGGGTAGAACCGTTATGAAGATCACAGTAACATCACGTACACATGTATGGGTGGTGTGTATGTGCATCAACAGTTAGAAACTTTCATCATGATTATGCTTAAGAATTCCACAGAAGCAAAGCATTCATCATGTTCAAGCCGGTACAACATACACTCTCCACACTGTCTATACCCATGCTTATTTGTAGAGGAGTCAAAATATTTTCGGGTGGTCAGGTTCGCTGACTTGATTGATCATGTCATTGCAAAAGCTCAGGTCAATGTATCCCTTCTGAGTAGATCGATGCTCATGATGTCAATCACTGGATTGTCTGGACCAGACTCGATTACTTACAGACTGCCGCCATATAGCTGGAATATTGCTGAGTGCGGCGTAAATCTAAACTCACTAACTGTCATGTCTGTTAGCTGTTTCTAAAGATAAGTGGGAGTGACCGTAAAATCATAGAATAAGTCAGATAAGAGCTCTTGTGAGCTGTCGTCATCACCAGGTCCTGCTCTCTTAAGTTACTGACATACAAAATATATTACCGTTAATCAGACAATCTACATGAGTTTGAGAGTCGATAGATGGAAATACCTGACAATCATCAAAGAGGCGTTAGACGCCGGTACAAGGTCTTCATTGTTATGTCGCTATTGCTTCTAAGGGCACGAATGGCTCGGGCGTCTAAGACGCCGCAATTACATCTGCAGAGATGCGTCCATTGGACCGGCCAGAATCCTATGCTTGTGGATTTCAACTTACTTTGTTTAATTTTGTCCGCACCACACCTGCTGTCCTTCCACACCAAGCTGACACGATATAGCTTTACAAGCGACGTCAACCCAAACACTGTTACACCACTGATTCTGGTTACATAACGCGAAGTAATGATACAGAGTAATCGACATGAGTAATTACGGTGTATACATGAATGTTTCCATAACAACCAAGATGTGATAATTGCGTTTTGATTAATAATTATCAAGGCCTATGTATAATGTGATTATCTCGCCCTATATGTCTCGATGAATCGAATCCCCGTAATACCTGATTAGAATTCTGACTCCCTAGTCATGTTTATGGGGTTCACCAAGGTTATACCTCCATCACTGAGAGCCTTCCAAGCTGACATAGTCCCCCGTCGTGATATTTCTGTACAATCAGGTCTAAAGAATCATTCCACCAAATAATCAGCCATAATCACATAGTTAGTATATGTCTGTTTGTCAGCAAACGTGGATCCTGTTGCACAAAACAACCTTAGCGCCAAGACTACCTTAAGTCTATGTTAAGGTAAGGGAGTTATGGTCACCTTAGCGCTAAGGTCGTGTTGTACAACGGCACTCTGAACACCAATTCCATTTGGTCTCTTCTTATTACTACCACGGGGCGGTGGGATAGCCTAGTGGTTAAAGCGTTCGCCCCGTCACGCCGAAACCCGGATTCGATTCCCCACATGGGTACAATGTGTGAAGCCCATTTCTGGTGACCCCGCCGTGATATTGCTGGAATACTGCTAAACGGGGCGTAAAACTAAATTCACTCACCCAATAAGAGCACAAATCCGCGTAGCAAGCCAATTGTTTTCGTGTATCCCCACATGTGTGAAGCCCTTTTCTGGTGTCCCCCGCCGTGATATATTGCTGAAATACTGCGGCGTAAAATCTCACTCACTCACTCAAATCATAAACTTCGGTCATATTGAAGACAGAATTATAACAACAGATGTTATTTGTAAGATAAGCAATGCTATGAGGTCCTGCAGGATGAGTGTTGTTTCCTGTGGTACACACACATATATATATATATATATACATTCAACCCTGTTGAACCCACACATCTGTGACGCGACTTCCATTTTGCGTTCCGTCTCAAACCCATTTAGGCACGTTGCCAGGGTAACGTAACACTCTGCTTCCTATGCGTGACACGGAGATTATAGCGGTATAATGAAATGTAATTAATCAGTTGATACGGGGGATACGGCTGGATGATGATTGTAAACCACGAACAATTTGTAAGCGAACACGGAACTAAATTAGTATTGCTACTGGTGATACGTCCTTTGGTTTGAGGCATTAATACCGTTATAATGTATCCGTAACGGATATTCGGATTCACGATTGCGTTAGAACCCCTGTTGGTGAAACGAGACACGCTGTGACTTTATTAATGCCTTATTTAGAAAGCAATTTCTTGTAAATGCATCCTGAATGGGAAGAGAATCCTTACATAACTCGAACGCCAGGAAGCCGTACAATAGTGTTAATGATCATTACCTTACCACATATAGCCTTTATCAGCAAGGGAGCTCCGACCACAGCAGAGTCCCAAGTGTAGCTCTTGGCCGCTAACTGACACGACGGAGATCGGACCAGCTTCTGTATAGAACATGAATTCCGTTGTGGAACTTCTTGGAGACTCACTGGTAGACGGAAATGGTCAGAAGGTTGACCCCGTGTCGCTGACCAAGGAAAGAACTGTGGTGGGTGAGTGCACATCTGGTTTAGTTTCTCATGCATGATGTGATACATGTAACAGTGGCACGGCATTAGAATTGATGAAATACATGTCAGACGTTTGCATAGTGTTTCACGATGGCTTTTGTTGGACATTTCTTTCCATTAATGACCCCCAACTGCTTCGGGTTGTTTTGTTTTGTTTCTTCATCACCTGATGCATTTATACCTAAAACCGCTTCAGCAGAAAGTATGACAAACCGCTTCAGCAGAAAGTATGACAAACCGCTTCAGCAGAAAGTATGACAAACCGCTTCAGCAGAAAGTATGACAAACCGCTTCTGCAGAAAGTATGACAAACCGCTTCAGCAGAAAGTATGGGAAACTGCTCGGGAGAAAGTAAATGTGAAAAGTGCCGATTTTAGTTCTTCAAGAATCGTAATTTGGATTCTTGGCAGAGTGAGGGAGTGAGGGAGTTAATATTTAACGTCACATCGGCTATAGGATTCTTGGCAGAAGATGTACTAAACGTTTGTTCTCTCTCCAAATGTATCAACTAAGAAATGTTTATTAATAAGAGGCTGTCTTTTCCAAATATGAGACCCAAATCTACTGGACACTTGTCCGTTGAGGGATCAGGATAAACATGCCTGAGTGTTTCCCCGATTTGGGAAATAGAAGCGACAAGACCTGTTACACAGCAACCTAACCCCTTTCATAGCAACAAGCAGACTGTTGAAATAGAATGTTTTATTACTGATGAACAATTTAAAATTAAGTTTGAGTTTCACGAATTAAATCAAACATCGAACTGGTTCCTACAGGTCTGTATTTTGGGGCTCAGTGGTGCCCTCCCTGTCGACAGTTCACAAAACAACTTCTCGCATTCTTCAACCACATGGCCTCTTCAAAACAAGATGTCGCCCTCCAGTTGGTATATCTCAGCTCGGATGAAGAGAAAGAAGATTTCGACGAATACTTTTCGACCATGCCGTGGCTAGCGGTGGACTTTGAACACAGAGAAGTAGAGGTAAATGTTTCGTATTTCATATGTCTAGTGAAATATAATGAATAGTCATCGCGTGACGTGAAAAACGTGGTGTATAAGATGCTTCCAACTATTTAATTATATCTAAACATTATTAATCAGAGAAAGTTCGATCAACGAAATCCCCCAGTTGGAAACCAAAGACGGTTCACTTCTATGTCCAGGCATAAAGATATGGCATAGTTCGGTATTTGATAAAATTCGAGACAGCATATATCTGTTTCAGTTGCTTACTTTATATTTACCAGTGAAAATAGAATTGATCTTCAGCAACCCATGCTTGTCGAAAGAGGCGACTAATGGGATCGGGTGGTCAGTCTCGCTGACTTGGTTGACACATGTCATCGTATCCCAAATGTGTAGACCGATGTCCATGCAATTGCTTACTGGATTGTCTGGTGTCGACTCAAATATTTACAGACCGCCGCCATATAGCTGGAATATTGTTAAATAATAATTCATTGTTTGGACAAGATCAGCACTTATAATATCCATCATTTGATCGGCCAGGTCACAAACATTAAATACGTCTGGTATTAAACATCATCGGTGCTGACACACGAATATACGTAAGAACCACCAACAAACATTTCGAGAGAAAAGGAAGACCGCGATTGAGAAAACATCAGCTATTTACAGTGCATAAATACAGGTAATGAGCGATGATAATGGAGAGAAATACAGTCACTTGTACCAAGAATGTCAGTTTTGAACGCTGCCAACACGTCAAATGTTCTGAAAAGAGGTAAACTCGCACGAAGCGAGACGTAGACTAGACATAACACAGCGACCCACAATCACTCGCAGTTGCACTCGCTGAATGACATGGTGATCAGCTGATCGGTGCGATTATACTACGCTGGAGGTTGATCATCCAATGCCCAGGATTGCTGGCCAAATGTATTTGTTGAAATATGTACGTTTACATTGCCCGTTAATGTGTTGTGGACTAAGACACAGAACACTTTGTTCAACCAGGAAGTAGTTCATGCAAAGTGATATTTTCACTGCAGTTAACATATCAAATTTCTGTCACTGCAGTGAACATATCCATTTCCTCAAACTCAGAAATCTCAGTCATTCACACTTACGAATATGATAAAATTACTGTATTTAAGTAAATTCATTTTCTCATTATCATGCATATGCGTGTACATGTAGGTAAGTAGATATATATTCGGATAGGTAGATAGGTAGGTAGGTAAGTAGATAGATAATCTGATTGGCAGATAGGTAGGTAGGTAGGTAGGTAGGTAAGTAGATAGATAATCGGATTGGTAGGTAGGTAGGAAGGAAGGTTCATATTTTTTCAGACTTTGTAGCATTTACGCTGGATTTTTTAAATAACAATCGACGTTCAAGTAAATCTGTGTTTATCTGAATTGTAATCAGTTTTCTATAATATGGACACAGTGGTTAAAGTGTCCGCTTGTCCCTCGTACGACTGGTGTTCGATTCCCCACATTGGTACTCTATTATATATGAAGCCAATCTCTCATCATGATATTTGTTTGAATACTGCTTAGACTGGACTAAAACCTACTCTCTCACTAAATGCAGTCAGCTTTCTTGAAAGTTTAATAAGTAGAGTGGGTAAATTTGGTCCGGTTGATATCAGTTACTACCGAAACATGTTTCCTTTAAGATAATTAATGCCATAATTTATTAGCACTCAATCATCTGTTTCTTTACCCAGGCCCGTGTGTCCAAACATTTCAACATCGTCGGCCTGCCGACCCTTATCTTAATAGATGGAGCTACCGGCGACATCATCACGGAGCGAGGGACTTCATTGATTCGCGAAGATCCGGAAGGGGAAAGGTTTCCTTGGCGGAACGACTCCGAGTAAAGACTTCGGATAAACAGATATTTCTCTTTTGAAAAGCAAACAAACAAATTTCTGTTAACGTTTTGTGTTGATCTGTATTCTTTACCTGTTCACTGTGAAATTATGTTGTTGCAATCAATGGTTTACATGATGTTTGATTCTTGCATAACAAGAGACTAGTATAAAACATATCACGTGACACCAAGTGACAGATTAATAACTATAATAGTTTTCGAGAAGTCACCTTGAGAATTTAAATTGTGCAGGAACCAGTGAAAATGCTTAATGGTGTAAGAAACCGTGAAAATGCTTAATGGGGTAGAAACAGTGAAAATACTTAATGATGGAAGAAACAGGGAAAATGCTTAATGGGGTAGGAACCAGTGAAAATGCTTAATGGTGTAAGAAACCGTGAAAATGCTTAATGGGGTAGAAACAGTGAAAATACTTAATGATGGAAGAAACAGGGAAAATGCTTAATGGGGTAGGAACCAGTGAAAATGCTTAATGGTGTAAGAAACCGTGAAAATGCTTAATGGGGTAGAAACAGTGAAAATACTTAATGGTGTAAGAAACAGTGAAAATGCTTAATGGGGTAGGAACCAGTGAAACTGCTTAATGGGGTAGAAACAGTGAAAATACTTAATGGGGTAGAAACAGTGAAAATACTTAATGGTGTAGGAAACAGTGAAAATGCTTAATGGTGTAAGAAACCGTGAAAATGCTTAATGGGAAAGTGCTTGATAAACAGTGAAAATGCTTAATGGGAAAATGCTTAATGGGGAGAAACCAGCTTAATGGAATTAATAAAAGTACTTAATGGGGTGGAAACAGTGAAAATACTTAATGGGGTAGGAAACAGTGAAAGTACTTAATGGTGTAAGAAACAGTGAAAGTACTTAATGGGATGGGAAACAGTGAAAGTACTTGATGGGGAAGGAAACAGTGAAAATACTTAATGGGGAAGGAAACAGTGAAAATACTTAATGGGGAAGGAAACAGTGAAAATACTTAATGGGGAAGGAAACAGTGAAAGTACTTAATGGGAAGGAAACAGTGAAAATACTTAATGGGGTGGGGAAACAGTGAAAGTACTTAATGGGGAAGGAAACAGTGAAAGTACATAATGGGGAATGAAACAGTGAAAGTACTTAATGGGGAACAGAAACAGTGAAAGTACTTAATGGGGTGGAGAAACAGTGAAAGTACTTAATGGGGTGGAGAAACAGTGAAAGTGCTTAACGGGGAAGGAAACGGGAAGGAAAAAATTTCTTAATGGGTCCTCAATATGGTCATCAAGAGCCTCGATACTTGAATAGCTGACCCGACTTAATATATACAGCAACATTTTGACAGTTATCAACAGAGTGCTGTTATGTTTGTGATTTGGATTGTAACCCACAATGAAACCTGGGTCCACTGTGATTCGTGTGTCTAAAAGTTGTCAGTGAAAAAGTTCAGATCAAACAGTGAAAATATTTGCCCTAACGCCAGATTATCATCACAAAAGAACAATCAGTGTCGCAAATCGGATAAAGTCATTGTTTTCTGTGATACGTCAGGTGGCAGTGGCGTATGGAATGGTCCGTGAAGGTGAGGAATGGTCCGTCACTTCTTCAAGACAATACGTCAATAGTGGCTGGAATGGTCCGTGAAGGTATGATGTATGCCACTTCTTCAAGCCAATACGTCAGGTGGCAGTGGCTGGAATGGTCCGTGAAGGTATGCCACTTCTTCCGCCAATACGTCAGGTGGCAGTGGCTGAATGGTCCGTGAAGGTATATGGTCCGGTGAAGGTATGCCCAGTGGCTTCTTGGCAATGCCACTTCTTCAAGCCAATACGTCAGGTGGCAGTGGCTGGAATGGTCCATGAAGGTATGCCACTTCTTCAAGCCAATACGTCAGGTGGCAGTGGCTGGAATGGTCGTGAAGGTATGCCACTTCTTCAAGCCAATACGTCAGGTGGCAGTGGCGTGGAATGGTCCATGAAGGTATGCCACTTCTTCAAGCCAATACGTCAGGTGGCTGGGAATGGTCGTGAAGGTATGCAAGCCAATACGTCAGGGTGGCTTCGTGAAGGTATGCCACTTCTTCAAGCCAATACGTCAGGTGGCAGTGGCTGGAATGGTCCATGAAGGTATGCCACTTCTTCAAGCTGGAATGGTCGTGAAGGTATGCCACTTCTTCAAGCCAATACGTCAGGTGGCAGTGGCTGGAATGGTGGTGGCAGTGGCTGGAATGGTCCGAAGGTATGCCACTTCTTCAAGCCAATACTGGAATGGTCAGGTGGCAGTGGCTGAATGGTCCATGAAGGTATGCCACTTCTTCCGCCAATACGTCAGGGTGGCAGTGGCTGGAATGGTCCATGAAGGTATGCCACTTCTTCAAGCCAATACGTCAGGTCAGTGGCTGGAATGGTCGTGAAGGTATGCCACTTCTTCAAGCCAATACGTCAGGTTGGCAGTGGCTGGAATGGCAGGTGGCAGTGGCTGGAATGGTCCGTGAAGGTATGCCACTTCTTCAATGCAATACGCCAGGTGGCAGTGGCTATGGTCAAGCCCGTGAAGGTATGCCATGAAGGTATGCCACTTCTTCTTCAGGTGGCAGTGGCCAATGCCACGTCAGCTGGAATGGTCCGTGAAGGTATGGCAGTGGCTGGAATGGTCCATGAAGGTATGCCACTTCTTCAAGCCAATACGTCAGGTGGCAGTGGCTGGAATGGTCCGTGAAGGTATGCCACTTCTTCAAGCCAATACGTCAGGTGGCAGTGGCTGGAATGGTCCGTGAAGGTATGCCACTTCTTCAAGCCAATACGTCAGGTTCTGGAAGCCAATACTTCAAGCCAGGTGGCAGTGGCTGGAATGGTCCGTGAAGGTATGCCACTTCTTCAAGCCAATACGTCAGGTGGCAGTGGCTGGAACGGTCCGTGAAGGTATGCCACTTCTTCAAGCCAATACGTCAGGTGGCAGTGGCTGCAGCTGCTGATTGTGGCTGAGGATTACTTCACCATGCCCCTTCCTCCCTCCAGGTTAGACTACACCGAATTAGGATCATTGTTTAACTAACACTGTTCGTATGTGCAGTGCAGACCGAATCATCTGACAGCTGTGATTGGTTGACTTTGTATAAGATTTTTGTGTTTTATAAATGTACATCCATCCAGTAATTAAAACGACCATATTTTCTTATAATTAGTGTTGGCTTTTTTACATGATGACATATACAGTATATGGCCACAAATATTTTCAAGCCGTTGACATTTTTAGCGGAACTGGCGTAGGTCTGTTTATCTTCCTGTACTCATAAAAGGAGCTGGCTGAAGTGTTCATATTTTATATTTTTATTGCTTCTTTAAGGCCAGACTATGCACACATGTACATGTAATAGCTGTTGATATATTAGTTAAAATGAATTAAAATATAACGTTACTATAGAAGTCAATGGGAAAATATTTGGTTTCGTGTAACCTTGACGACCTCGCAACCTCTAACGCTGGTGGTGGCACAGGTAACAATAACGTCGAGGAACTGCCGGAGGTCAGATATATTTATGGCTACCCCACCGCCCCACTTCCTACATAGACTCCCTGATATGATTAATACCACTGATGCCAATTTACCATGATTCGTCAATACGCCAAGTCGTTACTATGGACGATTTGAATGAGATATCCTGTTATCGCTCTTCTGTACAATGTATTCCACAGTTACAAGTGACTCGGCACTAACACGATGGATACAAGTTTATGTGAATATTAGTTTGATCTACAATTTGCTTTATAAAAAGGAATCAACAAAAAGTTACTTTAATCATATTCACCTTTCCTAAAGTACACGTTGTTTGAGTGAGTTAGTAAATATTGCTTAAAGCCTTTGCAGCTATTCGCGGCGAGATTCGTTATGTTTTTGCCGGGATGACTTGGACGACTGAGCCTCCCGTATGAGTAGAGAACTTATTGTACCCATGTGGGGAATCGAACCCGGGTCTTGGGCGTGACGAGCTAGAACGATATGACGACCTTTCACTGATTTTTCAAAAGGACCAAATCAAGAATGAAACACATGTGAACGTAGTCTGTCTCACAGTCCCTGAACCGCATTTTTTTCCTTCTGCCCAGCCCTTTCTGTAATGCTAAAGCCCTAGCACTCCTCAAGTTCTGAATCTAACTTCTCACTTGGGTTCCTTTTCAACTTAAAGGGAATTGTTTGTTTCTATCAATTGTTTGTTTCTATCGAGACAATGCATTAGTCTCATGTACACGTAGCAACTCTGTGCAAGGTATCAGGTGTTTTGAGGTGTCAGGATTAGGTTCCGAAACCATTCTAGTCGTTTTATAAACCTTGTCTTTCTTTCGACGACCGATCATAAATTGTATAACTCATGGGCCCTAGTGTCACTGAAGCTCAGTTGTCGCAGCGTCATCGGAGACAATGTCCTGGAATGTGACTGTCGTCTTCTCTTACAGTAGAGGTCATAACAAGTTACATATACGACTGATGTGCTGACAAAATACAAACTCCCAGGGAAAGCAACGTGATGCCTATTCTCGTCTAGATACACACATTCACAGTGGATCTATTTATGCATCTGTGTTCAGCCCCTGTGTCAACCTGCATGTAGATTCTTCGAGAATATACACCTGCCTTGTACACATCAACGTATACAAGTCCCCACTTGTGATAATCGCCCGGGGTATTTTCAAATGGTTTGAATGGTATATCCAGTTCAGCTGACCTTGTAAGTTGTGCTGTTCACCTTTTCTTTCAGTGAGCAGATTTCCTACGGAATGAATACTTGGATAGTAACGACCGTGACCAACTAGTGTATCTACCTGCAGTGAATCGGGGACTTCAGTCTCAAATAACGCGCACAAGCACAGTCAGGGTTATTCCTGGTGATCTGGGTCCAAGTCCATAACGTTTGGTGTAGCCAAGGGTACTTTAGGACATATGTATTTCTAGCGTTCATTGATCACATAATTGATGGAATTGATAGTAACAGTCAAAATTGTGCTGTTGACACATCTGTAAACATAATCGTAGGCGATCTTACCACAACTGGAAAAAGTACCTCATTGTGAGCTAAAAAATATATCTCTGTGGTAAGTGACTTTCACAAAAACGTACGCACCAATTAACAACACACACACACACACACAGAGACACAGAGAGAGAAAGACACACACAGAGAGAGAGACACACAGAGAGAGAGAGACACACATATTTAGAATTATCCATGCTACACCAATGATTGTGGAAACTCGATATTGAAAATAATGCTAGAATGGTAAGGCGTTGATGACATGTGTTAATGGTCTCAATTACCGATGTCTTGTAAATCGCAAGAAATGTTGTGCAAGTCTTACATGGCGTCAGTCTTTAAATTAATGCTTTTTACATTTATGAGAACGGAAGAGCTAGAACAAGAAACACAGGTCATTATACCTTCTCTGCTGAGACAAACGTCTTTACTGCCATTTCAAAGACGACATAATTTGAAACTGCTGTCTATAAATGATCACTTCTCGCCTTGATAGCTTTCTTATCTAATACCTCAAAATATTTCAACTCAAGGTAGCTCTTATATCAGAATATACAAACTGTGAGATGTGTGACAATTTATTAAACGAAGTCGTTTTGCTAATTTGCTTTGTCCATATGCCTGATGGTGATGCAGGCGCTGTTGGTGAATTTAGGAGATTATATATAACAAAATATCAATTTGAATATTGATCTTAATTTGGAATCCGAAGGAGATTGCTTGAGCTTGTACATGTTCTCCTCAGACTTGCTTGTAGTGGTTTAAATGTCTCTGGATATGAAAGACACATTTCTGAATATGCAGCATGTTCCTGTTGATACATATGTCTATATCACGCCATTTCTTTTCCTGTCACATTTAAACTGACGAAAGAACGGACTCATTCTTCTACTCTGAGGGCGTTTATCTTAACGTGATTGCATGTATTGAAATGGTAATGCTAACTTTTCAAAAAGTAGTACTTTAAATATCTTACAAAACAGTCTCCTATACTTCATTATACCTCTCCTATACTTCATTATACCTCTCCTATTTAAGAAATACAGTTCGCTCTCTAAACTTGTGAGTCGAATAGGGACATTTTAAACGTCGCAAAACATAAACGTAATCTTTCCACCAGTGATGTTAGCTGAGTGAAGCAACTGCCAACCAAGAAACGGGATGCAACGGTGTAGTTTACTGTAGGAAGCTGTACGAGGCGATGATTGTTCGATTACGAGGGGGCAGACTAGAATGGCATTACATTGTGACATAATGCAAAAAGTGTTACATTATCGTCTGATAAAGTACTGTCGGCGCCTTTGATCTTTCACCGAAGCATCTTAGAATGAAGTATAGGAGAGGTATAATGAAGTATAGGAGAGGTATAATGAAGTTTCTAAGATGCCTAGCGGTTAGAACAATCGAAATAAATTTACATTATCAGACAATGAAGGTATAAACATAGAGATTTTTTCTGGGTTACATCTTCTTTTTATTCTCGAGTACAACGTTTCAGGGCTTGTTCTGGCCCCATCATCAGGTAAAACTGAACAGTAACTGTTAACTCTGGCCGTGACGTCACAATGCTTATGACGTCACAATGCTATGACGACGCAATACATGTGGTGGTCAATAGATACAGATGACATGGCTAATAGAATACATGTTATTATGAATACTAGTATATAAGATGTCGTTTACTGCAAAATTAATGGATCAATTTAGAACTGTGCAGATACTTATACAAAATTGTTGATTGGTTTAGAAATGTACAGAGACGTATTTATAAATGTATAGAATGTAAAGTAGTAGCAGTGTATACATAGAAATTATGCTTTATACATGGGAACAGTGACGAGGGTAGGGTATTGTCTTATTGTTTTATGTACCATGCATTTGGGACATAAAACAATAAGACAATAACTCTACCCTCGTCACCGTCGTTTGTTTTCTGCCTTAGATTAATCGTAATTATCCTTAGAAAGTATTAAATTTGGCATCTTAGAAAAAAGAAATACAATTTGCTCTACCACCATGTATAGTGTAACAAAGCACACTTTCGCCCTGAACTATTATAACGTTAAAGCACTCGGACGCAAGCGTCCTCATACTTTAACTATAATAGTTCAGGGCGAAAGTGTGTTTTATTACACTTTACATGGTGGTAGAGCGAACTGTATTTCTTAATTATACCTCTCCTATACTTCATTATACCATGACCACTTGCTTTGGTTAATTGTTTACTTGTTTACCATCATGTATTATATTATATAATGTCTTCATGAATTATTACATTACTTGAACTGGAAGGATAATCACATAAGCCTTCTAGGCTGGTTTACCTATCCAGATACACTGAATAAATTGTGTTTAAATCCCTACTGACTTACTGATAGTATTTTTCATTCTAAGCGGGTTAAACCAAATCGCCCATGACGCTCCTCAGAATTCTCTTTGTGCAACAGGTTATAAGAAGTCTTTAGTAGAAGCCTTTATGTTAAGCACTGAAGAACCTCTCTACAGAGTAATAGACACAGTCAACCTTGTCAGAGTTATTTAAATACTGTGCACAGTTCTCCTTACAAGATCGGAGTGTTCCCGAAAAATGCACAGTTGTTGTAATAGTTTTCTCTGGTAACGGACGTGCTTATTCATGGTTTAACGGCCTTGAAACTGACGAAAGGGTCGCATTCATACATGTACTTTGTACTGATAATCACGTGGAAGGAAGGTTGCGTTAACCACATAAAGTATGCACATCCTGGACTTGTTTACAAACCTGGCGGCGGAGTCAACTTTTTAATTATACGTTGGTCTCTATAGCGTTCTTGAGAATAAACTCTTTTCCTTGAGAATAAGTGTGTAATATGTTTCAGGGTATTTTGTACAGAGACACGTTCTCAAAAGAAAAGTATGTACATGCACCATCCTGCTTGTACGGTGTAATCAGAATACTGCACTGAATGTCCTCAAACCCATTCACGCATTCCCTGCCTGGGCAGTCAGCTACACCATCGTCTGTGTACGACATCCCAGCATTGCCTACAAGGCATATTTTAAACATAAATCAATAACCAAACAAATGCATTAACGATACTTCTACCATGACTTCAGTAAATACTGGTTTGTGATTGGTTAATCAAAGTCATTCAGAGGTATATAATCACGTTATATACCTCTGATTTTCCAACAGAGTATGTATTTTTTGTAATCTTACTAACGATGTTATGATAAAATGGAGATAAACGTACTGTGTTGGAAAATCAGAGGTATATAACGAAATTATAATAGCTCTAATTTTTTAATATTTTTTATCTCCTAATTAAACACATATTTGTAATGCGAATTATATTAAAAAGGGCTATGTAGGACTGACGGTCTCTAGCTCTGCAGGTTTTGGCCATTATATTGGTATGCATATGGCATGATAAGATACAACAAAGATATTGAATACGCCTCACAGATGTTGCTGAACCGTGAGTGATGACGCACGTTTATCCGTCCGTCGCTGCGAAACATATATATACTAGGCACATAAAGAAACCTGTGCATACAAAAATTTAAAATCTAAATTTATCAAACCTGTGTAGACACATAAGGATTTAAACTCAGAGATTAGTGACATGTATCCAACATGCATGCACGTGCCACGTTCCGTGACGTCAGTGGGTTCGTCCTTGAGACGTGCAATACGTTGTTGCACGATCATTCCGGGAAAGAGAAACAGAGCAAATGAATGCCACACAATACTGTCACTTTGGAAAGCTCAACCCCTGCCCTTGCGATCGTTCAAAAAATTAAACGGCTATTGAAACGCATAGCATGCCAAGGCTCACGTCTGCACAACGGCATGAGGCCATTGGGATGGTCCGTGGGGGGAATGTCTCAACGACAAGTGGCTGCATATTTCCACTGCCACCGGAACACCATTTCTGCACTGGTGAGACGCTACCAGAACACAAATGACGTCATCGATCGGCCACGTTCTGGACGTCCACGTGTAACAACGCCAAGACAGGACAGATGGATAAGGGTGACCCATCTTCGCCACAGGTTTCAGACTGCAGTGATGACTGCCCGAACCATCCCAGGACTTCGCTGTATCCACCCCAACACAGTTCGACAACGTTTACGTCATCACGGGATCAGACCACGACGTCCCGCAATACGGCCTATCCTGACACAACGTCATCGACAAGCTCGCCGAATGTGGTGCCGAAATCATGTCCGCAGACCCTTGTTTTGGTGGAGAAATGTTGTTTTACAGATGAGTCCAGGTTTAACATTTCCCATAGTGATGGACGTCAACGTACCTATAGATGCGTGGGAGAACGTTATGCACAGGCCTGTGTCTTGGAGAGGAATCGCTTTGGTGGTGGTTCCGTGATGATTGGGGTGGGGTAACAGCACGCCAAAGAACTCCTTTGGTGATTGTTCGGGGCAGCTTAGCTGTTGTGGGCTACAGGGACCAGATTCTTCGACCTGTGGCAATTCCTTTTCTGCAACGTCATGGCCCTGGGTTAACATTCCAACAGGACAATGCCCGCCCTCATACGGCAAGGGTTGCTATGGATTTCTTGCAACACCACAACGTTGACTTACTGCCTTGGCCTGCAAATTCACCGGATCTCTCCCCGATAGAGCATGTTTGGGACGAGATGGATCGACGTCAACGCCGTCTTCCTCATCCGCCAGATAACGTCCTTGACCTTGCAACAGAACTTGAGAGAATCTGGCGTGACATCCCACAAGCCTTCCTTGCACGTTTGACAGGCTCTATGCGTCGTTGATGCACTGCTGTTCTCAATGGCTATGGTGGACATACCCGTTATTGAGCTTGTGACATGGTCGTTTGACCCCTGTCCCGCTTGTGGACTCGTGGCGTCATTGTGATTGACTTTTCAATTGAAATTCTCCCGACTTGTTATGGTCTCATGATCCCTCCATTAAAGTTTACATGTACCTTTGACATTGTTATCGTACTTATCAACTGGGATAATATTTTGACAATGCACAGTTTCTTTATGTGGCTAGTATAGTTACATGGTTAATCCTTTCTAGGTCCCTGTGATTGTGTGGAGCAATGGGGGTGAGTGAGTATGGTTTTACACCGCAATATCAAGACGTGGAACACCAGAAATGGGCTTCACGCATTGCCATCATGTGGGGACTCGAACCCGGGTCTTCGGCGTGATGAGCGAATGCTTTAACCACTAGGCTACCGCCTCCGGAGCCATGCCAGTACAAGAAAAAAGGGCGGAAAGGCTCACATCGACACATTATAACAATCATTTAATGTATACTCTCCCCCAAAAAAACGCATATAGGAATTTCAACTGTATTTTTATGTTTATTTTGAAACATTTTGTAGGCTTTATGAGTCAATGAAATATAGCGAAATTGCACACTGGGAATGCAGACTTATCCGTCTTTGGCACCAACTCGAGGAAAGTCAGTTTGAGTGTCACATGGAGACGTGTGGTGGCGCTGAAGTCAATACCTCGTGTGACCACCGTGGGCAACCAGAACTGCACGGCATCGCCTCGGCATCGAACGAATAAGTCTCAGAATCTCGTGTTGCCCAATCGCAGCCCACTCTGCCTGTAGTGCCTGTGCGAGTTGCTGAAGTGTCTGGGGCTGAGGGTTACGGCGTCGCACCCGTCTGTCCAGGGCATCCCACAGATGTTCGATCGGGTTTAAGTCCGGTGATCTTGAGGGCCAGGGGAGCACATTGATGTTGTGATTCTGGAGGAAGTCTCTAGTGTGACGTGCTGCATCTGTGGGGCCTGGCATTGTCCTGTTGAAACAACTCCCTCTGGCGATCAATGATTGGAAGGAGGTGTGGACGTAGGATTTCGTCACCGTACCGTTGAGCTGTCAGGTTGCCCTGGATCATCACCAAATCACTTCTCCTACGGTAGGTGATCGCTCCCCACATCATAACACTTCTCCGGCCGAATCTGTCCACCTGGGGAACGCAAGCGTCGGCGAAACGTTCACGTCGACGTCTGTACACCCGCATTCTTCCTTCGCGTCGTTCCAGTAGTAATCGTGATTCATCACTGAACAAGATTCTACGCCAATTCGGTAGGTTCCAGGCCTGAACGTTGGTGCACCATTGAACTCGATGTCAACGATGTTGTTGTCGAAGCACAGGGACAAAATAAGGTCTTCTGGCACGTAAACCAGCCTCTCTCAACCTGTTCCTGACGGTCTGTGCAGAAGCCTCCTCAATCCGGGTATTTGTCGAGCGGTACTGGTCGCCGTAGCTGTTCGATGACGCAGGTGATGTACCCGGATGTAGCGATCCTGCGCCGCAGTGGTCGCTCGAGGTCGCCCACTACGAGGGGCATCTGCTACCGCATTCTGCCGGCGATATCTCTCCCAGAGCCGTGAAATGGTGCTTCGGTGAACATTCATGCGTCGGGCAACTGCACGTTGAGACTGGCCAGCTTCAAGCAAACCAATGGCGATATGACGGTTGGCTTCACTTAGACGTGGCATTTTGCGTTCGTCAACAATATTCCAAATACATTGAATAATCGACAGACAGCGATCAACCTTTTATACCCATCATTGAGACTATCTGATCCCCAGCTTTCACGTGCATTGCATTTGAATTGTGTATTCTATGACACTACACGCCGAAATTGAAAATCATGCTGTTAAATACGGGTATTTTACGGATGGTGCGTTTTGTTGTGATGTTTCAAAACATAAACACCATAGGACTCATAAACAGAGCAAAACCTTTTGTAAAATGAATCATGTTTTAATTCATTGCTACATGAAATTGCTATTTTCATGATGCGTTTCTTTTTTTTGGGAGAGTATATCATGCATTTATTACACATACAAATACAAAAGATTCAATTTCCTATACATAACCCGCAGCGTAAAAGAATAAATAAATGTGGTTTTACGCCGCTTTTAGCAATATTCCAGGTATATCACGGCGGGGAATCGAACCGGGGTTTTTGGCGTGACGAGCAGACGCTTTAACCATCAGGCTACTTCTCCGCCGGGTAAAAGAAAGTATTCACTTAGAAATTGGATTTTGACCAAAATATTACAACGGCAGAAAACATTCGCCGAAACACTGCAGTTCTGAAATGAGTGATCTAGTTTTACGCCGCATACTGGATTTTAGTTTTCCACATCATGAGCATTGATCTACACAATTGGGATACGATGACATGTGTCAACCAAGTCAGCTGGCCTGACCAACCGATCCCGTTAGTCGCCTCTTACGGCAAGCATGGGTTACTGAAGATCAGTTCTAACCCGGAACTTCACGGGTGCAGTTCTAAAGTCAAACACACAGGCTTTATGTTGTTTGACATGTAACTATGGAGGAATCAATCGAATTCAAACAGAAGTTGATTAATTTTCTATTACTTACCCTTCATGACAAATTACGGGTGGTATTTGTGAGTATTCCAGGGGTATGTAGGGCAGCCATACCAAGGTGGTGAGTTGTGACACAGGTCACTACGGGACAAACGAAACCAGATCTCTCAGTTAATTTCGTCATATTTTCATTTTTGATTTAAATAGTACCACCCACTTATGTGCTGTTGCTTGTGCTTTGAAATCCAAATTCCACGTATAAAAATGTTAAATGTAACTTATTTTCCTCAGATAAAAGCAAAAACGAAATTGAGAGAAATTGAAATTTGATAACAATTTACTTGCAATCTGAGAGGAATACACAAGAATGTGAATATCAACAATGCCGGCGTGGTCTCCATGACTACCCAACAATCTGATTGTCATACTGTTCTCATAGAATTATTGTTGTGATTGCATGAACCACCACAGGTGAATATAACGGTGCCCGCCACCATCACAGTCTGCCAGTCTCCTCCTCGTGCTGGCAAATTAGCGTCTAATTCTAAGCATCGGAATCCTCGGCGCTCATGGAGTGCTTTCGTCAATTCCTTCAAATTTTGATCGGAATGATCTCTGTCTCGAACCTGGTGTCCAAGAAAGTCAAAAAGAAGATCGATGTGGTTCAGTTTGGGGCTCCTTATAGGCCATGTTAATGTTTCGAGAGGGTACTTTTTCAAATGGACAATGGCGGCTCGAGAACTGTGAGGTCTAACGTTGTCATCCAGGAATATCGGACAACTGGCAAGAAAATGGTTATCATCACGGGGCACGACACTATCCAATATTTCGAATTGATTACAGGCATATATTACCCATGCTTAAAAACACTCACCAGATTTTGAAATACATCTTCTCCTTCCTAAAGTATAGCACAGCAACGTTTGACATTCCGAACAAGCCATAACCTACTGGTTGGGACTGGCCGCTGGAGTGGAGTGCCCAGAGAAGAGCGACTTTGCCAGCTCTGCAGCTCACCAGCAGTTGCAGATGAGTTCGATCATCTGTTTAAACGTGATGCCTTCATTTCCGAAAGATCCATTTTTATCCCACATCAATTTCTGCAATGGCCGAATCTCTCAAACATGGAGAACCTTCTCAAATCTAAAGAAACTTAACGTAACGTAACTTAGCAAAATATATATTGTTTCCAAAAAGTTATAAGTAAAAGTCTAATTTGTAACATTTAAGCTTTTTTAATTTGTTATAATATATCTTTGTACATGTATTATAAATAATGTCGATGTCACTTTGTACATCCTTGCTATCTTGGTATTTATTGTATTCATTTGCATTTATTTGTCTCATATACCACCGTTGGGGGATTTCGAGAAAAATTTAAGATGAATATGAAGATAACGTTGACCACTGAGTGTTCCAGGTACTTGTTTCTTTGTTTATTTAATAAACAGGGTATATTTATAATTCATGTGAGGTCTCTTCAAGACCTGATGTGGATAGTGAAGGGAATATAAATGAGTTATTACACAGACGGATGTCACTACGATTGTCAGATACGCTATCTTCAACGAGATGCCAGAGCTGGATATTGGGGTGTAGTGATCATCACGCCAATTGAGTCGGGACAATACGGGTCAATATGGTCGCCCTAAATACGCTGTCATGTTTGTTTATCGTAAACGCAAACATAACCCACACCAATGTACAAACTCGTTTACCCATTCATTGTATAAAGATAAGGTGACCTTTAATCAAGATGGCCGTTATGGCCGCTTTTTCAGAGTGTATGTGTTCGTTCAAGAGTGGCGTTTATTCAAGGATTTACTGTTATACAACTTGTTTTAAATTAATTTCCAGGTGTTATTTGTCTTTGATCTTACTACAACATCAACAGTTGAAACATTTGTTACTTGTGCATTTTTGTTGAGGAGATTTGGGTTTTAGTGTAGGACTCTGCTGAGTTGTTGGACAAAAGAAAGTATTCACCCAAGTTTGACGGTGACTGAGATGAAAGAAACAGCGAGGAGATGTCTTTGTAGTATAGGTATTTAGGTGACATGTTGATATCTGCAGTGGTGAGGGAAGTTCTGGTTGTTAGATCTGTGGTGATTAGGTAGGTGAGAGTCGTGAGTGAGTGAGTGAGTTTAGTTTTACGCCGATTTTTGCAATATTCCAGCAATATCACGGCGGGGGACACCAGAAATGTGCTTCACACAATGTACCCGAGTGGGGAATCGAACCCGCGTCTTCGGCGTGACGAGCGAACGTGTTAACGACTAGGCTACCCCACCGCCCAGGTAAGTGAGAAGTCCTCTGAGTTCCCGGACACTCATGTTTATGGATTTGTGAAAACTGTCCACATACTCCCTCTAGGTTATAATGTGCAAGTTAGTCTGTCATACAGACCCTGAAACAAATATATCAAAGAAAGCCCATGCAAGTCTAGAATATGTGGCAAGACTAGATTTCCACATTCCTGAAAATGAAGAAAGTCTCAGGACTCCTTTTCATTATATTTTATTTTACTTGTTTTATTATAAACTGTCTTTTCTGTAAAATATGTTCATTTCAAAGACTAGTTAGTCTAATGTCTTTTATACGGTCTTTGATCACAGTTTAGGTTTAAGAAAGTTTGATCTCGTTTGTAATTTATTTAGTCAAAGGGGCGGTTGGGTAACCTAGTGGTTAAAGCGTCCGCTCGTCACGCCGAAGACCCAGGTTCGAGTCCCCACATGGGTACAATATGTGAAGCCCATTTCTGGTGCCTCCCGCCGTGATATTGCTGGAATATTGCTAAAAGTGGCGTAAAACCAAACTGACTGACTCACCCAATATTTAGTCAAATCCAGAATCTAGGTGCAAAATTTATTTTACCCGGAAGGTTAGACATTCACATAATAAGTAAGGTTTGCGTAATCTATACAGTATACCCTGGATACAGTTAAATTGAGTAATCATAACGGCATTTTATAAGTTGTATAGATGAAGGAAAACCAAGTTCTATGGATAGTCAACTTCGTTATTGCAATGAGTGCGACGTTTCGGTGTGGGTACTAACATCGTTATCAAGCAAGTGATTAGTACATACACCGAAATAAACAAGTTGACTATCCACAGAACTTGGTTTTCCTTTTTCACAATAATCATAGTTTACTTTTTGTCATGTATCAAGTTTTGAACAGAAGATAAATCTCTTTTATTTAATGCCTTTATTAAATTCAGTTTTACAAATTTTAAAAGTGATTTTCCTCAATTATTCGTCTGGGCTCGGTAAAAAGAGTGTCATTATTCGTTTCGTTTTGGTTTAATACGTATTTTTCTTTTCTGTGACTCAAGTTAAGCAACGATATTTTACTCGTGTTTCATACATTTAGATAACGCCTATCTGTCTGTCTCAAATATTGTATTTGAACTGACCAGCGGTTGTTGGGACGATTTGTTGCGTTAATGTTAAAATTGCAATATCTTTGTACTTAGCTATATCCCCCATTCAAACAGCATGTGAGAATCTTTTCTGTATCTGTTAAGTGTTGGTGTTAGTTAGCGCACCTCATCTAAAATTATACATTTTTATAGCGAAAATATGGTTATTACGAGATTGTTATGTTATGATCTGTAACTACGATTGATAATGATTTTTATATATTCTGTTTCTAGGTGAAATTACAGAAGTACAAACACAACATTGTAACAACATTGTAAACGTGATTCCACTGAATTCGATCGAATGCCTGTTTTTCATGGGAGATAACTCTGACGGCCTAAAATCCACCTATCAACACTCAACCGACGCGTGACACCGCTGTAACCCAGCAGTCCGCCTATCAGAGCCGTAGCTACCATTATGAAAAAAGCCCGGGCTTACACATGATTGTTGCTAAAAGGATTGGACGAGCCCTCAATACTATCTAAATATAAAGCTTTGCAACCCATCGGGCTTACGCGAAAAAAACAACTTTTACCTGGCCATGATTCTCACAGCGATGTGTAAATGGTATTGTCTGTGCCGATGGTTGATAGCATGAATGATTCACGTTGTCGAGATAGGATGACATTCATTCACGCATTACAATTTTAAACCACCCAATCCGCATCTTTCCATTCTTACAACAAAGGTGTACATGGATCCATGTGGGCAACTAAACGAGTCTTTGTGTGTGTATACCATGGTAACTGTTAGGTAGACCATATAGGGGGAATGTCGAATATTTACACAGACATTATATGGTACAAGTGGCTATTCTCACTGATTCCCCACATGGGTACAATATGTGAAGCTCATTTCCGGTGTCCCCCGCCATGATATTGCGGGAATATTGCTAAAAGCGGCGTAAACCACCACTCACTGATGAAAGCCGGGTTGGGTATCGAAGCCTGGTAATACTGCATTATACAGCACTGCTCTTGAAGAGTAAGTCCGACACGTGTATAAAAGTTGCCGTCTTTCTTAATATAGCACCTCTCAACCTCTATTCTATATGCAGAGATTCGTGAAACGGGTAATTTTGAATCCCATACACTTTGTGTGAACATGTCACCAGGGCGATCTAACTTCAGGGCAGCAGCAGAACTGTTCTTGTCACTAAGGTCTAACATCGTCACTAACTAGATATTTTTACTTTAAAAAAATTCCACATTCCTGTTGATAGATATTTATTAATCGCAAGTCATGCGTCTATCCCAAACAGCCTACAGGGGTATAAATTTGTCGATATGTTTTTTTCAGTTCTTGTGTTTGTGACTAACGTTTAACTGATTGTTTGTTCAAGGCAGGCGTTTATCAACCAAGCGTTTATTCAAAGTAGGCGTTTATTCGACGAAGATGCGTAATCAGGATAGCCGCGTTTTCAGAGTATGTGTTTATTCAAGAGTGGTGTTTCTTCAAGAATGTACTGTTATGTTATTCGTCTTAAATCAGTTTTCCACTTGGTTATAAATTATGTTTGTGAGAACGCACCTGCACCAGCATTCCGTCACACACACACGAGGTACGTGGTTATTAAATTAAATACATAAGTTTGTTTGTTTGTGTGTTTGTTTGATGCAACTCTCAGCAATATTCCAGCTATATGGCGGCAGTCTGTAAATACATGAATCCGGACAAGACAATCCAGTGATCAATAGCACGAGTATTGATCAACGCAATTGGGATACGATGACATGTGTCAACCAATCCCGATCCCGTTAGTTGCCTCTTACGACAAGCATGGTTTGTTCTAGATCAATTCTAACCCGGATCGTCACGGGTTTTATGGATAACTTAAACACCTCCGTATACGTTGATATCGCACAGCTATATCGCTACAGTCTGGTTGCTCTGACAGTGTGCCCATTGTAAAGGTATGCCAAACAGTTCTTGGATAGCTTCATGTTATGTCTGTCCGGGATAGTCGCCTCGTTTGTGTTGGATCCCTGATAATACCCTGTAACCATCCCCCACTGTAACTGTGCGGCAGGCAGCCAGTATGGGGGTGATTCACTGGTATACGAGAGTAGATAACGGGTCGTGGATGGTCCGTGCAGCATGTGCATCTGTCATCAGACACCATGGCTTCACCAAACAACCCTTTTACTCACGTCACGACGCCCAGACTGATGCGCAGATAACTAACACTGGGTTCATTAATATCACGGAGGTTATCTGTTAATGCTGCCGTTGAAGATGGTGCTATATATGCACCACTTATACAGCTGTCCCGTACGTTGACTGTGGAACCCCGTTAGTTCAGAAACCTCTCCGTCCGAGCGATTACTGCGCATGCCTGCTGTGTCTTCACACTGGTTTATTGGGGAAAGTACCCCCGGGGTCCACTGCAAGTCACACAAATCCTGAATAGTCACCCACATGCTAATCACAGGAGTCAGTGACCTGTATCCATATACAGACTCTATCAAGACTGCAAGAATACGTAATACGTCGGCTTGTGCCATAAACTATAGGGCATTTGAATCCCAAATACTGACCTCCTGATGTCCCTTGAATACTAAATCCTGACCCCCTGATGTCCCTTCAATACTAAATCTTGACCCCCTGATGACCCTTCAATACTAAATCCTGACCCCCTGATGTCCCTTCAATACTAAATCCTGACCCCCTGATGTCCCTTCAATACTAAATCCTGACCCCCTGATGTCCCTTCAATACTAAATCCTGACCCCCTGATGTCCCTTCAATACTAAATTCTGACCCCCTGATATCCCTTCAATACTAAATCCTGACCCCCCCCCTGATGTCCCTTCAATACTAAATCCTGACCTAAATCCTGATGTCCCCCTGATGTCTCACAACAGATCAGCAATAGCGGTCGGCCATGTAATCTGTGAACTGTATATTATACACGGTGGTATGGGCGGGGTACTTCACTACCTACCCGTGAAGGTCCGGATTAGAATGAACCTTCAGTAACCCATGCTTGTCGTAAGAGGCAGCTAACGGGATCGGGTGGTCAGGCTCAATGACTTGGTTGACACGTGTCATCGGTTCCCAATTGCGCAGATCGATGCTCATGTTGTTCATCACTGGATTGTCTGGTCCAGACTCGATTATTTACAAACCGGCGTCATATAGCTGGAATATTGCTGAGCCGAGCGGCGTAAAACTAAACTCACTCACTCACTTCACTACCTAACGGGAGTGCCTATGCATGCGGCATATACATCAAGGTACATGGAGCGGATCTGAGTGACACTCGTTACAGGCTGGCTGAGTGGACGATTTATCTGAAACAGTTTTAACCTTTCAAGACACGTATTAAAGCAATACACGAAGGCCAATCCAATCAAATAAATCAATAAGTTTCAAATCCTCAGCACATCTTTCAACACAGCGCAGTAATGAGTGTAAGTTAATCTCGTGAACTAATGAAGACAAGAGTAGGTATCGACTCGCTGTCCAATGAAATATTCACTCAAGGCCGGTCATTAATTCTGTCACTCGTCCTGCTCGGCTTGAGAGTGTCATGGCACCATTGTGATGGTATTCCTGTGATAAATATTGTATAAGGTTGATGGTTCGCTCTTCAGCTGGAGCCACGGTATTGTTTGTTCGCCCTTAAGGTCTCTGTTGTGACAGAACAATACTTTCATTATTGATGAGACTACTCCAACCTGGCCCAGATACCCATTGAGAAATAGATCCGGGTTACGTGCATTCACAGATCATCATGTGACTAAGCGTTGACTACCACACATGGGGATACCAGGATAAAGGGTAACCGAGCAACCTTTTCTGGTAGTAAAAGACATTTGTGGTTTGCTTGTTTTGTTTGACATGAACACTAAACGCCGACATATCACTTCAAATAGTTGTATGCAATCTCTCTCGTTATTACGTCAGTTTTCATCTATATGTAAATTATTTTGGTATTCCGACACTCAGCAATATGCCAGCCATATGGCGGCGGTCTGTAGATAATCAAGCCTAGACCAGACAATCCAGTGATCAACAGCATAAGCATCGATCTACGCAATTGGGATACTATGACATGCGTCTACCAAGCCTGACCGCCCGATCACCTCAGTCGCTTCTTACGACAAGCAAGGGTTGCTGAAGACCAATTCTAACCCGGATCTTCACAAGTGGATTGGGTGGTAATGATCGGTGAGTTGGTTCATTGCATACACAACACCAGCGTGGAGAGATGCTCCTTATATCAGTCACTAGTTGGTCAGTTCCAGATGATTTTACAGGTCCCATTCATACGTAATACTGCTGTATATTAGCAAACTACTGTAATGATGTGAATACTGGCGATAGTCGTCTAGGGTCTCGCGCTTCGAACCAGCCAGGGTTTGATAGTTCTGGAATCAAATCCCACATTCGGCCTTAGTATCATTCTTTGTCTCACAGCCCCTGTTAGTCTGTCGTACAGACCCTGAAGTAAATATATCCAAGAAAGCCCACGCAAGTCTAGAAAATGTGGCAAGTTTAGATTTCCTCAGCTTCTGAAAATGAAGAAAGTCTCAGGGCTCCTTTTCCTTATTTTTTTTTACTATGAACTTTTTTTCAGTAAAATATGTTCATTTCAGAGACTAGTTGTTAGTCTAAGCCCTTGACAGTGCTTTGTGTGGCCAGTGTGGTAAATAGCCACGACATCATTTTAGAAGTTTCGCCATCATTAAGCTGGCACGTTTGCGTCTTTACCGATGTGCCTCAGAGCAATGATGCACCATATTTACCCACATATCACTAAAGAATGTAAACTATCTGCCGTATCGTGATCGGGAAACGTTTGCACTAACCTAACTTGACCCCATATTCCAAGCACGTCACTGCCAATACCTGTATTACGCATAAGCCCATACGTGTACTATGGAACGAGGTTCAGACCAAGTTGACGAGTATGAACGACTCCAGTTGTCAAGAAATTAATTTCTTCCTGCATTATTTATGAATTAAAAATGGACCCTTTATCACTTTGACATGAACACTAAACGCTGACATAGAGTCGTATCCAAACTCACTCGTTATCACGTAAGTTTTAATCTATATGTAAATTATTTTTGTTGTATCTGTTACTATTCCTTTAACACAAACGTTATTGCTTTCCGCGTCTAATGAGTTAAGTTGGACAGATCTGTTGAATTACAGTTGCCATGGCACCCAATATGTGTCGAATGTAAGTATATCTCCAATATCCTGTTCAGGGCAATGTGGGCGATCTGGTCACAGAGATCTCAACTGGCAACAAGCCGCTCTCTTCACCCTCACCCTTCAGTGTAAACATTACCATGAGTTTATGGTACACTGTTAAACTATTACACTACACAACGCCACGCCACACCACACCACGCCACGCCACGCCACGCCACGCCACGCCAAAACCACACCCACTCCACATCATAATACACCATACCTACGACCACTTACTTTCTCTCTAACCCTACCCCTTCATTTTCACTTGAATCACTATATTTTTATTCGTTCTTCTCTCTTTTTGTAGTTAAACAAATTAAAATGTCGATTGACCATATTAAACAGATTCTTATGAAATGTATAGTCTGTTTGCAGTGACTTTAAACAAAAAAGTAAATCAAATAAAGTGAAATTAAGATTGCGAATCCTCATAATTTTACCTTGCCAATTGAACATTTAAATCTCAAAATTTTATTCAAATTAGGATAAAAGTTGTTTAACAAACGATCATAGATTCAAATCGCTATTATTGGTTTGTATTACAAGGGGGTAAGCGCAGTAGTTGGAACAGTGAAACAAATGCACGTGTGGTACGTGAAGAGCGTTAACTTATAACAAACCTTGTCGTTTTCGGTGTTTCATTTGATGTGCATACCCCATTGTAATACAAACCAATAATAGCCATGTGAAACTATGATCGGTTGTTAAACAACTTTTATCCTAAGTCGAATAAAATTCTGAGATTTAAATGTTCAATTGGCAAGGTAAAATCATGAGGATTCGCAGTCTTAACTTCACTTTTTTTGTTTTACTTTTTGGTTTAAAGTGACATTCATCGGTACGTTTTCACTGCAAACAGACTATAATGTGTTACATATACATTGACATATAGGATATCTTAAACTCAGGAATCACGAGACCTCCGTTGGTCAATATATTCGTACATATCCAATTCTGATTAGAACTTTCCTTCATTAAGCTATGAACTACACACCCTTCTCTACAGGAATATGAAACCGTCCACTCACACATCAGTTAAACTCCGTTGCCGATTTTCGTGAAGACGGACAGGCACATGTTTTAGGTTTCTGTTGTTCTAAACTGGATTTTACAATCACCAACGAAATATCCCAGGCAGGAAACTGTTGTATCCTTGAATGTCGGTACATGTTTTCGGTGCTAATGTCCTGAAAGTCAAGTAAAATTTGGCATGCTTCCCAATTAGTGTCAAGTTATGAACATTGAAAATGTATAGTCTTTCTGCACAAATTGTGCATATCAGATATCCATCCAGAACGGTCCATGAACCCACAGGTTTCCGACCATGACTCAAGACACATAGTCAGCACAAGATCTCAGCTCGAAAACAAGACACACCCAGGTCAAGAACAAGACACACCCAGATCGAGAACAAGTCACACCAAGATCGAAAACAAGTCACACCAAGATCGAGAACAAGTCACACCCAGATCGAGACCAAGACACAGCCAGCTCAAGAACAAGACACACCCAGATCGAGACCAAGACACACCCAGATCGAGACCAAGACACACCAAAATCGAGAACAAGTCACACCCAGATCGAGAGCAAGAAACATCCAGACCGAGACAAAGACACGCCCAGATCGAGGCCAAGACACCTCTAGATCGAGACCAAGACTCGCCCAGATCGAGACCAAGACACACCAAGCTCAAGAACAAGACACCCCCAGCTCAAGAACATGACACACCAAGCTCAAGAACAAGACACACTCAGCTCAAGAACAAGACACACCCAGATCGAGACTTAGTCACACCCAGATCGAGACCAAGACACACCCAGATCGAGACCAAGACACATCCAGATCGAGACCAAGATACACCCAGATCGAGACCAAGACACATCCAGATCGAGACCAAGATACACCCAGATCGAGGCCAAGACACCTCTAGATCGAGACCAAGACACGCCCAGATCGAGACCAAGACACACCAAGCTCAAGAACAAGACACACCCAGCTCAAGAACATGACACACCCAGCTCAAGAACAAGACACACCCAGCTCAAGAACAAGACACACTCAGCTCAAGAACAAGACACACCCAGATCGAGACTTAGTCACACCCAGATCGAGACCAAGACACACCCAGATCGAGACCAAGACACATCCAGATCGAGACCAAGATACGCCCAGATCGAGACCAAGACACATCCAGATCGAGACCAAGACACGCCCAGATCGAGACCAAGACACACCCAGCTCAAGAACAAGACACACCCAGCTCAAGAACAAGACACACCCAGCTCAAGAACAAGACACACTCAGCTCAAGAACAAGACACGCCCAGATCGAGACCAAGACACACACAGCTCAAGAACAAGACACACACAGCTCAAGAACAAGACACACCCAGATCGAGAGCAAGACACACCCAGATCGAGACCAAGACACACCCAGTTCAAGAACAAGACACACACAGCTCAAGAACAAGACACACCCAGCTCAGGAACAAGACACACCCAGATCGAGACCAAGACACACCCAGCTAAAGAACAAGGT
This sequence comes from Haliotis rubra, assembly GCF_003918875.1. Classification (NCBI taxonomy): domain Eukaryota; kingdom Metazoa; phylum Mollusca; class Gastropoda; order Lepetellida; family Haliotidae; genus Haliotis; species Haliotis rubra. The sequence goes on from NW_025767021.1 coordinate 546,092, forward strand.
ATACCCAGATCGAGACCAAGACACACCCAGTTCAAGAACAAGACACACCCAGCTCAAGAACAAGACACACCCAGCTCAAGAACAAGACACACCCAGATTGAGACCAAGACACTCCCAGCTCAAGAACAAGACACACCCAGATCGAGACTAAGTCACACCCAGCTCAAGAACAAGACACACCCAGATCGAGACCAAGACACATCCAGATCGAGACCAAGATACGCCCAGATCGAAACCAAGACACATCCAGATCGAGAACAAGACACGCCCAGATCGAGACCAAGACACACCCAGCTCAAGAACAAGACATACCCAGCTCAAGAACAAGACACACCCAGATCGAGACCAAGACACACCCAGATCGAAACCAAGACACACCCAGTTCAAGAACAAGACACACCCAGCTCAAGAACAAGACGCACCCAGCTCAGGAACAAGACACACCCAGATCGAGACTTAGTCACACCCAGCTAAAGAACAAGACATACCCAGATCGAGACCAAGACACACCCAGCTAAAGAACCAGACATACCCAGCTCAAGAACAAGACACACCCAGCTCAAGACCAAGACACACCCAGATCGAGACCAAGACACACCCAGTTCAAGAACAAGACACACCCAGCTCAAGAACAAGACACACCCAGCTCAAGAACAAGACACACCCAGATCGAGACCAAGACACACCCAGCTAAAGAACAAGACACACCCAGATCGAGACCAAGACACACCCAGCTCAAGAGCAAGACATACCCAGCTCAAGAACAAGACACACCCAGCTCAAGAACAAGACACACCCAGCTTAAGAACAAGATACACCCAGATCGAGACCAAGACACATCCAGCTCAAGAACAAGACACACCCAGCTCAAGAACAAGACACACATCCAGCTCAAGAACAAGACACACCCAGATCGAGACCAAGACACACCCAGCTCAAGAACAAGACACACCCAGCTCAAGAACAAGACACACCCAGATCGAGACCAAGACACACCCAGCTCAAGAACAAGACACACCCAGCTCAAGAACAAGACACACCCAGATCGAGACCAAGACACACCCAGCTCAAGAACAAGACACACCCAGCTCAAGAACAAGACACACCCAGCTCAAGAACAAGACACACCCAGCTCAAGAACAAGACACACCCAGCTCAAGAACAAGACACGCCCAGATCGAGACCAAGACACACCCAGCTCAAGAACAAGACACACCCAGCTCAAGAACAAGACACACCCAGCTCAAGAACAAGACACACCCAGATCGAGAACAAGACACATCCAGCTCAGATCGAGAACAAGACACACCCAGCTCAAGAACAAGACACACACCCAGCTCAAGAACAAGACACACACACACACCCAGATCGAGAACAAGACACACCCAGATCGAGACCAAGACACAACCAGATCGAGAACAAGACACACCCAGCTCAAGAACAAGACACACCCAGATCGAGAACAAGACACACCCAGATCGAGACCAAGACACACCCAGCTCAAGAACAAGACACACCAGATCGAGACCAAGACACACACAGCTCAAGAACAAGACACACCCAGCTCAAGAACAAGACACACCCAGCTCAAGAACAAGACACACCCAGCACCAGGACCCAGCACCAAGACACACCCAGCTCAAGAACAAGACACACCCAGCTCAAGAACAAGACACACCCAGATCGAGACCAAGACACACCCAGCTCAAGAACAAGACACACCCAGCTCAAGAACAAGACACATCCAGCTCAAGACACACCCAGCTCAAGAACAAGACACACCCAGTTCAAGAACAAGACACACCCAGCTCAAGAACAAGACACACCCAGCTCAGGAACAAGACACACCCAGCTCAAGAACAAGACACACCCAGCTCAAGAACAAGACATACGTACACATCTTACGACTAAGACACAATCCTAGATTCAGACCAAGGCACAGACCAAGCTCGAGACCAACTTGCAGATCCATCTCAAGACCAACACACAGATCCAGCTCGAGACCAAACCATAGAAACAGATCAAGACCAAGACACAGTTCCATCTCAAGACCAAGACACAGTTCCATCTTGAGAACAACACACAGAGCCAGAGGTTCATCTGGATCGTCCACCTGGAGATCCATTACAAGGTACAGACACGGTCTCGGGGCAGTCTCAGAACCAATCACAGACACAGACACGCCACTTCCGAACCAATCCTAACACCCCTGCCCTAGCCTCTGTGGAAGAGTTCCCTAATTCTCACCCCCTCTTCTGTCAAATACTCTTTTCTAACTTAACCTTGTACCTCCATCTCCGATTATCTCGCCCACTCCCCGATGCTCCGACCTCCTTAGGTTCTGTCCCGAGGATATGATTGGGTTTCAAAAGAACCTCTGACCTTTTCATGTGGGGATGATGTATATGTTTTGATTGGGGCCTGACATTAGTGTGATCACCCGGGACCCAGATGGTTGGAATCAAACGGACACATGGCTTACACTGCGGCGAGGTAGCTGAACACACCATGGGTTATAGCTAATAATGACGTCAAACGTTAAGTGGCCTGTCACCGCAGAGTAATGATTAATAACTTCATACAGGAGTTTTGGCGTTTTCTGATATTAACAATGCTTAAATTTACACACGGTCTGTTTTAAGAAGGCTTAGGGCATACATTAAGCCGATACAATAACTGCCAAACATCCGATCTGAAGCCTTCAAGATATGTCAGTACAGATAGGATTTTGACACAACGTTCGAAAATGTGTTCGCTTTATATATAAAATATAAAATCTTAAATCTAATACCAGGATGTGACATAAATACAAATTCGAGACCTGAATGTTCGACCAGACCAAGAAATTCACTCGAAACAAACGTAAACTCATTCAAGTTATATGATCAGTTTAAGTGGATGTGTTAAAGGCTAACTGCCAGAACGGTTTGTACCTCATGTGGTGAGGTTATAAAGATAAACAATAGCTCTGCAGGCATTGCATGTATTACAGCTGGCGTACGTATATGTATATGTTCTGTGAAGAACCAACAGGAGTACTACTGACAGGAGTGCATAGTGTTTTAGAGTTGACGACGGAAACAACTGTGTAACGTTCATGTTTAACGCTTTTATGAGGTGATGTCTGTTTTGTTTATGGAAACAACTGATTTTGTTTCGTTTTTCCACTACCCATCGATCAAATCTGCAATTATTATAACGCGAAAACCGTATGGGTGGTGTAGCGATTATGGAGGCAGCTTGTGGCAGGATGCCAGCAACTAAGGAAGAGCATCAGTGCCACAGCCAAAACAATGTTTATCATCTACTTGGGAGTTCATCTGTGTAGATGATACTTACATCAATGTAGAAGATAAGTTTCATGTATGAAGAAGCTAAGTACCATGTACATGTGATATTACAGTAGTGCGTATCTACTCAAACCGTAATATTGCATTATGAATTTGCGATCCTTGTTGGATATATATCATGCAAATATGATATGTTTAAATGTTTAGCAGTACGGTGGTCGTATAGTTTCATTTGGCCTTTTCAGCGTTTGATGAAATTATGTCGAACTATCAGCGTTAAAAGAAACAACCTCAAATACAAGCATTAAACAAAACATCTACATGAAGAGTATTGAATGTTGTATTGAACGTTGTATTGGATGTTGTATTGGATGTACCTCAATAAAGACATACCAAGGTTGAAAGCGCAAAAACGCGGTCATTGTTAAGTAAGCCACGGCTTACATAAAGCAGACAGGGAACTATTGTTTCTTGAGAAATTATGGTTACCAAAGTCTATAATTCGATAGTTTCTACTACGTAAGTTATACTATCATGTACGTACATATAAGTAGCATCTACGTGGATGAAAGTATCTTCGACGTACATGGTGCATGTTTTTAGACAGTGGCACTAATACCCTTCCATAAGTCTTGTCTATTAGCCAAAGGATTCTGTTTATACTGGCAGCCGTATCACAACCATTTGTAATGAACAGCTAATTACTGAACAACTGTGCCAACAGTTAAACTGAAAAACTGGATTTCACCCAATGCTTGGGCTCAAACAGGTTCGTTAAAGATACAACGCAAACATGTTCCGTCATAAACACTTTTGTGTCTGTTAAAAGGCTATTCTGTATTCCCTATATATATATTCGGAGTAAAAACGTTAGTGTAGTGTTATGCTTAACAGACTGTTAAATCATGAGAACATCGTATTGCTTCGTTTAGCAGAGATTTCTAGCCTGTCATACAGACCCTGAAGCAATATATCCAAGAAATCCCACGCAAGTCTAAAAAATGTGGCATGTCTAGATTTCCACAGTTTCAGGAAAATGAAGAAAATCTCAGGGCTCCTTTTCATTATATTTTATTTTTTTCACTTTGAGCTTTTGTTTCTGTAAAGTATGTTCATTTCAGAGACTAGTAGTTAGTTGTGGTTGTGTATGTACTGTACACTAGGGGTTGTGACAACACTGAAAGAGTCTGCACACAAAGTTGACTCCAAGGTTTGTACACCCGGTTACAGGTGGGCTCGATCCCGTCACCTCAAACTCGCTGGATCACTAGCCTGGCGCCTTAGCCAGCTCGCCCACCGCGCCCACCGCGCCCCACATGGTGCCTGCACCCACGCACCTGCACAGCGCCAGTAAGTGACCGGATGTACGGAAGTTCACGAGTAAATTGTAACCGTCTTCACCTCTTGGTCTGTTTTTCTATTCATTCGTTATATGTATCACACTACTTATGAGTCACAACGACACTATGGGCCGTTGTTAGTGTGATCATAGTGTGTTATGATACATAATGTACCGATTTTAAAACGCGTGAAATAGTAAAGTCTGAGAGGTTTCAGCCAGTAGGACATGCGTTTACCAATATGTTCATTATCAACGCTTTAGAATTGGCAGAGAACTAAATAGTGTAGAGGCGAGAAGTTTGATTTTTTTCTTTTCGAATTCTGATAACCAGGCGAGTTCAGTTGCGCCTCGTTCCAGATTACGTAATTGACGTTAAAACTTTCTGAGATCTTTGTGATTACATTGGGAGGCTGCTTAAAATGACTTTTGTAATCTGACGGGCAAAAGAACGTATACCCTTTAAAAATGGATTTTACCAAAAAATTACAAATGTTATTAACAGTCGCCGAAACACAGCAAACGGAAGCTCCAAAACACAAATACCTAGTTCTTGTTGGTTTAATTTGTAGCCATCGTAAAATTTGGATTACACATTTTTTCGACCGGCAGTGTATTTTACAGTGCCGACAAACAACGTGTGTTTTCAGATTTATATTTCTTGATGTTCGGATATTTCATTTGCAACTGATGGCCTTTGCCGGCTGTTCCGGGGTTCCAAATGAAAACACATGATTTTTATTGCCTAAATGGTATCCATATGACGTCAAACAACGGCCTGTACTACGTCAACAATGTTGCAGGAATCTCGTGCTTCATGCGGGTTTTGTCTGGGGGGTTTTGTTGGTGGGAGAGCGTTTGGTTTTGTTTGTTTAGGTTTTTGTTTTCTTGTTGGTAGTGTGTGTGTGTGTGTGTGTGTGTGTGTGTGTGTGTGTGTGTGTGTGTGTGTGTGCGTGCGTGTGCGTGCGTGCGTGCGTGCGTGTGTGTGTGTGCGCGCACGATATAATATGTCTCGTGTTTTGGTGCATACTCTCACTTGGACGACAAGTTTAAGAACAGCGTTTAACTGAAGGTGTAGCACTTTTCAAAGACAGTGACAACACAAGGCAGTTTCCTCTACATACTGTATAATAGGTATATAAGGGATTGTTGCTGAGATATTGAAGGACCACAGGTCCTCGTGTCTTTGCGAGGTTTAGAGATTTTTAAAAAAAGAAAAATTGAGATGACCACCGGCTCGAAATGCCTCACAGTACAATACATAATGTCATAAGGCATTGTACTGTGAGGCATTTCGAGTCGGGGGTCATCTCAAAAAATTATTTTTCTTAATCTTTAATCTTCGCAAATACACGAGAGCCTGTGGGGAGGACACCTCAACTCATCTCCATTGAACTTTTAACAGCTGTCAACAATCTTCAATCAGTACATCTGTTTTTATGGAATATCAATACTTTGGTGAGTTAATATTTTAGATTTGTCACCCAATATCTAAACCGTAACAATACTCACTCGAGCTTAGAGCGATCTACGCAATTGTAATACGGGGACATGTGTCAACCAAGTCAGTGAGCCTGGCCGCCCGATCCCTTTCGTCTTCCCTTACGACATGCGTGGGTTGCTGAAGATCAATTCTGACTCGGATCTTCACGGGTAAGTACGGGTATGGTGCGCATGTACCACGGATAAAATCGACCCGAATTTATCACACAAAACCACGCCAGCATATCCTTGCACGGCCAGGGGACGCAACTTTGCATAGAGAGCTGTGACACATGAGGCTACGAGAAACCTTTTTCACTACAGCGTCACAAGTACCTCTCTGTGTGTTTTGTGTTCGTAACTTTTCTGTATGGCTTTGTCTGGTCTGTTAAAGAACCATTTCATACACACAAAAACATCCAAACCACGTTGGCAAAATTGCATTTAACACAGATTTAATTATATTTTTTCAGTTAGTCATTTTCTAAACATTTATAAAAGAAGGATATTTTGGGTAACTTCTTTGTCACAGAACAAAGACCCTTTCAAATATGACACCACTGTAACGCCCGACCCATCCCGGCGCATCAGGAGATACGAATGTCCCCCAGACTCTCAGTCTCTCGAGGGTTGTTTTTATAGGGTCAGATAAACAACCCCTTTGCCCTCCCACGTAATCAAAGCCATGAATCCATTGATGGTGACCACTAGACGACAAGCAGTCTGACCGTACAAGAACTTGAAGCTGACATACATGAATATACATATCTATCCGCCCACAAGATACGGTAATGTGGCGTGATGCCTTCAGACCAGGCATATGATGAATACGGTCATTCACAATAGGTCAATATGCAATTTGCGGACACATAGCCCTTATTGTCTGTCCTTTGTATTGTGACTGACCAAAGGCGTTTGTAGTGTGAATGAATATGGTTTTATGCCGCATTTAGCACGTAGCCCTTGTCTGTCCTATCGTCTTCGAAATATTTATTGTGACTGACCAAAGATGGTTGTCGTGCGTAATGTGCATGAATATGGTTTTTCGCCGCACGAATGCAGCAATATACCGACGGGGACACCTGAAATGGGCGTCACACATTGTACCCATCTGGGGAATCGAACCTGGGCCCGTGGCGACACGAGCGAACACTACCTACTAGACTAACCCGAACTTGTAGAACGTGTGAATGGTCAACATGTGAAACATGCCATATTTTGACTGAAGCTAAACCAAAAACATTTATATAATTGTATCCAATGGAGATTGAGGCGAACGTCATGAGTATCGGATTGTCACAGTGTGCGGCCATTGCGACATGTCGTGCCAGACACCGTGATCTGACAGACTGAGTGAGTGAGTTTAGTTTTACGCCGTTTTCAGCAATATCATAGCATTATCAGGGTGGGGACACACGAAATGGGGTCAAAACAATCTACCCAAATGGGGCATCGAACCCGGTTTTCGGCGCGACGAGCGAACGCTTTAACCAGTAGGCTACCCCACCGTCCTTGATCTGACACAGACTCGACTGTATGAACAAGATACATCTGTGGATCTGGGCGTAAAATGGCGCTTACTAAATGCATGCAGAATATATATATTCTGTTCATGTACGTAATGTTATGATTATTCTACACTTACGACCATTGCAGCTTTAAGGGCACAACATACGTATGTCCATCTATCAGCTGCCCATCCCTGGTACAAACGATACAAATTTCAAGGTTTTACGTGATGATGGAATATGTTAAAATGTTGAAAACGAACTTTAATTTCAGCACAAGACTAAAAAAAATTCAAGGTTTTACGTGATGATGGAATATGTTAAAATGTTGAAAACCAACTTTAATTCCAGCACAAGACTAAAAAACTTTATTCGGTTTAACTTCAGAAGAGTTAATTTCTTAAAAACTTAAAATGTTATGCATACATTACCCAAGAGAGCGACAAATACAATCTTACGCCTTGATCGTATCACAGTTTTTATTTTTCGTCTCGGCTGTGTTAGTTATTCAGGAATCCTGTCTTAAATCAACCATATCTCACTGCTGATATGGAAAGCTCATAAACTTTACCGTTTTTAAAGATTTTTTAGAGCTGCTGCGATTAAGTTTTGGAGTCTCACCATCCAAATATGGCGACCGACGATCCGAAATTCAAATGAAGTGATTACTGCTGCAAACTAGCTTGTCATTTATATAGATTGAAGCATGTACGAATGGTAACGTGTCATTGAGTGCTTTCGGTGGAATTACACTCGATGTTTATCTGAATGTCCATGAGGTGGATGGCTGTCGTTGTTGCTGCATGCGTCTCCTCCCTCTACTTGCAACTGTTACACTTGATATGGGTGTGGTAGACTACAGCATGTCTCGCCAATTTACAGTGGTCGTTATTTTCCCGTTACTTTTGTGAAAAATGAGAAGAGGTGAACTGAATATGTAGATAGCATCAAGTTTTAAGTAATTCCCTGGATCGTCACGCATGAGGGGGAGCAGAGAATCACTCCCTGGGACACGGCGTTGACCGATGGTGACCTAGGGTACCCAGACGCCAAGAACACGGCCGAGTGGTGAGTGAGTGAGTGAGTGAGTGAGTGTGTATGATAATACGGCGCGTTTTACAATATTTCAGCAATAGCGAAAAAGACAAAGGGCTTTGGGCATGCACATGGGATGGACTATAGCACTATATAAATAATAATAATTATATGATAATAATAATAACAACTCAAGAAACGGACTTTACACATTGTAACCATGTGGGGAATCGAACTCGAGTGACGGGCGAACTGCTTAACTGCTCAGAAGTGGATATAACAGGGGTGCATCAGTAACCCATGCTTATTGTAAGAGGCGACTAACGGGATCGGGTGGTTAGGCTCGCTGACTTGGTGGACACATGGCATCGGTTCCCAATAGCGCAGGTCGATGCTCATGCTGTTGATCACTGGAGTGTCTGGTCCAGACTCGAATATTTACAGACCGCCGTCAAATAGCTGGAATATTGCTGAGTGTGGCGTAAAACTTAGCTCACTTACTCACTATAGTTTGATGAGTATAGTTACCCGATACAAATTCATTTTACATTTATGGAAATGGATTTCTAAATATAATATCAAGTCCGATCTTCAGCAGTTAGCCATTACCTTTTTGGGGAAGTACGTTGTATCATTAAAGGGAGGTAATAATCACTATTTTCTTACATAAAGACATGTTTTTGTTAATACTGACATGTCTCAACCAAGCATAGATGAAAAGAAAACGGATGAAAATAGGTTCATTTATCGCGTCTCCATGGCGATAATATCGATAGTTTAGTGTCCATATACTACCTTTGTTTGGTTGTTGTTTAACGCCGCACAGTATTCCAGCGATATGACGGCGGTATGTGCAAAACTATGTTAGACCAGACAATCCAGTGACTGACATTATGAGCATTGTTCTACGTAACTGGGATAGAATATCATATATCAACTAAGTCAGCGAGGTGCATCTCAATTATGATCAATATCTCACACGGATCTTCAAGGGTTCAATATCTTATATTATATAAGTTGATAATTAAACCTGTCATGTATTACCATAGGCTATGACCAATCATGATTGTGGTTAGATTATTCGATTTCAATTAATACTTGCTTTTTGCTTTTTTGTATTAATTCAGGGGCGGATACAGCTTTTTGAGAAAGGGGGGTTGCACACAATTGAGAAAGGGGTGGGTGGATGGGTGTACACACATCATTACCACCCGAGTTTCAATGGATCAGCCTATGTTAATGTATACGATGAATAGACAATCGAGCGCAGGGCGAGCCTGAAAACGGTTTACTCCAAGAGGGTTACTGTTAAGGGATGCAAACATTACGATCAGTCAGCCATTACGGTATTCGCATGTGTCATTGTGATCTAAGTGTACGTAACGTCAACAACTTCATCACCCACACCTCTAACATATCGCACTGACGGATTTCCGACCTCATACACCTACATGACGCTGCACAACCCGATCGTGAACAGAGGTTGTCTTATATACACGTAACTTTGCACACGGCGCTCTCACGGAACGGAAGAAATCGAGGACATCCGAATGATGTCAGTCATAGATGAATATAGCATTAAGGATATTGTGACGGTACGAGTTTTCGGGAGTAGTCTTGACTATCTTGAAAATGCATGCTGTCTGACCCGTGTGGATAATGTAACTGATCATGGTTTACATACAGCGAATCATTCGTGAACAAATCGTGTTATTCCGGGGCCATTCGTGACCAACTCGTATTATTCCGGGACAAGCCGATTAGCGAGATTACGGAGAGAGACGAGTGGTGACGAATGCTAGCGATTTCTACCTCGGCCAGGATAACCAAGTCGCGACATGGAAGTTATTTGGGTTGGGAGATGGGGGAACTGGGGTTTCGGGTGGTTGGGTGGGTTCTATGAGGTGCCACAACTCGATGACCAAAGCTGTGTCCTCCAGTTATGCCAGGATCTTTGGTTTGAATCCCAGACGGGCCCTGATAAAGATCCCTGATTTGTCTACGGAATTGGTTTATGGTTCCCTTTGGTCCCTAGTTCCAGTCGTATCTATAGGTCGCAGGCTTCACTACTAGCAGTGTTCGAAATAACTGCCTGCCCGCTAGCAAAATGCTAGGTGACCTTTGCTCGGGCCTTTCAAAAGTTGCTGAAGCTGGCCCGCCTGGCTAGTGATAATTTAGGAGCTGATCATGTCCTCAAAAACACAAACAAATAGTCAAATGCAAGTTGTTACAAATAACTATCTAAATCGTAAGCAGTAACGTCATTGGTCAGATTCTGAAGTGCCAGAGTATGACCATAGTCAAATGCAAGTTGTTACAAATAACTATCTAAATCGTAAGCAGTAACGTCATTGTTCAGATTCTGAAGTGCCAGAGTATGACCCCAGTGAAGCCATTCGCCACTGGTTGAAAGTAAAACCCAGGCGGCTGAGGAGGGTTTAGTATGTCTCACAGTCCCTCAACCACATTATTGTCCCTAATGCCTAGCCCTCCCTGCAGTGCTAAACCCATAAATGATTTCCTCAGGTTCCTGAATCTCTGGGTTCACTGGGTCTCCTTTTCAATTTAAATGGGTTTATTTGTTACTATCAAAATTATATATATTCAGGGACTAATCATTATTCTAGTCTGTTCTCTAACCAGCAAAAAACAGATGTATACAAGAACAATGCTCCATGCAACAGCTGTGGGGGAGATGATTTTTAGTCCTAATGTCTGTGTCCTGTTCGTACACAATGGACCAGCACTCAAAGTAAAGTCAGTCGTCTTCCTGACATTGTGTCACTGACGGGAAATACAATAAAAAGGAGCCCAGGGACTTTCTTCATTTTCAGAAGCTGTTGAAATCTAGACTTGCCACATTTTCTAGACTTGCGTGGGATTTCTTAGATATATTTGCTTCAGGGTCTGTATGACAGACTATCATTCCCAATGAGAGTGGACAATTGCAGTCGTTGAGTTTGCAAGATGCGATTCATGAGGCCAAAAGGCACTTTTAGATCTTTAAATACATTAATGATAACAAGTAAAGTATAGAAAACTAACACGTCATTGAAACAAATGCCTAGTATGGATTGACATACATGGGTAGGGGGACGGTTTTTCTGGTGTCGGTGAGTGACGTTCCCGTCAATAAAAGCTGCCTCTAAGATGACCACCGCTACCACAAGTCAAATGTAGTTAAGTTTTGAAAGCAGTCAGGAACTGTTTACGAAAAACCCATCAAGTACGCATGTGCAAACATACAAAATTGTAATGTAAGCAACAAACAATTGTCGCGTGTAATTTACGTTATGTCAGATTGTATTACCCACAACTAAAATCTAGAAACTGTTACAATATCAAATTGAGTGAGTGTGTGAGTTAAAATTTAGTCACTTTGGCAATATTTCAGCCATATCGTGACTAAAACAGTTAATATGTAACTACTTTATAATGTTATAGTATAAAATCTGTCGCCAAAGGACAGTAAACAACTAGCATATCACAGTTAGAGATTTAAAACTAGCATTGAACTTAAAATCATATACTATATAGTACAATACAATATAAAAGCTGGCTATAGATCACAGCAACTGAAGGTAGACCGCCATACTAGTGCCATGGGGACTTGCAGTACATTTGCTTCCTGCATGGGCCCTAGCTGGATTTACATCATCCCTTCAGCTGTTAGCAATTTAGATGTAATTAGCCATACATTAAAAATACACATATGCTACGATTAAAAAAGTGGAGAGTTTAAATTTACTTTGAATGTTTTGGGACTTACGTACCCTCTCAGGAGGACAATAATTTTACAGTGTTACAATACCAAAAAATGAATGATATAGTTTAGACAACAAGCAGGTTATGTCCACGAGAGATACAGGTTAGTTGTACACAGACCAGTAATGTTCGCTTTAAAGACCGACTTTTTAAGAACGTAATCATACGTGACTGTGATGATATTGTGACGTTGCTACGAGGCGTTATGAACCAACATTTCCTTCTATAGTTTAATACAGCGTCGACGCAGATAGACAGCCTCAGAACCCGGATGATCACTTTAGATAAACAAAATGTAATTTACGTTTTGTAATTTACGTTTAATTGACAGTTATAAATGGTCCATGACGTTACGTGGCAAACCCCAAAACACCAAACATCACGTGTTGATACCCGTTTGACTTTCTGCATGCGAGCAGAGCAGAGCTCATTCTATGGATTCCATTGTTGATCATGCCACTTTTCGACCCTAACTTAAATTACTAAAGGAGTTAGGTAAATTTCATACGAATATTTCTTTCGGAATTATTACTTAAGATGATAAAACGATTTAACATGTTGATGAAATTGAAGAGTACGTTTTGTTAACTACACAGATTGTTCTTTAATTTACTCTAAATAAGGATAGATCCAAAAGTAAACAAATGTTTTATTCCAATGTCTCATGGTGTAATTGTTACTTGTAGATGTCTCAATGTTGCACGACTGCCTCGGCCATGATTTCAGAAATATGTTACATATCTGGAGCAAACATTTTTACTGGTTTTGTCATCTATGGCGTTTGATCAAAATTTAGTCTTTGAATTTAACCAGAACGTAAGTTACAACGTAATATACGTCGTGCAGTAGAACTGTAAGATGGTCAAGGTGTTGAACTGTTAAAGCCAAAATATATTCATTCACAGTTTGTATGATTCCATGGCGTTTTCGTGAAAGGGAACGTTATATTTTCAGGCTTCTGATTTTAATCTTCGATACAATGTAAATGTGCTATGCGTGGTTCAGTCAATTCTGGACCTTGAACAGGTATTATGTGGCGTCAACAGTGTGAAATACGCTTTACTGAATACACATTCTTTATGTTTTTCAGATGTATTAATTGTTTCATTATTTGATGTTTGAATCAAAACAAGAACCAAAGTTCATTTTCTCGCGGTTTATGTTGGTACTACTAGTGACCCATGAACCTTACTAGTGCTGCAAGTTTAATAATGTTCACTGAGTGCGGAAAAAATACAGACTGTTCATTTACAAGTTGTAGTTTTGGAAAATATACATTTTTTTTTACTTGAAGTGATTTTGGTTTTTTTCACTATCCTCTCTGAATTGTGCAGTTTCGTTGGGAATGACTGGATGACTGAAGTCCGTAAGATAATTTAATATGAAGATAATTTGAATATATGGGTATTCTTAGAGTGTGTCCCATCAATGACAGAGGCTCAGAGTTAATATTCTGAAACAATTATTTTGTGAAAAGAATACTCTAATTATTCTCATATGCGCTGTTTTATTGTCTATAAATTATCATAAATTATTCGGGTCAGTAAGGTGTCTGAAGGGCTAGTGATATTTTTGGGCCATTAGCCCCACCGGCTAGTGGCAGTTTGAATCTACATGTATTTCTAACATTGATTCGGGCGGTGGGGTAGTCTAGTGGTTAAAGCGTTGGCTCGTCACTCCGAAGACCCGGGTTCGAATCCCCACATGGGTACAGTGAGTGAAGCCCATTTCTGGTGTGCCCCGCCGTGATATTGCTGGAATATTGCTAAAGGCGGCGTAAAACCAAACTCAGTAAGTCAGTCAGTCTAACACTGATTCACTACTATCACATATACATACACTAAACGCCAAAAGAAACGTTATATATATATATATATATACCCTGCTTCCTCAGTGACGTAGGTGCTTATCTTCAGCTGGCGTTGTGATGCGTGGACGTCCACTTCTTGGTCTATCTACGTTGACCCTAGTCTGTCTGAGGCCTTGAATAAGTCTTGCACCGTGATAGGGGTATTTTTTAATTTGTGCAGTTGTATATATGATAGCAGATTATTCCTATGCTATTAGGTTCATTATTTGTGAAAAGGATGCTACATTTTGCTGTCATGACAAGGCTTTGAAAGTAATTCTTTTGAGAGGAAAGGGAGTTAAATAAGGATTCATATTTATTTGTCTTACACCTGAATATTTACTTCAATGCAAACGGTGTTCTTTATCCTCATGGACTGAGCATTGATCACAGAGACGGTCCTCCAAAGATGTGGTTGGTCTTGTTCTTCTAACCAGTTCAAATTTTAGTCTGTGATTACTCAGTCTTATAGTTTAGTAAAGTGGGTACAGTGTTTTGGGGTGTTTATCTTGCAGTGTTCCAGGTATGGTTCAAGTTAAATTTCTGATTTAAATTTTCTGTATGTTCTAAGTTTGTCCATTGAATTTAATGTTTTTTCTTTATCTTGAAGAGATGACTTTTAATTGCTTAACGCCACACTCAGCAATATTCCAGCAATATATGTGGAATATGGTTTGAAGAGATGAGTGGAACATGTCTGTAAATTTCGATTGGAGGTCCATAGTTGCTGAGGAAGAAGTTTCTATGATACAACTAAGTTACAGTACCATATAGTACCATGTTTGGCAATAATTACTGAATTATTGAAAACATGTTTTAAAACAGTATTTGGAGACTGTAAAGTATGTTTGTAGAAATAAACAATGGATTCAATTACTTTGAATGATAGAGAAAAGAAACCAAGCTGAGCAGTGCCTGTCCAGTTATGCGTTTGCCGAGAACCTCCCAGGATGCGTTTGCCTAATTTTGTTTGCAATTTTTCAGGAGAAAAAGAATCTATATGCCTTAGCAGAACAGAGTAATTTTCCCATTTGTTTGTCAGCACAAAACCCTTGTCTCGTGGTTTTGTCCGAAGCTGAAAACGTCTGAGATGTACATCATGTCGGGCTTTCCTCCCACCTTAAGCAGACACGTCGTGATGTAACTGGAATACTGTTAAAAATGCTTTAACCCAACCTATTCAGTGACCCGGTAATAGTCATTTAACGTACATTCAAACCAGAGACCATATATCGGTATACGGTCTCTGATTCAAACCTAATCTAATAATCTTCTAATCCTACGAAAAGTGAAGAGAAATCGATGCAATGGCAGACAAAAGCAAGTTAATTAACAATCCCTTGGGGTAGATTATAATTATATCAAATTTTTGCGATATCGTTTTTGTATTTCTCTTTAAGTCAAGTATATAAGATCACCGCATTTATTTCTTCGTGTTAATGTCCCTGGATTCGTCTGGTGGCGATATGGAAGCCCACAGATTTCTCGCACAAAGCATCAAAGGCTTGTCCTTGACCTAAATCTGCAGGCGTAGTTTCGTGGTTTACCATTCCCGCTCCACGGTCATTTGTACGGGAGTTATTTCGCCACTCCTTCATTCTAACAACTTGGAGTTCCAGGCCTCACGTGCGCTACACGCGCGCGTTCTTTTAATTGTCAGTTGTGGTTGAGTGTGGGCGGGGAAAGCTTTTCTCCGGAACATGACCTGTTGGCAGAATGATTTTTTCCTAGACTTTTGAAGTGTTACGGGATGTTTGTCTGACACATGGAAATTACATGTAATGAAATCAATGGGTACAGTATGTAATGTGGAAGAGCAGAGGTCATACTTGATCTTTGGTAAGAACTACGCACCACAGGCCCTCGTGTCTTGGCGAGGATTAAAGATTAAAACCCCCGGCTCATCTCAAATTTTATACAATGTATATATTTTTAAATCTTTTATCCTCGCAAAGACACGAGGGCCTGTGGTCTTACTGGGGTTCCTTTTCAATTTAAATGGAAATATTTGTTTCTATCAAAATTATATATATTCAGAGACAAAGTGCTAGTCTACGCGATGCATAAAGACAGTAAGAAATGTTTGCCCCTCACGCAACCTGCCCCAGCCCCCACCCATCCACACCCCTCCACCATTCCTCCACCGCCCACATTACAAAACTGAGCGAACCGTTACTGTGAAAACAGTCGTGAGCAGCACGGTGTGGTTTGATAGCAAACGCGTCCTTGGAACTTATTTCCTGTCATCTGCCATGTGAAGCACTTCCTTCGGGGTCACCGCCAAGGTTAATAGGTCACAGTGACCTCACCGACAGGTGTTCTTCATCGTCGGCATCCTCCGCAATATAAAGACATATATTTTTCAGACATAAAAAACGAATGTTTATACAACGACATCGGGGAGCAGTATTAGAGGACACTGGCGTAAACGTTGACCTTGATTTACCAACTTACCAGTTCAATATTGAAAATCGGATAATGAGGAATTAACCATCAGCCTGGTTCCCTGGGTCTGTTGCGCAACAGACCCAGGGAACCAGGCTGAATTAACCATATGATCATGAGTTACCATACATTCACATCAAGAAGTCCCAACAACGCAATGAACGTTTTACGATCAAACACTTCTTTGACAGTTGTTTCTGGAAGTCCATATCAGCATCCACAGTGGTATCTGTATAACGTCAACAATGGTATCTGTAGACGGTCCCCAACGGTATTTATATTACGTCAACAATGATATCTGTATTACATCAACACAGGTGTCTGTATTACGTCATGAGTGGTGTCTGTACTACGTCAACAATATGATATGTATAATGTCCACAATGGTATATGTATAACGTCAACAATGTATCTGTATTACATCAACGCAGGTGTCTGTATTACGTCATGAGTGGTGCCTGTACTACGTCAACAATATGATATGTAAAATGTCCACAATGGTATCTGAATTACATCATCAATGGTATCTGCATTACATCAACACAGGTGTCCGTATTACGTCAACAATATCATATGTATAAGATCCACAATGGTATCTGTATTACGTCAACAATGGTATCTGTATTACGTCAACACAGGTGTCTGTATTACGTCATGAGTGGTGTCTGTACTACGTCAACAATATGATATGTATAACATCCACAATGGTATCTGTATTCCGTCAACAATGGTATCTGTATTACGTCAACACAGGTGTCTGTATTACGTCAACAATGGTATCTGTATTACATCAACACAGGTGTCTGTATTACGTCATGAGTGGTGGCTGTACTACGTCAACAATATGATATGTATAATGTCCACAATGGTACATGTATAACGTCAACAATATATCCGTATTACATCAACGCAGGTGTCTGTATTACGTCATGAGTGGTGCCTGTACTACGTCAACAATATGATATGTATAATGTCCACAATGGTATCTGTATTACATCATCAATGGTATCTGCATTACATCAACACAGGTGTCTGCATTACGTCATATCATATGCGTCAACAATGGTATCTGTATTACGTCAACAATATATTACGTCAACACAGGATATGTATAACATCCACAATGGTATCTGTATTACGTCAACAATGGTATCTGTATTACGTCAACAATATGATATGTATAATGTCCACAATGGTATCTGCATAACGTCAACAATATCATCTGTATAAGATCCACAATGGTATCTGTATTACGTCAACAATGGTATCTGTATTACGTCAACACGGGTGTCTGTATTACGTCATGAGTGGTGTATGTACTACGTCAACAATATGATATGTATAATGTCCACAATGGTATCTGTATTACGTCAACAATATGATATGTATAACATCCACAATGGTATCTGTATTACGTCAACAATGTATCTGTATGACGTCAACACAGGTGTTTGTATTACGTCAACAATATGGTATGTATAACATCCACAATGGTATCTGTATTACGTCAACAATATGGTTTGTATAACATCCACAATGGTATCTGTATTACGTCAACAATGTATCTGTATTA
The DNA here is from genome assembly GCF_003918875.1 of Haliotis rubra. NCBI lineage: Eukaryota > Metazoa > Mollusca > Gastropoda > Lepetellida > Haliotidae > Haliotis > Haliotis rubra. Next base: position 564,378 of record NW_025767021.1, read on the forward strand.
CATCAACACAGGTGTCTGTATTACGTCAACAATGGTATCTGTATTACGTCAACAATGGCATCTGTATTACATCAACAATGGTATCTGTATTACGTCAACACAGGTGTCTGTATTACGTCGACGGTTATGTTTGAACTTCGTCAACAATGGTATCTGTATAACTTCATCAATGGTGTCTGTATTATATTTACGTCAGCAATGGTATATGTATTACGTCAACAAAAATGTCTGTATTACGTCGACGGTTTTATTACCCACGTGGTCAACGTATGGGTAGTTGCATACTAATCTCGTACGTCACACGTGTGTCGTATCGCGTTGACCTGTGTCGTAACGACTTGATCTGAGATTCTAACGATTTGATTGGATAACCGATGACCTCTCAGTTAGGTCACGTTGTGCGACGGAACTACTTTTTCATTCATAACAAACACGTCCCATTCATTCTACAACTTATATGCATTGTGGGAATGTAAATATTGCGAACGTTGCCGTATCGCTGTTTAGTTGTGAGTCGAAATGAGACATTATATGTTCGGTCGGTTACCAAGAGGGCAGACGAGCAAGGCGTAGTGACGTCATTACAGTGTGACGTCAAGCAAAAAGTGTACTACAGAACACCATTCTTCTGCAACCGCTTTATGAAACCGGTTTCGGTTTGAAACCATAAAAATAGAAAAATACGCTATTTTTTGCCAATTTATAGCATGTAAGATGTGGGTAATAAATAAAATACCACACTGGGTCTCATAACGACCTCGTCTAGTATTCTCTATATATTTGAGCTACGTCAACAACGGCATGTATTATGTCAATAATGGTATATGTGTTTCTCCAACAATAATGTCTGTATAACGACCGCCTCCGTGGTGTAGTGGTTAGAGCGTCCGCCCGGAGAGCGGAAGGTCGCGGGTTCGATCCCCGACCGCGTCATACCAAAAGACGTTAAAATATGGTACTTGTTGGTCCCTGCCTAGCGCTCGGCATTAATGGGTACAACAAGGACTGGTTGGCTCGGAGTCAGTATAATGTGTCTGAGTGGGGTATTCATGCTTCACTGCGGCATGGTATCTCAGTGGGCTAGCACTATAAAACCAGCTTCAGTCTGGGCTAGTACAAGTAGCCGCACATACACATACACACGCATGCACGTCGTCATATGAGCGAAATATTCTCAAGCACGACGTAAAACCCAATTTCACGTCACCTCACCTGTATAACGTCAATAAATGTATTTGACATATGCATACAATAAACAATACAATCCCATAACAAATCCTACTGGATAAGGGCGGTGGGGTAGCCTAGCTAGTGGTTAAAGCGTTGGCTCGTCACGCCGAAGACCCGGGTTCGAATCCCCACATGGGTACAATGTGTGAAGCCCATTTCTGGTGTCCCCCGCCGTGATGTTGCTGGAATATTGCTAAAAGCGGCGTAAAACCAAACTCAGTCAGTCAGTCCTACTGGACTTACCCATTTGGTTCAAGATAAGAGAGCTAAATCCATGTGCAGCACGTTATATTCTGATTCTACGAGTCCTGGTTGAAAAGCATAGTTACGACAATTTTGTTGATTTTATTGAAACATCAATATTTCCCTACTGTGTCAGGACACTCTTTTTTGTAAGTGAAACATAATTTTAAATTCTCATGACCTAACCCACTTCGTGCTGGTATAATCAGGTTATTTATTCATTTTCACAAACAAATGACCAATCTTTAAATGTACTGATATTTCCTTTTGCTTTTTATTGGCATGAACAGTTGTATATGCGATGGTTATAATACTCATGTTATCAGATTAGAAATAAAGAGTTGCCATACAGTTGCTATGCTCTTTCCTAAGGAAACAATGGCGTGACGTTACACTTAATCATAATGATGATTGATTGATTATTCATACATAACCACCAATGATTTCAGTGATGACGCCATTGACAAAAATGTATTTTTTGCCGTGTGGTTTCTGCCATGTCTCAAAGAAAAAGATATGTTTACAATATCTCATTTTGTGATTAATAACCTCAAAACCGCAAGGAATTCGTGATGAGTTTGCAACCTCAACTCATCGATGTCCTATAAATAGAATAATACGGGGAACCCATGGATTCCACTGTTTCCACCCACGCAGTTTGTTTCATTATTCAGATGGGGGGAATAGTAGCGCAAGCAACCCCTGACAACAAAAATGATATTTGCAATTGCTTCATGGAACATAACCAATATATTATCAAACATGGTTTATCTCATATTCTCGGTTCTCTTTAATCAGTATGTTGACAGTAATTGTTTTTATGCAACAAATTTAACCGCGTAAACAACAACCTATTCCCCCCTGCTTTGTAGATTCTTCCGGAGGTAGTCACATTATTTCAACCAATCAGAAGAGAGATGCATGGCTCTTGCGGTATCAATGTTGATTATGTTATGGCTGACGAAGTTAGTCACTCAGCTTGTGTATTCTCCTGATGTAAAGCGCTCTCGCTTGCTGATCACACATTATGGAGTTACCGGGTCTTTTGTCTGTGATATTTCTTCACGTTTTCATTCCAGTATGGGGTAAGTATATTGATTCAGAGTAGATTGTCGCGATTTTACGACATGCGAACATGTGTTCTGCCAAAAATATTCCCACAACGAATATTGGCGAGCGCATGCCTGTGAGCTCTGCCCTCGCTTTCTGTTAACGACGACATGCTGTTGACGGAGAGTAGAGAGGGAGACAAAGTTATCCTATCACATTGTCATATTATAACTGTAATTTTGTTAGAATCCGCTGAAAAGTTATCCTTTTGGTGTGGAAGGAAAATCAACAATGATGTAAAATAACCTAACGAGAAAACAAACGTAAACAAATCCAAAATATCAGACTGCGTGTTTTGAGAAGATGGGCGTGGCACGTTTTGCAGTGATATTACTATACCGACATTTACACCCCAAGTATGAACACATATATTACGTAAATTAAAAATACAATGATTAGTCTACCAAACCAAAATTGAAATATGATTGTGACGAAGTTGTCATTTGTGTAAAATACTGTTAAACTAACTATTACAAACTATAGAGAAAAAGAGGAATTTTGGTCTAGGATTTATATTCTTGTGTTTTAGTTTTGTTGGTGTCTCTATAGAATGGCCTACATATTAATATATACATTGTCATATATCGCTGTGTTCACCTAAAGTAAGTGTGTATTAGTGGTTCCTTAGAAAATCAGAGACGTCTTCAAGGCTTTCTCGAATTGATGTGATGTTTGACACCACACTGTTTTGCAGTCAGAAAGGTATATGTGTGTGTCATAGTGTGTGTCACACAGATTTGATAGAGGATTATTGAAAGTTGTGTTGCCTGCAGATCAAAGTGCATTCATCTCGGAAAGATTAGGAAGATGCAAGCCCGCTGTCAAATGTTGACGTAACCAGACACATCCAGTCACGATGCAACACTGGCTGATGTGGAGGACGTGTGTGTGTTATGACAGTAGTCTGCTGCTACGACGTGCTTGATTCAGAAAATTTGATATATAGCGTCAAGAATATTCTTCTTTTTGCTTTTACAACGGTATTGATCATCTAGTGTTGAGTTTCTAGCTGTTTTAATTGAAATAACTATGTGATTACCTAATTAGAAGTGATCTTCCTAATTTCACACACAGCCCTAATTAAAAAGACGGCACTTCATCAGGTGACAGAAGCTCTCAAGCATGCGGAAGAACCTATTGTTGCCAACATGAGCAACATCAGAGAAACACTGGCTTTGTGAGCTAAGAGTCAGCCATATTATGGTTATGGTAAAATGTTTTGATTAAGCAGCAATAAACATGGAGTGATGAGAAATCTTGTACATGACTACAGTGATCTAAATCTTACCCTTTACATTAGAGTTACAGCAAGGAAATTATGACTTTCATGTTGAAAGTCTGCTTGTGGTAATACTTCCATGATGATTCACAAGGGCCAAAGATTGACGTACTATACAATAACTTGAACACCCAAGGACCCTCATTCAGAAAATGTAGAAAATTAGCATCCAGAGGCAACTGTAAGACAAAAACAAGGTGGATGGGAGTGGGGGGGTCTTGAGGTTGCTGCTGTAATATTTGAATCTAGGGGCATTAGGCCTTACTTTCAAGGTTGACGAGCTGTAGAAGTATTATGTTTAAGCTGAACATCAAACCAGGACTCCAGCTTTTTTGTGGATAAGAAACAGCTACAGCACTAAGGGGAAACAGCTGTCTGTAACTTTTACCACTAGTCTAACTCAAGTCAAGTTTGTTTCGGGGTCTCTAAATCCACAGAGCATTTGTAATGTTACGAGCTGTCGTAACTATATAGATTATCATAGGCTTTTGATTGATGTAGTGCTACAAACACTTTAGGAATCGAGTACCTGGCTAGTAATAGGTTTCCATGTATGTTATTGACACTAAATGTATTAAAACAATGCGAACTGGCATGTTTTGGCAAATTTGACACTGTACCATGCACAGAGATCACAGTTGACCTTATCTGAACTGTAGATGAAAACTCAATGTTGGAAAGAATAGTCACTTCCCTCTTGCCGCCATATAGCTGGAATATTGCTGAGAGTGGCATAAAACTAAACTCACTCATGCACAAAGCAGCCCTTGCGTTATTGATTTAGGTCTTGGTTCAATTAATTGATAGGGATTAGAATTGTTGGAGGATGAAATAATATTTGTATGATCAATCTAAAAAGTAACATGTTTGTAAGACAGATTGATGTTCCCTAAGTAGTAGTAGACCGCGTCATACCAAAAGACGTTAAAATATGGTACTTGTTGGTCCCTGCCTGGCGTTCGGTATTAATGGGTACATCAAGGACTGGTCAGCTCGGAGTCAGTGTAATATGTCTGAGTGGGGTATTCATGCTTCACTGCGGCATGGTATCTCAGTGGGCTAGCACTATAAAACCAGCTTAAGTCTAGGCTAATACAAGCAGCCGCACATACACACGCATGAACGTCGTCATATGAGCGAAATATTCTCAAGAACAACGTTAAACCCAATTTCACCTCACCTCACCTTATGCTTGATTTAGCATATCTGAATTGTGTTGGGGGAAAGTCAGGATATAATATATATAATATAAAATGTTTAATTATGTCAATATCTTTTATCAAAGAAGGTAAACTCCAAGTGACACATCATATTCATATACAGTTTAGTATTGGTGTGTCTGAAGTCCACATTGATTTAGTCATAATATGACTGAAATATTGCTAATGTGACAAAATCTGAACTCACTCACTCACTCTCAAGTCCAAAGCCAAAGTCCACAAAACGGCCTGGTCAAAGTAGCAGTAAATCCAGGAAGATCAGATAATAATTTTAGAGATATATTCCAGTGTGCTGTTGTACAAAACAACCTTAGCGCTAAGACTACCTTAAGTCTATGTTAAAGGTATGGGAGTTACGGTCACCTTAAGCTAAGACTACCTTAAGTCTATGTTAAGTTTGTGGAGTTACTGTCATCTTGGCACTAAGATCGCTTTGTACAGCGACACCCAGTTCTTCATGGTCTGGCACCTGTTTCCAGTCCGAGTTTCAATGTAATAATTTGTGCCTTGTTTAAAACTGACACATTGTGTGATTGCCAAGGTAGTCATTAACTTGTATGGAGCTGTATAACATAAGATTTGGCAGGCAAACAACTTGGGTTTTCAGTCTGTTGGATGAAGAACACAAGTTTTGGCTACCACAGTAGTTCTCTCTTGGTCTTAACATTTTGGTATATGCCACTTAAAGAAATTTTGGTATAGTGTGTTAGTTGAGATCAAACTAATATTCAAAGTAAAACTGTTCAGTGATAATATCATGTGATGGTTAAATATAGCAGTTGTAAATGTGCTAGGGTTTGTCATGAAGTTGAACTGAAAAGTCGCATATGGGATCAGTTGGGATATTTTCACCCTTTAAGGGATTAAGGTGTTGCAAGTGACTGCTTGAGACACCATCATGCCGTGCCTCAGTTTGATTTATGAGTCCATTCTCCAGTAAATAATCTCAAGGTAAATCTCTCCCCTGTCACAGAGACAGGTCAATTTTACAGTCCAAGAGTTACGGCGCTTCGATCCCCTGAATACATGAGTGTACCATAATCTGGCGCCGGTCCAATTGGGCTTTCATATTCTGGCATCGGTGCCAGAATTGTCTATTTCCCAATACTTGACTCATCTCTAGTCACTGGTTCTAATAGTGGGCTCACTAATGTATTGACTCATGGTGCCTCCACTGTAACAGTCAGTGGTGTTGGGAAATACTACGCTTGTTTCCTAATTACCCCAATCAGCTAACTCAGAGGGTGCTCCTGGCTTTCTAATGTGTGCTGGAGTTATTTACATCTACTACAGTTGGTTATTCAGATGTTTAAGTTCTCATTTCCTCCAAGAATATGCGGCCCTAGTATTATTGATAGACTCATATAGCCTATGATTGCTATGTGTGTTTCTGACAGGTAAAAATGTGATGTAAGGATAATGGTTGCTTTTCTGCCAAAAACAATTTGTTGCTTTTTAAAGGTTTTGTGTGTATTTTCTTGTTTTAATGTATATTGTAGACTTGTCTTTCAATGGGGATGGTTGCGTGGGGTTTTGGATGGGTGGGTGCGGGGGAGGCTGGCTGGAAAGTAAAACCACGTGGTTAGATTTCTTGTGTCCTTTATGGCATGTTTGGTCAAGATGTGTTAGTGTAATATTTCATTTCTGATTGATGACTTCATAGTACATTAAATTCCAGACCAATTTCACTTCCCATTTCACCAAATCTTTTCATCAATATTCCAAGATGGAGTAGGCAACGGACTTGGTCACCATGTGCTTGAGGTAAATGACAAAAACCATGATGAAGTAGAGTTCAAATTATGTTTTGCAAACATGCAGATGAACATCTTTTTATCTATTTTTCCTAAAATCAGGTTTTTTTCACATGATATTTTGTGTCAGGACGACCGTGAAAATACAATGTTGACTCCCAGCTGAGTTTCTGTATTCCATCAAACATGCTGAAAACATGTCAAATTGTCATCCATCCTTTCAACCTTGTCCCAAATTATATTTGAGATACACGTAAGGCTTCTGGAAACACATCCAGCTTGTTAGCTCTGGGTGCTCTCCAGGCATAAGTACACACAGGTATTGATCAGTCCGACCCTTAGACTCGGTTCTGTCTCTCAGGCAGTTTGATGGATGTTTAAATGTTTTCAGCCCACTCGTACATGTCCAACTTGAGTTATTCAAGATTAGTTTGTAAGTCCTTGTCTAATGACATTCCCATGCTTGTCCATTTGGTGTTTGCCTGCTGTCATGAAGCTGTCTCAAACAAGTAAACCTGTGCTTAGCATGTCCTTTGGCCTATGTTAAGTTGAGTCCCAAATTTGAATTATTTGTTTTTGACTTTAACGCTCAGTAGAATGTCGGTCTGGTCCTCTAGTTCATCGATCGCATGAATAATTGGGCAGCTTCATTTCCAACAGGGGAAGTGATGACATATGTGATTATTGTGCAATCATAAAAATATATTTTTAAAAAAAAAAAATTATGTTTGTAACTATGGACATAGTTTCTGGTTGCTGTTTCTCCAAGTGAGTGAGTTTAATTTTACGCCACACTCAGCAATATTCCAGTTATATGGCAGTAGTCTGTAAATAATCAAGTCTGGACCAGACAATCCAGTGATCAACAGCAAGAGCGTCGATCTATGTAACTGGGAACCGATGACACGTGTCAACCAAGTCAGCAAGCTTGACCACCCAATCCGGTTAGTAGCCTCTCACGAGAAGCATGGGTTGCTGAAGATCAATTCTATCCTGGATCTTCTCGGGTCTGTTTCTCCAAGAACCTACTCTGTTCGAAGTAAAGGAAGTTCATTGGGCGTGTTCCATTATGCAATCTTGGTGCAGAGATGATCGTAACTCCCATACTTTAACTTAGATTTATGACAGTATTAATGCAGAGATCACTTTGTGGAACATGCTCCCAGGATTTGTTAGCTTGTATATTTGGTATTTAGACTTGGGTACCTCCTCCAAACATTTATGTTAGGATTTTGACGTCCTGGTCATGCTAACTTTCAAACACCTACATTTATTTGTCTGAAAGAGTGTAGTAAGGCCAAATAAAAAAAATGTTGTGGTTCCGATTACACCTCTTTAAAATTTAGTGTAGGTAGGTAGGATTTTTTTTTTGAATTTTTTTTTTTTAAGTTAAGTACAAACTAATAACACATTTATCAATGTGTAATTGTTTATTCAATCAAGCTTGCAGCCATTATGTCGACTTTTTCTATCAAGAATGACCGATGTCCGTCTGTGCCGGGAAAAAACAATGGTATCTGAACGCTTATTTTATTCATACCGCTTAAAAAAATAGGGTCAGCACCAGAATTCAAGGGTCGGTCAGGTAATCGGAACCACAACATCTCTTTTTTAGGCCTAACATACATATTCTGAAAATGTATTGTTATTTACTTGAAGGATATAGATTAAGAAATATTGTGATTGTGTTTGAGTCCCTGAATGTTCTGTCTGTGGGCCACTAAATCGGTAAACACAAACACCAACTTCACTCCCGGTTTTCCTCTCACGTTAATCCAGCAGGCCGGGATTTATCTGAAATACTCCTCAAAATGGCATCAAACTTCTCTCGCTCAGTGTTACCCAACTCTTACTTCGGGCCACGTATCCTAATTGATTTGAAGTACAAGCTCCCAGTTGTTCAGGCAGAACACCAGAGTGTTGTTAACATTTTCAAAATTGGATAAGTTTATGCAAATCGGTTTTGAAATTTCCATGATAAGTTGTTGATGAACAAACCACTCTGGATGCAGTACAATGTGGTGATACAGACCAAATACAGGGGGTATTTAAATGTGTGAGTTGATCAGCTACTCAATTAGATTACTGCATTAGACGGTAATTTGCCATCCTAATTAAGCTGTTGACTTTTGATAAAAGCACAACAAACTTGAAATGTCAAACCTTCTTATCAAAGCATGTTTTTTTATTGCTGAAGTGTAAAGACTTTCTGGAGCAAACTGAAAATCCTGTTGTGCAGGTATTTGGCCAACCATTAGTGCTTCATAAAGCTTCTTATCACAGGTGAAATTAGCAGCTTCTTACAAGCTTTTACTGGACCATTTTCTGCCAATAATGGTTTGGATCAGTGCCAAGTAAGTTCTGTTGAAAACAAGCCCATGAGGACTGTGTGGGACTGCACTGAATTTCACTGATGTGAGGTACGGGTCACTCTGTTGCCATAGTGATGTAATTTGGTTACATATGTTATTCAGACGCTTTGTATCCCAGTGGAGTTCAGTGAAAGTTGGTATAGGCGCCAAGTATCTATTGGCTATTTAGTCCGTAGTGCCCAGCTGGTGTCTAGCAAGTACTTCACCTTATTAGGGATGACAGGATATTGATTAACATTGTTAACGAACCATTTTCACACTGTCTACAAAAAGATCTGTTTTTATCCGCTGCTCATGTTTTCGTTTGCTTTGTGAACTTTCGTTGCAAATCACTTGCACTACTTTAAGCCAGGTCTATTGAATCAATACCTGAACAGGATTTGTAAATGCTTTTTCACCTGAAGAGTTCAAACCTATCCATGTTATACATTAAAGAACAAATACAGTAGAGTGTGTCTTCAAATACTTGAGTTTGATTTTATGTGTTTGAAAGTATTCTTTGTTTTCCTTGGAGAGTTGCCATGTTACCACAACCAGTTCCAGTGCCTTACACTCCCCAAAAGACAAACTCCTGTGTCCTGAAACACAAACAGATGCAGATGTGTAAGCTGGTTTATTTCCTTGCTGACATTCTAGGTTTTATTCTTTACAAGCACTCGTAGTCTAAATATCCTTCGTTCAGTTGTATTGATTCTTATAAGTATGATTACGGTATCAAAGAATGTGAATCGTAACAACAATGTCAAGAATGTTTTCATACTTTTCAACAACCCTTAAACATGTTAAACATTTTAAGAATATAATCAAAATTGAAAAGAACTGATTGCTTTTTACTAAATGACAATTTCTGTGTTCAACACAAGAAATTGTGCACTCGTTAGCTAAATCTGTAAGACGAAAGTGTACAATAGGTTGAATGACAAAATAACCTTTACATACATACTAACATTTGTATAGCGCCGATATCCAGCTCAAAGGTGCTTTGTTTTTCCCTCGTTCACTGGATATCAATCTCAACGGCACATCATATTGTCAATCTCAACTCCCTGGGGAGCATACAAGTCTTGCAGCCACTAGGTGCACCGAGTTATTGTGGCATTCCCATCCTTACGAGGTACCCATTCACAGCTGGGTGGACTTGGACACATAGGCACAGTACTTTGTCGAAGTTTACAGCACGTTGCCTGTACCCGCAACTAGGTGTTTGTACGTATTCATGTGGCCACCATCTGGTCATATACCAACAGATTCGTGGGTTCTTTTAAGTGCACAGGGTTGTGTACTGTACACTAGGGGTTGTGATAACACTGAAAGAGTCTGCACACAAAGTTGACTCCAAGGTTTTTACACCCGGTCACAGGTGGGCTCGATCCCGTCATCTCAAGCTCGCTGGATCACTAGCCTGGCGCTTTAGCCAGTTCGCCCACCACGCCCCCAAAACAACACTGAACACGTGACATCACAGTCCAATTTGTGTTTTGTTTTTCTCATTAACAACAAATTAATCTAATGTCTTCTGTGCTGTAAGTTTTGTCATGAAGATCTGGGTCATGAGTCTAAAATATGTCTTTAATGATAATGTTTATCAAAAGACTAGTCATCTTAAGTTTTTTTGTTACCAAAACAGAGGAGGGAAGGTGCTTTTGAATAATAATTACAAGTATTTCAAAGAAAAGGTTTCATAGACAAAGTGTTGCTTATCTTTACCAACAACAAACCAAGAAATATGTAAACATTGATTTGTGATGAAGTACTTGTCCATGTTGACTTCTTAATGCTGACTGGGTTGACATGTATAGTGTCAGCAGGTTAAGACACTGCAGAGGCCCAGATAAGCTGCGTATCTGGGTAATACGCATAGAAAATTTCCAATTACGCACTTAAAAAATAATTGTTGCGTACCAATTACGCATTTATAATGTTGGATACGAAAAAAGTTTAAAACAAATGCGTACGGAATATATTTATAAAAATCGCTTGCGTAATGAAAAAGACATTGATTGCTATCAAGTTGTACTGTTAGTATAGGACTAGTGTTGTACTGTCAGTACAGGATGAGTGATATTTTATGAAATCATTTCCATTATATTTAAGTTGGTTTTGATTAGGTATGACATGAGGCAGGAACATACCTGCTTAGTAAACTTACTCAATGACGTAATACTTAGGTGAGTAAAATGACTGAAATACGCACATATTTGAAAGCAGTGGGTAACGGAAAATGAAATACCCACTCAACATTCATAATACCCACTCCAAAAAAATACAGTGGGTACAGTACCCACATGAGCTAAATCTTATCTGGGGCTCTGACACTGTGAGAAATAGACTGCAAGTTGCTCTATTGCATGTGTAATCATGAGGTTGTCTGTAGTATACACGTCTTACATATTCAAGCAATACCCTTGGTGCATTCTGGAACAGTTCTCACTTCATCATTCTTTTCTAATACACAGATTCTTGGGCCTTTTATAAAACATCATTCATTATTCAAGGTATGAATGTGTTACAGAGTGCAAGAGTCTGGGGCTTTATCAAGGGAGTTGCATAGTATGTAAAATGAATAGGCGGTAGGGTAGGGTAGGCTCATGGTTAAAGTGTTCACTTGTCACACCAAATCCTGGTTTTGATTGCCGACATGGGTACAATGTGTGAATAGATTTCTGATGTCTGTGTGACATTTCTGGAATGTTAAAAGTGGCGTTAAACTCACTCACTCACTCACTGTTAAATGAACAAACTGAGTGAAAAAGATACAATGTGAGGATGGCCCAGGTTTAATGCATCCATCTTAGTCTCATGGTGCTGGGTGTTCTGCCTTAGCTTATAGCCAGCATCCACTGACCACAAAAACAGTTTTAACCACATTTTACCTTACCTCACCTCCACCTTGTAACTACCCTTTAGTTTGAGATGTTAAAGGGTTCAACTGTTTGGCAGAGTGGGCATGTGTAGAGCCTCCATGTGTTTGGCTCAATGCCTGGCCGTCCTGAATTCACAGTTTGTTTTATTTTGGGATGAATTATGGATGATGAACTCCATGCCGTGTTAATAATCATGTCATAACTCGTCTTATCAGAACTCAACAGAATATTCCGACGAGATAAATATGTGGAAAATGCAAGTGGAAAATATTTTGACCTAACTTTCAGTGACTGGAGTTCCGCGGTATTCAACAGCAGACAGGGGAGCTCAGGGATCAGATTCTTTGGATGCCTATATAAGTTTAAAATTAAACCGAAACTATGAATTATGTGTTGAAGTGAAAGATTTATTTTAAAGATAATTGTGAAGTGTGGTGAACTTTGAATGTGTTTAAGAGTTTGTAAATGTGGTGTATGGAACACTGGATACTGGGTGTGTCCTAACTTGGTGTTTTAGGATAAAGTTTAAAGATAAGTGGTGTAAAGTTTCTAAATGCTGGGATTGTACAACACATGCATGTTGTTTTAGATGGACGTGACAGGCCTACATAATTACTTACATAGGGGCACTTTTTGAAGGAGGAAAGTACAAATTGGAGAGTCACGAAAGATAAACAAGTCTGTGTCATTCTGACATTGTTCCGTAATTCATTTCAGATATTGTGTCATTTCTATTAAGAATTTTAGTAGGAATTCGTTCTGTTAGAATTTCTGAAATCCTTGACATAGCATGTTCCTGCCGGTTTATGCCCGGACTGTCGACAACAAGAAATAATCCGTCCAAAATACTTGTCGACAGTCCGGGAAAAGGGAGGTGATGTTCTACATGAGTGACTTCACTCCCAGTGTTCTCGAATTAACAAACTAATTAAAACAGAGTGTGATATATATAGTAGACAATATATATATTGTGCCAACCTTCCAAATTATGTTTACAAAAGCATTTCGATAATCCTTCTACTCCAAATATCACAAAATAATTTGTAAGCTCTCCGTTTCTCATGTTGTTGCATGTTAAACTCCAAAATGGTAATCCCTCCACTCGCATAACGTAAAATAATAATCTGTTTTTGCAACCTTAATTCTCTTGCAAATTGTTAAAACGACATTCTCTTTAATCTACTTAATTCATTAGCTGCCATGGCCACTTGCAACCACTAAGCAAACATTCTCTTTCATTAATTAACACCGTCACGGTATGTTGACCACGCGATGTCGACATTCCGGGTTTTTTGTTTTGTCGACAGTTAGGGACATCCTATTTTTCATTTGTCGACAGATCGGGCTGACACCTTCCTGCCAGTAGGGACTAAGAAATAAATTAGACTGAGCATTGAGCAAAACTGTCTATACTTAATGCCACGGATGAAGATGCTATATTATGTTTGTTTGTTGTTAAGCGCCTCACCCAGCAATATTCCAGCTATATGACTGCGGTCTGTAAATAAGCGAGTCTGGACCAGACAATCCAGTGATCAACATCATGAACATCAATCAACGCAGTTGGGTTCCGATGACATTGTGAGCCTGACCACCTGATCCCGTTGGTCGCGATTGCCGCTTATGACAAGCATGGTTGCTGAAGACCAATTCTAACCCGGATCTTCAGGGGTCGAAGGTGCTTTAATCAGCAGATGATCGATAGAGATGGATAGATAGTTGAATTTGATAGAATAATTACATAAATTAGTGTATTTCTTATTTTACAAACATTACATGAATATTGATTATATATATATCTCATATATGATAACTTCAGAATACCTATACATCATATCAGCATGTTCAAGACTGCACTGTAACTGGGTGAGAAAGAATAACACAAAAACTGTTGTAAGTGTTTACTGGAATCTAGGATTGTTGAAATGAAGGAGAGAAAACTACCACCCAATCCTGTACAGTTAGATGATTGTTGACATTTCTCACCAAGCCAGTGGTATGTATGGAAGTCCGCCACAATGCCAATCCTGCACGAACTGTGCACTTAGGTGCAGTGCTGGCGGAGAGAGGAAGTACGGACTTGGTATCAGCACATGCTCATCACTGCATTGTTTGGCTTAAACACATGCCCCGTGTCATGTAGACGGGCAACAAACACTTTAACAGATCAACTGGAAGTAATATGTCTAATCTGGCATGTTTGCATGTTAGCTGAACATGATTTATTTGTTTAGTCAGCAATATTAAAGCTCTATGATAGCATCTCGTAGATAATTGAATCTGGACCAGACAATCTAGTGATCGATATTGTGAACACCATTCCACTCCAGTTGGATACAACAAATGAAACAGATGCTATCAACCAAGTCGCTGAGTCTGGACCAGACAATCTAGTGATTGATATTATGAACACCATTCCACTCCAGTTGGATACAACAAATGAAACAGATGCTATCAACCAAATCACTGAGTCTGACTACCCAGTCAAAGGTCATTATGATGTATTTAATATGCAGTGCATCCCTCCAGTACTGTACATTCTATAGGCTGGCATAAAATCTGAGCGACCTCAGGACCCACCTCTATTTCACACATTACAGCTACAACAGCAGAACTATTAAATGTCCATTCAGCATGAGTCAAGAATGATTTGTTCAAGCTGAGAAACCTACACACATATTTGTTTTGAGGCCCCTTGTTATTCCCGACTGTGAGTTGAGGGAAGTGTACAACAGGAGGAATGTCCACCAGCCTGACGAGGAATGTCGGGGTGAACATTCTCTCAATGCACATTGCATATGGTGATTACACTCCATACCCTGTGTGTACAATATGTCTCCCTGGGGCGTCATGGGCAGAGCAGATCACAGCAAGGACTCATATGGTAATCTGTAAAATTCATCAACCCATTTCGATTTATTTCATCATAAAACCTCAGACTGGGAAAATTGGGGAATGAACGTGGCTATCCTTTGTGGTCACATGTTGAGCTTGCTTCACTGGGCTCACACGACCAGCTGAAATAAATTCAGAAATATGGATGCAGTATGTCTAAACATGAGTGAATTGAAGAATACATAGTCTTGGATAGAGTAAGCTGACATCGGTTAGATGGCATCAGTCTCAAACTCATTGTTTTAATTTGTGTATATTCGATTTAAATCAATGTGTCTATTTTAATAGTGGAAATTCGATGTGACATATCCACTCACTCACTCACTCACTGACTCAAAGGCAAAAATATTCTATGTATTTTCATCAATATTCATCAGGTCGGATATGTAGGATGTATTTACTAATTTAGTTTATGATACCTGGGGATTCTTATTTTGTGAAAATCTTATGATAATTTAAGTTGTGCTTGTCTTATAACAGTGTATGTAGAAATGAACTGTGGAATTAATCAGCCCACTTATCACAAGATCATCTCTCCACTTGTCACCTCTTCCTGTGCAGACCATGTCATGTGACACCCGTGGTGACTCTCATTATGTTGACCAAGGCCATCTGCTATTGTACCACACTAGAACACTATGTTCCACAGATTGGAGTCTGGGCAGATTAATTAGCAGTAGCCCATTGAGCTGACTTGAACGTATCCACAGGGCTGGTATCCACATTTGCGTTATACTTTGGCACAATGCTCTCTGAAGAGTGGATAAAGGTCTGAATACATGTGGCTATGTTAGTGTCAGGACCCAAAAGTCTATATTGCTTATCATAAATATACTTCCTGTGTCCCTATCTATCATACCTGTAAAATATACCTGCCTGAAAAAGACTCACCACCTTTTCCTACCACACTATAATTTTTGGAAAAATCTATGCCACATTCTTATTGTCTGTCCCTGTTACAGATTTTTGTCACTCAATAACCTGTTTGAACAATCTTTCTACCTCCAACTGATCGTTGCTAAACATATATCCAATAAAACACATAAATGTTTACCCGTGAAGGCCTGGGGTAAGAGGCGACTGACAGGATCGGGTGATCAGGCTCGATGACCTGGTTGACACATGTCATCGGTTCCCAATTGTGCAGATTGATGCTCATGCTGTTGATCACTGGATTGTCTGGTGCAGACTCGATTATTTACAGACCGCCACCATACAGCTGGAATATTCTGAGTGCGGCGTAAACCTAAACTCACTCACTCATAAATGTTATGACCCGTGAAGATCTGAGTTAGAATTGGCCTTCAGCAACCCTTGCTTGTTGTAAGAAGTGACTAATGGGATCAGGTGGTCGGCTCAGAATATTTTAGTCTATTCTTATGATTGAGTGAGTGAGTTTAGTTTTACACCACACTGAGCAATATTCCAGCTATATGGAGGCGGTCTGTAAATAATCAAGTCTGGACCAGACAATCCAGTGATCAACAGCATGAGCATCAATCTGTGCAAATGGGAACTGATGACATGCGCCAATGAAGTCATTGAGCCTAACCACCCCATCTCGTTAATCGCCTCTTACGACAAGCATGGGTTACTGAAGATCAATATTCTAACCCGGACCTTCACAAGTACTATTCTTATGAATAAATACGTCAAGAGGAGTAACTTCACTCACTTCCTGTTTGATCATTAACGTACAAGAGCCTGCAGACAACAGTATGAAATCCGCAGATAAATGACTCATTTAATGAGGAGACATCAGTCCATTTATGGCATATTACCCTTTTTACAGTTTATTGAAGAAAATACAATTCTTCGCTACCCAATTAAATGCCAGAGAATCACATACAGTTTAATCACATGTGTCATGTATGTTTCAGCCACGAAGGACGCAGCACGACAATGTCCAGAGCTGGTGCAGGAGACTGGTTATTTCACGGCAGTGCACAGCAACACTTGCTACATGTTCGTGAACAAGGAGGAGTACTGGACGGCTGCATCCTCCCACTGTCAGGGGATGGGGGGGGTGAACCTCATCACCATCATGAACGGCGGCGTCATGAACTTTATTAAGTCAACGCTCAGCTCCCATAAACTTGGCTGGAACAATAAGGGAGTGTGGATCGGAGCCCAGTACTACGAGGATAGGGGATGGGTATGGACTACTGGTGGGTACTTGCAAGGCAGTTCATACAGTGATTATCCATCTAACTTGCATACCTTACATCCTTATGATTGGCTATTTGTTATGCTTTACATCCTTATGATTGGTTGTCTCTTATAAATATCTTACATCTTTATCATGCATATGATAGGCTATCTCTTATACCTTACATCCTTATGATTTGCTATCTCTTATACATTACATCCTTATCATTGGCTATCTCTTGTATTTTTCATTTGAAAATTGTGTTTAGAAACAAAACCTTGTATCAACATTCCGCCTAGAGTACATAGTACCATGACACATCAATAATTTGAATATAGTTGCTCTGAATCAGCACTTTCACCTTGTATTTGCTTCTTGTTTCAGGGGAGAAGGTGTCATATTCATATTGGGCCAGAGACGAGCCTAGCAAGACGTTACTTTGGTCCATCGAGAACTGTGCCTTGATGAGGAGGGAGGACGGCTGGCACTGGCACGACTACCACTGCGGCGCCTTAAAGTTCCACTACTACTACATATGCCAGTTCCGTAAGTCTCAATTATTGAAAGTTATGTGTAAGAGCTGGAGATGTTAAATAGTCCTTTTAAATGTTTCACAATGCACTGAAAATGGTAAAGGATTTGTTACCATGGCTACAAAAAGGGTAATATTCTGTATTAACATTGAAAAATAGTGGTAATTCATTGTTTTTATATTTTGAACTCATGAAACTGTTTTACTGAGTAATATTCACTTAATCAAAGTAATTGTTCCCCCTTCATATTTCAAAATTCAACCAAGACAAAAAGGATTTACTCTTAGTCTTATCTTGAAATATTGTTTTAGCTGAAGTGGGAAATATAGATTTGTTTCAGAGGAACATTTTTGAGTATGATCCCTTAAATTTGGACATAAAGGATCAGAGAAGTTGATAGTTGATGTGTGGAAAGATCAAATATATATTATATCATCTGATCCTGTAGCGACAATAGCCGTGACCACGTCCACAACAGAGCTACCTGTAATAATCGTTAAGCAAGTTGATCTTCGTCTCATGAAACATCATAGTCTAGAAGGTTTGTAGCAAACTCAGAATTTGTCTCCACTGTGTGCTGACACTAACAACGTTTTCTAGTAACCATGGCGACTGTGAGTTTGTAGAGCCACAAGTTGACCTTGCTTGCTGCATGCTTGTGGTGTCGTTTGTTAAAGTTGGAACCTGTGTCTAAGATTGTAACTTGATTGTATGTTATAATAAAGTCAAACTTCAATGTTTAGAAACAATAAGTTTAAGTTCTTTTCCACAAAGTGATTGTAGTGCTAAAAAAATCATTACACACATGAGATCAAAAGTTGAAAGGGGCCCAGATGATATGTGTTTTGAAGTAGGTTTAGAGGCTAGTCATAATATTGCTATTTAACATCCTTTAACATTATGTAAATGTTATGATATATAAATGTTCATAACTGAACAAACAAAAATACTAAAATGTAAGATTGTTTGTGTTAAAAGAACCCCAATAAAACATACAGTGACAATATATTTCAAACCGCAAGTGCGTTATCCATGTTCACTCAACTTAACAAGGGGAGGTAACTCTACTTTCTTGTGATCGACTTGGAACATTTGCTGTTCCAGTGTAAAATGCATGAAGTTGCTTCTGAGAGAGTTTTGGGGATTATTACAGTATGCAATGTTACATACTTACAATACATGCATGGTTTTGTGTAAAGTTTTTAGTTTGGGTATGTGTGGGGTGTTTTCAGCGTGGAGGCAAATTGTTTGGGTTGCTATGATACCGCATGGAATAGCATGGTATTTGTTGACAAGACAAGCGCCGTACTGGTACTAATTCTGTTCGTGAATTTGACTCTGTGAATTTTCAAATGGCAGTTTCCAAATTTGAAGTTCTCGCATTCTGTTGGCCATGCTTACTGTAAATAAGTGCTAATTTTGTTCAATAAATATTTCCTTCAAATCTGTTTTCCAAATTTTCTGTCAAATATAAGTATAAGTCTTTCTTCATGATATCAGCTGTTGTATATTGAACAGATTTGTATGGAATATTACTACTTTTACATAAATAATAATGATAATAATATTGAATATATCAAAATCTCTGGATAATATTAACTCAGTCAGATTTCTTATTTATAACACTTCTTTATAAAATATTCATTACTCACAGACTGTCAAAAACATCATGATCTCATACATGCCTGTGAAGAGTTAAGTCCCTTGTCTGGAACCCATGTGTTTGGGTTCATGTCCCAGATTCATGGTTGATGTGAACCCTGGTTTGTCAACACAAGCCTTGGGCAGAAACCAGGATTTATACTCCGCAAATCTTAAAATAACTATATTTTTGGGATAAAAAATAGCCCTTCCTGATGTTCACTACTATTGTATCAGTGAAATAGTGGCCATTTCTAACCCTGTTGTGTTCACTGCTTAGCTGTTGTTAGCTGTCCTGCATTATAGGACTGGATATATTCAGAGCCATGTTAAGCTGATTTTGAAACATAATCACAGATTCCTGTGAGATTTCTTGTCACATGCTGTATTCTGCTATTATGTTGTTTCAATCCAGCCATTGCCCACTCCTACCAAGGCAACGGTCATCTCGCCCACACAGCATCCTCTGGACAACATGAAGACAATGGAAACAGTAAGTTCTCACATCAGTGAATTCTTCAGACTAAAGCGTTATTATGTATTATCTTACCTTCATGTAAAATACTTTAATTTCATTGGTGAGTGACACTGCTACAAAGACGTACATCAGACCGTATTACCCTCGAGAGAAGCATACAATTTATACTACTTATACTACATATTTGTTTTATTTAATTTTGAACATGTTTGATATGTGCAATTGTTTTTATTTCATTATTAATGGTGAAACTGAAAACAATTTGTTTAGTGGTAGATAACCAAAAAATAATCCTGAATTCAGGACCTTATCAGATTTCTATGCAATTACTTCAAATAATAAATGCTAACATCCAGCTAGACGACGCTGTTGTTTTTCGAACCCGGGTCTTCGGCGTGACGGGCCAACGCTTTAACCACTAGGCTACCCCACCGCCCCTCTCTGTTTTTAGAGCACACCGCAGCATGCTGCACTTAACGACGAACAGACACTTGACTTTTATTCAAGGTTCACTATGTTTTGCTGTTCCAGTGTCGATTCTGTTGACTGTGATTGGGTTTGCTGGCCTCGTCATCTTTGCAATGCTGCTGATCTTCTTCATCTACAGGAAGAGGTACAGTTGTTCAACCAATTAAAATCTGGATTGTATTATGCTAAAACCTATCAACCCTGGGTCCAGATCCACAAAATGTTTGTTGCCCTACAACGTTCATAAGTTTATGATATACTATAGAGTTAAGACAGGTCTTAACATTACGAACCCTTTGTGGATTGGGACCAAGACCTCTATCTTATCAGCATTACTGTCTACTGAACTGACCAAACAATAGCAGCAGATGCATGGTGTCATCCTTGGTCTTTTACCTCTGTGCTTTGTTATTTGCATACGATCTTATTGCTAAGACAATCATAAACAGTGTGCGTAATAGCCACTGGCCTGCTAGCCCATGACAAGTAAAAATCCAGTCGGGCCAGTAAATCTCCACAGTCACTGGCCCGACTGGCTGTGAATTTTCATGGGGTCATTTTGTAAATACTTGTTAAGTTAGAATACACTTTTAAATCATACAAGATTATGGCCTGATAAAAATGTACATCATATTAGCAGCTTAACGATGCAGCTCATGTCTACATTCAAATTTGGGGCTTGTGAATTATTTTGTGGTCTAGTAACTTTCAGGGATAGCTAGCCCGACTGGCTAGCAAAATTTGGAAACTATTTCTCACACTGATCATAAATGCATCCTATAGCAATGTATGAAATAAGGCCCGTCCGACAGCCCGAGATGGGTTAGATTTCAGACGGACGGTCTAGATTTACAGCTTGTCTGGTAAAAAAATTAGATGTTATATACATCTGAACCATATCTTGGAGTCTGGTCTGGTTATATCCATTTTGGACTGGTAACATTTTGAAGTTACCAGCCCTGATGTTAGGCTGGGGTTTTGGCTTATTTCATACACTGCCTATAGAGTGGGAGTTTAACACCTGTAGCCAACAGACCACTGTGTTGAATAGGAACATTTGTATGACGGTCCAGGACTAGCTTGTTTGAGATTAAGGTAGTGAGCTGCTTAGGGCCTTTTGTCTTGAAGAAATCATAACACTACAACTATAGTAAGTCTTTGTTGAAGAATGGGGAGAACAGCAGTCTTAGCCCTAAGGGACCGTTCATAATTTATGGCCAGGGGTGTGTGATGATGATTTTTATGGAGAAGCATGTACAATGTGAATGACCCCCCCTAAAATTTATGTGCAAAGTAAGTGATCCCCCCTGCATGTCATGTACATAATCAATGACCCCCCTCCCCTTCCAATATGTTTTAAGCATAATTTTTAAATATTTCTATGTACAAAATTGCTGACCCCCAAGAAAGAAACATATGTACAAAATTGATGACCCCCTCACCTCCCCAGAACAAAATGGGTGACCCCCTTAAAATCATCATCCCCCCTAGCCATAAATTATGAACGGTCCCTAAGTCAGCTTTGTGGGATAGGACCCAGTCTAATGTCTCGAGGTGATTGTGGGGACAAAAATATATAAACTCCTGTAATTTTAGCATAGGCTTTTGAGAGTCATAGTGTTAAGACTGATTTGAGGACAGGATTTATTTTAGTTATGTTGGCACAACAATAGTTAGTGGTCCACTGCCTTGTCCCCCAGAGCAGTTGACACTTCCGCACTACAACTCTGTGTTTGAGTCTAATGATAATCTTCATGTTAAGTCTGTTTATAAACAATGCTGGATGTGTTTGTTGCAGGCAACGAGACAAGCACAACGGTGAGGAGATGGTTGTGAGATTCGACAACCAGGCGTATGGACGCGTCAATCAGAACGAACAGGGCTATGCAACAGTAGGGGAAAACAATGAGTCCAATGGCCGACGCCCAGTCAGCAGCATGTACATGTCCCCCGATGAGGTCAACACTCTGTATGAGGAGGTCAACAAGGAGGTCAACCATGGTGTTAACACTTTCAGGAAGGACACAAACTGCCTTGCAGGTCAGCCACCTCCGCCACCACCTCCCAGGTCTGATTCCGCCTCTGTAGCTTCTATCTGTGAAGGTGCCACATCAGGAATCGCGAGTAGTGATGACGTCTCCACATCGCAAGAAGAAGAACCCTATATTGAGCCTTTGATTGGAGCTGCCTCCAAGGAGGAGAGTGACTTAAAGGGATGTAACCTGTATGTGGACATGAAGGGGGGTTCTAAGTCTTCTGTTCATGATGTTCCCCCCGAGAAGATGAAGCAGCTGATGGAAGAACACACCTACACGAACACTTCCGAGATTAATTCTGACACAGAGAATCACTACGAGGACCTCCCGCCTCGACTTTGAAGTGTCAAAGGTGTGAGGACTGTGACATGGAGAAAACAGGCTATGATGTTGCTTGACCGAGAGAGAAATATGTGTGTATTATGACTCTCCTCAGTGGTAGACGGTCATCAGAAGAACTGGTCATGAAAGTCAATCCACTTGCACAGTGTTAAACAACATTTACCTTTGCTGTGATGTCATTTTTAAGACTTTCCATCCATGAATATTCAAGCATGAATAGAATTGATGCAGATGTTCACTCAAGCTTTGATATCTGGAAATCTGCATGGACAATCAAAACCAGTTCTCTGTGGTAGACAGGTGCCCAGTAAATCCACCCTCAGCGCCACCTATGATCTCTGTGCCCTGACTCGGAGATCATTCACCAGGGAAGCAGCTAGAACAATCTGGGTGTGCCAACATTACCAACATGGCTGCTCTTCAACACCGGGCTCTCTATCTTGGGCCCTGATGCTAATTTAACACTGTGAAACAATAACTCTGCTCTCAACCAAATCAAAAGCAGATAATGATGATTCTGTGATGGGACAACTGTGGCTTTTTCTTCATGAAATGTTAGCCAATCAAACTATGGCATATGCGGTGTAGCTTCGTCTGTTGATGGTCCATGAACACGGTGAACACATGATTGACCTATGCAGACATTGAGTATGAGTTCTATTAATCAAGATGGTCCAGCTGCATGGTGGCCATAGTAACAGATGCTGTAGCTATGATCCGTCTGTAGATGGGAGGGAGGGAGTCTAAATACAGCCTGAAGTTAATAAGGATACTGAGCATGTTGATATATAAATAATATCAACTGAATGTTTGAGAGAGATGGGTAGTACAGATGCAGATATATTTGTTTGTAAACTTTCATGATTTGTTAGGTTGAAAATAATCTTTTTGTGATAGATCATTACGTTTCAAAATTGTATTTACAATAAAATAACAATTTTCAGCACGGTGCTGTTATGATTTTGAATAATTTATTTATGTTGACAGAATCTACATTTTAATGGTTTTACACTTTTCAATGTGAATAGAA
Source organism: Haliotis rubra (assembly GCF_003918875.1). Taxonomy (NCBI): domain Eukaryota; kingdom Metazoa; phylum Mollusca; class Gastropoda; order Lepetellida; family Haliotidae; genus Haliotis; species Haliotis rubra. The sequence goes on from NW_025767021.1 coordinate 588,022, forward strand.
TGTAAAGCTGTGAGGTACTTGACAATGCTGAGTAGAGAACTTGGTGCAATTTAAATACAAGGGCATACATTGATATGGCTAAACCAGCTTTATTCTGGCATATATGAAATAGCTGATGGTGACTTTCCATGTTTCTTTTCACAGAAAGTGTATAAATTGTTGCAATTGGTTACCATCTGTGCCGTGCTATTTAGACTGACTTTGTTAAGCATCAACTGATAACATTTTATTTGTAATATGTAAGATTCTCACTTCATCATTGATAACATAGGGCAGCTAGGGAGATTATATTTCAGACACGTAGCCAACTGAGATGATATCATCGTGATGCACTCCCCTATGCTGTGTACTGTTAGCATGGTTACTATCTTATTGTTACCATGGTTACTATCTTAGTGCTGTATTTATACTTCATGGAGTTTCACCTGTATTATGGAAAAAGCCATACAGGAGTATTACAATTTCTGTTGTATGTGCTTTCATACCCTGCGTATATAGACAAATGCATATGTGTATCTTAGGTTGAATTAATGGCATTGTCTTGCCTAAATGCTTATAGAATACATGTTACACAGAAAAAGATGTTCCAGGTGCCAAATTATATCAACCAGCATGTACTTGTATCCAGCATCATATGCATGTGTGCCCCAGATTATCTCAAGGTGATTGCAGAGTTATCAGTTTACTTATAAATGGCTACCATAATTAGTATTTTGGAAGAACTGACTCTTTTGAAATATGGCAATGGTGTACTGTGGAATATTAGTTATTAGTTTTTTCAGATTTTCTATTGTTTGAAAATTACCTTAGAATTTTTTATCTGAAATATTTGCAAATGTTTTCTTTACAAGTTGTAAAGCTGATAAGATTATATTATTTTATTGTATTTTTCCTATTTCTGTACTTCAGTGTAACAGTAAAGTATATTTTCAAAATGAAGGGGCAAGAAGTATTAAAAATTCTCTGTCCCAAGTGGTACTTATGTCCTAAACAGAATATTATGAGAGAAGCACTTCAGCATGTTCTGTAGGATACGTTCTTCTTTTCCTTTACAATACCTTTAGCATAATGGAAACTGTTTGCAATTCACTAGCAGGCAAGTATTGGAAGATACCAGTCCCCTGTCAATATCACTGCTTATAGTCTGGCTTAGCTGTTTACAGCATGAAATGAAGAACCCACAAGATGTCAATATGACTGATATAGCTTTCTACTGTATACCATGGTTTACTTACCACTCCACCCATTGTCTTTTCATCACCAAATATTATCATGAAATGTATGTATAGTTTAAGTGGACCCTGCACACCACTCCACCTTGTGTGCATATCACCCCTATGTTATCTGGAGTGTATCCATCTGTAGGCCAACAGCAGGGATCACACCCACTCTCCATGTACCACCACTCCACCTTGTGTGTATATCACCCCCATGGTATAATCATGTTATCCCCAGTGTATCCATCTGTAGGCCAACAGCAGGGATCACACCCACCTTGTGTGTATATCTCCATGTACCATCCCCATCCATCCACCTCCACCTGTGTGTCACCCCCATGGTATAATCCATCCCCAGTGTATCCATCTGTAGGCCATGGATCATAATCATGTTATCCCCAGTGTATCCATCTATCCATCTGTAGGCCAACAGCAGGGATCACACCCACTCTCCATGTACCATATCACCCCCCATGGTATAATCATGTTATCCCCAGTATATCCCAGCCAACAGCAGTATCCATCATGTATGGGCCATCCACAGCAGGGATCACCCCATGGTATAATCATGTTAAGTGTATCCATCTGTAGGCCAACAGCAGGGATCACATCAAAGCATGAGATACTCCCAGCCATCAGAACGTTTCTATAAACATAACCTTTTTCATTTTATTTTCTCATTTTTATTTATTATTTTTTAATTTTCATACCTGTGTTCAGCTAATATCTCTCCTTTCAACCAGTATTAGATTGGTCTACAGAAGTATAAGGCAGTGCACCTCTTGTATGAGGCTCTTTTGGGTTGAAATGTTGGCTTATTCATCAAATTGTTAAGCCTTGTTTACATCTCGTCAATTACAGATTAAGAACTATAGGTCAAAATATAAATAAAACTAATTTTGAAACACATGACAAGTTGATGTCTTAAAAGAGAATGAAATGAAAGGTAGTGTATTTCTCAATTACAAGTCAGAGTGCTATTTTACTCCCACAATGATGTAGAGTGATTTGTTACAAAGGTCAGTAAACACTCAATTTTCTACTCAATAGAACCCCCAAAGTGTGATGATAATATATCATAGGTAAAACCTACAGACCTGTTTATGTTAGTGTATTTAGTTCCAAGGCCAGACTTTTTTTCAAATTTGGCTTGTGAAACAATAATTTAAATGTGGAATAAAGATAATAACGAAAAACAGTGTCATTATTCCACCAACCAAAAATGAGTTAAATCTTTCAAAATTGACACATTTTCTGTAGCTAACAATATACATAAACTATTCAAAATACTATTCTTATCTAGAGAACATCTTCCTCAATCTTGTTTTCTTTTCTACTGGTGAGATTTGATGATTTTATATAAATTCTTTTTCACCCACCATCCTCAATTGTTTTTTGCCTAAACTAATTTGAAAATAGTCTGGCATTGTTTGAATTTGATGTTTAATAACAGGATTATGTGATGATGTGCTTTTGCTGACTTGTTATTCCTGAGTATCTAATCTCTGCTATCAGTTGGACTGATGGAACTGCACCATGATAAATTGTCTATAATTGTTGAATTTCTCAAGTGTTGACTGTACATTTTGGAGGTTTCTACTGAAATGAATTGTAGATAGTGTTTGATGAAATAGAGATGTTGTAAATAGTTGTATAAATGTGCATGAGGACTCTGTGATAGCAGTTGATTAAAACATGTACCATATACCACTCTGCTTCATGGCCTTGTGGAGGGTGTGGAAATATCAACTTATTGACCTCGGCCCTTAGCCGATTAACAGTAAAATTGACTTGTCCAGGAACAGTCTACTTTTCCAGAATATTTACCAGAACTGGGATTCTTATCACAAAAATCAGTATTCTCATTGGCGGATCCAGAGGGGGGTTCGGACCCCCACCCCTTCTTTTGAAAATGACTTAAGACCATATTGATGAATTGTTTTTGCGTTGGCGGAGCCAATAGGGGGTTCAAACCCCTGAACCACCCCTTCCCAACCTCAAAATTCCTGGATTCGCCCATGAGTATTCTACTGACCACTAGTCTTTGAACAGCATTTAGAAGTGGTACAGATAATAGATGGGAATTAATGGATGCCAACTTCTTTTTTATAAGGGACACAATGATATTCTTACTCCATCATCGCCTGATTATGTTCCTCGTAATAAAGAAGTTGACATCCACAAATTCTCACCTTTATCTGACATTACCAGTTTTGACACTGATGAATCTGTTTTCAAACCTCTGTGGGTTTACATCAGACAGTCCAACCTGCCATGACTATTGACAGTGTTGCTCAATTGGTAAAATGGTACTCTGTTCAACCAATCAGAACGCATACCCTAAAGCCAGATCAACATCAGAACGAGGAAGTCAACAATATTATATTAGTCTTACTCGACAGGATTACACTTTTCAAAAGTAAATGTAATACTTGGTTTAATAATTTATCAGACTTGACTCCAGGTCTTCCAGAGTTTAAGGTTGGCCTCAGGCAACTGAATCGGATTTGCTTGTTTGTTAAGGATCTCACATAATGAGCCTGGCAATGAGGACATTGATTTTCCACACACCCTGTGCCCTTATACTGTTATAGGATTACACATTGTAACGAGTGCCAGAGATGGACATATACTATTCACACTTTGCTAAGGATCAAATCATGGATTCAACAGAAAACTATGATGTGGGGTCAAATTGGATTTAAATATGTAAGCTTATTGTAAGAATGGGTCCTAGGTTTAAGTATGTCATTTCATCTTGTGGATTCCATACCTGCTATTTACAGGTGTTGTGTACGTGTCAATGACTCGTTCCATGATTTGCAAAATGGTTGGTTGGTGCCATGAAAACTATTTTTATGGTTATTCATGTATCAAGGGCATAAGGTTAGATTAAAGTGACTGTTTGCCTAAAGAGGGGTTACCATATTATTATTTATCCAGTTTTAGATGGATACAATTTCAAATTATGAATCTACTTTTAAGTAAAGTTGTGAATTTTTGTGATCCTTAGCAAAGTGTGAGTAGTATATTATCTCTGTGTATGTGAAGTGACCAGATGTTACAGACTACCGATATACAAATTGTTTTTGAAATTTGCTGATAACCAAAGTGTTTGAACAGCGAGTCAAACTTGCTCAGGCTGCCAATTTGCCAGAGTTAAGAATAAGCAGATCACTTGATTTGTGAGGTCACAATGACAGAAAAATATGACATCACCATGACAAATATGTCCGCTGTTATATGAAAGCATATTATGAAAATGTTTCATTCGCCCATTTGTTTACATTTTTGTTTTTTCATCTTTCAGAGTTATTTATACTAAATCTTTCCTGACAATTGAACATACTGTGTCTAAGTCAAATCAGATATATATATATTTTGGGTGTGTTTTTTTATTACGTGGGGTATCTGTTTGACTCTGTGAACAGGCAGTTCAGGCCAAGTGTATAATGATGTCCTGTCATTCATATCTGCACTGATTCCAGTCTTGCCTGTGTAACAAATATGTAGTTTAACCTACTAGTAATCATCATGGTCAATCTAGCCACCATTAGCAGTGTTCAAAATTAAAGTTGAAATGAAAAATGAAATCCAATGGGTGTTTGTTTTAGCCATTATGTTGAAAGCAAGAGATAGATTGGGGGGGGGGAATGATCCCTTGATTCAAATACCATAGGAGTAATCCACGAAGACCCCCTACCCCCATCCCACCTCCCCTGATTTCAGAGATGTAGTAGTATTCAAGAGCTTATTTGCTTCTGTTAATTCATCAGAAAGATATTGCTTTTGATTCATTCTGTTATATTTATCATTAAAAGTATGAGAAGGCCCATTATTTCATTTTTTTAAATGGTCAAATTTGAGTAATTGGTATGGTAGTTTGTGTAATATTGAACACTGAAGACATTTGGTCATCGCTGACCTTCAGCTTCCCCATCTGCCATTGTTGTGTATAGGTCACAGTCAATCTGAAACTACACTTATTGTCATGGTAACAGCTTCTGACAGCATGATCAATAAACTATGGCATTTTTACTGCAAATTGTTGTGTTGGTTGTTTCTTGAAGGTAAAGCAATATGACAGCTGAATGCTATTTTATGCCTGTCAGGAATAAAAAGTATTAAGACAGACAGTAGAAATCTTTATTACAATACACAAGAAGATGTGGTCAAAAAAGTCAATGCTTTGTTGACGGCCATAGACATATGATTCACTTACCTGATACAAAGATGAATCACTGAGTGAGTATGGTTGAATAAGTATTTAGACAGGTGAGATTTAACCTCCAAGATCTTACTGTTGAGTGGTGATGTTTAACCTCTAATTTCATAAAAAGCTTTCAGACAAACAGCAGAAATCTTTATTTGAACATTTGCAATACACAAAAAGATGTGATCAGAAAACAAAGTCTATGCCTTGTTGGCAGCCATAGACATATCATTTATTTACCAGATGAATCACTTGGTTAGTATGGCAGAATAAGTATTAAAAATGATAAGATTTAACATCCAAGATTATACCTCAGAAAAAGATTTCAAGCAACTAATGAGAGGTTTTTTATGTATATTTAGAAGGTACCAGGTACATCACAGTAAAAAGCTATCTAAACACAATATCTCATACACAGCCATTGCAGAGAGTATCGGTATATTGTACATAACGTTAGACATGTTCACTTCAACACTGCTCTTTTGGTACATTTAGCTAATTTTTTAGAGAGATGTCATAATTTTCTACTTCACTGGCTATTTCAGTGGTAATTCGGTCATGAGACAACATCACAATCAAGATCGTAACCCATTCAGGTTTCTGAAATAACATGAATTAATGGTTCCCCTCCAACTGCAAGTTCAGTGTATGGGAGTCACGAATTATTCAAGTGTTTAGTGATGATGACATGAAGATACTTTAATCTGAGGTACAAGATTCAAATCTGATGATGACTAACATGGCGTCGGTCATATCATCATTCATTTTCATCAATTTGCTGCCGTTTGGAAACAAAATGTATAGAAAAACATATTTTCAACAAACAGCTATTGCATATTTTAACAACACCTAAATGGAAATTGTAACTATTTCAGTCAATCAACAAAACACCGTAAAATTTAAAAAACCCGCAATTTAACACATGTAATACGAATAACAGATAAATAGATTGGAAAAATTCTCCAAGAATGTTTGTCTGAACAAACAATTACTCATATGAGTGGCAACAGTGCATTGAACCCTGAGTAGAGATGGCCATTTGTGAAGATACCAATTTTTAGTTTGTAGAATAACATAGAGTATGTGATAAAAGACAAGTTAATGCATGCATATCTATTTCCTATTTGGCCCGCTTAAAAAGAATATTGCATCACCAAATAAACTCATGTATACTCTTGTCTCAGTAGACACTGCTCCAATTCAATGGCCTCCATATACCATTGTTTCTATGTTCTGAGATATAATGTAAACCTTGACCCTGTATGGACACAGATTGGGTGATCTTGACCATGTCTGCTTGTAGATGTGATAACCTTGACCTTGAACATGACAGCCTTGAATTGCCATGACCTTGACCTAGTTACAACCAACCACTGCCTGGAGCAGCTTCTTGTAGTCTCCACTACAGTCGTCCTTGAGCCATCTCCACAGGGTCTGCTTGGTCAGCTGCAGGAAACAGTCCTTTATCTGAACCATATCAATCTGAAACAGCACCGGGAATCAATTGCAAAATATTGTTTAAAATGTCAGATTCTTCAAAATGTTATATTGCTCCTTTTTCTATTATGTTCATTCTTTCCATCATTTTTATAGGGAAACATCAGACGTCTTATGGCTGAAATAATGAAATGATGAAAATATTACAAGTGCTTCAATCAATTCTATTAAATAATATGGAAATATATTAAATGCCTTTTCAGGGAAAATTTCTTCTCTAATTTTGGTCCAACCTTCTATACTGACTAAAGAAGTCTCTTACCAAGGGCAAAAATGATCTAGTCTCGGGTTCAAACCATATATGTTAACTGTCAATATTCCATGACTTCACGTTCAGACGGAAACAACAACACGTGCGTACCTCAGACCTGGATACGATGATCCTGATAAGGGTTTTATCTGCTGTACCAAGTCCTTTCATGGCATCTCTCAACTTCTCAGCAAAGTACATTGGTCGACAGCGGATGTTCATTGCTGAGAGACACCAGGAATTTCATGTCTGTTATTCAGTTTATGAACCATGAATGTATCAAAAACAGAAATCTTAAAGTGGTTTGTTTATTTGCTCAAATTATCCATCTTCATGATATGGGTCAGGAAAACACACCACATATATAAACCTTTTTATGAGTATTGGTGTAATTCATTTTAAAGAGTTGTGTCCCTTAGTTGTGACTGGATCAGCTGATCTTTGACTATAATCCTCAAACTGACACCAGCATACCCATGCTGTGTTTCACCAAGGTAGTAAACATCTCTACCTGAATCCCTTCCAGCATTCCTCCCACATGAAATACAACGCAGAGAAAACCACTAATTTTTCTACATTATCATATTCTTTGAGTGTACACTGTTGTGTAAATCTTTACCATGTCGATGGTTGACAACCTACCAATAGCATACAGCCCTTTCCTGAAATTTCCAGATGTCTCACGATCAACCGAGTTCAAAATGTCTCTTTGAGTGATCTGCAAGAGAATGTGTAAGTGTATGATTTGAGTAAATTGATCACAACTGTCGCTATGTCTCAAGTCATTCTTGCTTCTTGCATATCAGGGAGGGACCTAGCTGTTGTTTCTGTGTTCACTTACAAAGTGAGGTGAGAGAGAGTTATTGAAAAGATTAAAAAAAACATGTTAATAATGTGTGGCTTTTGTGACAACTGACCAAATTTTGAGAAGATTGCAACAAAATCACGTTCACCTTCTTTGACATAAAAGGACCTTTACATTCTTGTTTTCTTAGCATTACCTTACACACTTAGAGGTACACTCACCTTCTGTATACGCATTGACCTTAGTTGCGCTGACCTTGATGTCATAATACATACAATAACCTTGACCTTCACTTTGATCTACTTGTTATGCATACACACGACCTTGATCTATTCATTGAACATAGTCACCTTGACCTACTCATTGTACATACACTGACATTGACTTGTTCACTGCAAACATACCCTCTTTGTCCTACTCATTGTCCATACATTCACCTTGACCTACTCATTGTACATACACTGACATTGACTTGTTCACTGCAAACATACCCACTTTGTTCACTCATTGCACCTAACATACATCACTGCAAACATTCACTTTGTCCTACTCATTGTCCATACATTCACTTTGTCCTACTCATTGTCCATACATTCACCTTGACATACTCGTTGTAGATGGTTCTCATGGTGTAGTAATCTCTGGTGGAGAAGATCCTGTTGAAGGTCTCCTCGTCTGTGCCCCACCGATCTTCTCCAGCCTTGAACAACAGCTGGGCATCTCTCCTTGCCTTGTCCATGTCACACAGCTTCTCATAGTTGACCTGGAACATCCCAGTCTCATGGCCGTCAGCAACGATCTCCTCCACAGCTGCCTCCAGACTGTCCCGACTGATCTCATAGCGGTTGCCCTGAAAATATGGTTCTCTTGTCAGACCTCCACAGCATACAACACAATCGACCAGTACTACAAGGTCTCCCTCACAGAAGAACAATAACATCATAACACAGAAATAACTAACTTGTCTACAACAAAGGTCCATGATTCAGGGTTTTACATGACGCGTGATTCCTGCGTATTTGACGCAACAATTTTGTAAACGACTCTCAAAATATTATCATATGAGTCAAGCTTGACGCAAGTTTTGTGGGTGGCCCTCACAATTCAGTTCAATAAAATCGATTTGATAAGCAATACATGATATTGTTCGATGATAGTTTGACTTTTACAGAGATGTCAGATTGTTCCAGAGAACTCAGAGGAGACAGTAATCCTGGCTGTTTGAATTGAACAATGCTGTAGTTTCATTTAGTGGTGTGACATACACAGTTACATACTGAGAGTGATTAACACAAAGAAGTATTAAAATTTCCATGACTCCCAAATATTGAAAATGACTCCCAAAAATGAAATTTTTAGAGTAAAATTAATATTTTTATACTTATCCTGACTCATGCTTATTTGCTTGTCTTCTTCTTCTGGCGAACCTAGTGGAACACTTGTATCTCCCAATTGAAGTTCCCTTCAATAAAGAATCACTCATTAGTACTCACCACGAGTTACCTCCCTTCTGTAAGCGCGTGAACGAGGGCACCACCCAAGCCCATGTGCCTCCTCTCTCTCCTTTTGCTTTGAGACCAACACTTTCTTTTTCCCGAGAAATCCAAAGTGTTAAGTGGGGAGGACGGGAGGGCTTACCTCATGAGTCAGGATAAGTATAAAAATATTAATTTTACTCTAAAAAATTCATATTTTTTCTTATCCTGACTCATGCTTATTTGCTTGTAGAATCCTCACGGATTAGGAGGTGGGATTATATATACTTTGGATTTTACTAATTAGTGATTTGAAGTGATATGATTGTAATAACCGTATGGGAACTTCATGAAGGCACTGAACTGAATTCCTGCTGTTAATATAACAGCTGCCTTTAAAGAAGGTTATTACAATTTACTGCATATAATAAAAGTATATAGAACATTAATTAAGCTAAGGCCATTAATGTGATAGTATAAACTGTTGATAGTTTATAATGAATACTTTTATAAGAACCAAAGTAGTAAGCTTACAATATGTATATATATAAGCTATAACAGAATTGTGCTTAAGGTATAAAGATAACTTAAGCTGTATAATAGTAACCAACTACTGATAGTTTGTTAACTTATACATGTTATGAAATGAACATATGACTGAGCTTAAGGAAGAACTTAAGCTGAACATATATATAATAGTAGAAACTCGTAAGAGTTGTAGGTATATATATATTATGATATAAATCATAGTACTGAGCTTAAGATAATATTTTAGCAGGAATAAGGTTTTGTGGGTCAATGATTCATATGACGCAGATAACAATGGCTCGTAAGCCTCACTTGTGAGGTGTTGAAGTACCACATTTAGATCCCAGGCTGGCGCTTGAAACTTCCGTTTCTGGTCTTCCAATCGAAAGGCACGTAACAAGGCGAGTAACTCCGGTGTTTTGGTCAATTTGACGCCCGTTCTCATTGTTATGACTGAACTTATGGCTGCAAGATAAGTGGACAGTGTAGATCCTTTTAGATTCTTAGTTTGACGTAGGAAACATAAGAAATCTGCCACTTGAGGATGTGTAGCAAATCTGGCTGAAAATCCTTTCTTAGCAGCATAATTGACAAATCTGAGCCATTTGTCATCGTATAAGTTACGAGTAGAGTTACGTAGTGCAAGCGTGACCGCCTTTGCCGCTCTGGTGGAATAACCTCTCTTATTCAAACATGCCTTGATACAATCCACACGTGAAGTCGGAATGCTTCTGGTGTTTTGTGCACTTGTTTGGTGTGCGGATGTATCAGTAGATTGGAGCGTAGTGGGAGCTGAAGTACTGGTTTTCCGATTCCTAGCATGAGGTCTGGAAACCACGTTCTCGCTGGCCAGTAAGGCGAGACCAAAATCAGATTTAGGCTCTTCGTTTGACTGATTTTTAGCAAGACTTGTGGGATTAACGCAGGAGGCGGGAAAGCGTACGCATTTAGTCCCTCCCATGATATGCTTAGTGCGTCCGTTGCCTAAGCTAACGGATCTGGCACTGGCGATACGAAGGTTGTCAGTTGATTGTTGAATCGGGTGGCAAAATAGGTCTATCAGAGGAGATCCTATTTCCATGATTATCTGATTGAATATCTCTGTGTGGAGCATCCATTCTGTCGGGCGACGGTTGGTGCGGCCGAGAGAGGCGTCTGCTAACACATTCTTTGCTCCTGGAATGTGGCAGGCTTTGATCATTATGTTTAGACTGTCGACTAAATCGAACAGTTTGAAACATCGAGTGAGAAGATTCAGTGATCTTGTTGACCCTTGTTTGTTCACATAAAACGCCACTGTTGAGTTGTCTGTGTGAATCATTAACTGAGCCTTCTGTAATAGGTTGCTCCAGTGACCTATGGCGTTTATGACTGCTTGCATCTCTAGCAGATTTATGTGACATAAGCTCTCTTGAATGCTCCATAGGCCTGACGCTGTCCTGCTGGTAAGGTGGGCTCCCCAACCTTTAGTGACGCGATCCACGTGAGAGATGTGTTTTCGATTCCTCGCTCTACTAAGGAGACGCCGCGCTAAACATTCAATCTCTTGGTCCACCAGAGTAGATGTGGTTTGATGTAATCTGGTAGACTGAACGGTAGAGGGTCCTCGAGATGGGCATTGATGAGGACTTGTAATGGACGTAATTGAAGCCTGCCTCTGAGTGTCAAGTCTTGAGCTGATGTGAGTAGTCCCAGTAGCCTCTGCCACTGACGTAGTGGTAACGGAGAGAGTAGGGCTTGGGGGATCAGTTGTTGTATCTTGATCCATCTGTCCTCCGGGACTACCATATGATTCTGCGCTGTAAGGAATCGTATACCTAGAAACTGCAGATCCTGCGTGGGCTCTAGGTCCGACTTGAGTAGATTTACTAACCAGCCTAACTGCGTTAGTAGCTTGATTGTAAAGTTCAGCTGTAGTCTGAGACGCTGTGGATCTGGATCCACCTGTATACCGTCGTCTAGGTAAAATGCATTCCGCAGGCCTTGATGATGTA